>NC_090440.1:764414739-764732239 GCF_031143425.1 Pleurodeles waltl
ACCGCCATCTCAAGAACCGCTGAACAGGGCCCTTCAAGACAAGCACCGCTGAACAGGGCACCGCCGTCTCAAGAACCGCTGAACAGGGCCCTTCAAGTCAAGCACCGCTGAACAGGGCCCTTCAAGACAAGCACCGCTGAACAGGGCCCTTCAAGTCAAGCACCGCTCCGCTGGGCCCTTCAAGTCAAGCACCGCTCCGCTGGGCCCTTCAAGTCAAGCACCGCTCCGCTGAGCACCGCCGTCTCTGCACTGCTCCGCTGGGCCCTTCAAGTCAAGCGCCGCTCCGCTGGGCCCTTCAAGTCAAGCGCCGCTCCGCTGGGCCCTTCAAGTCAAGCGCCGCTCCGCTGGGCCCTTCAAGTCAAGCACCGCTCCACTGGGCCCTTCAAGTCAAGCACCGCTCCGCTGGGCCCTTCAAGTCAAGCACCGCTCCGCTGGGCCCTTCAAGTGAAGCACCGCTCCGCTGGGCACCGCCGTCTCTGCACCGCTCCGCTGGGCCCTTCAAGTCAAGCACCGCTCCGCTGGGCACCGCCATCTCTGCACCGCTCCACTGGGCCCTTCAAGTCAAGCACCGCTCCGCTGGGCACCGCCGTCTCTGCACCGCTCCGCTGGGCCCTTCAATTCAAGCACCGCTCCGTTGGTCCCTTCAAGTCAAGCACCGCTCCACTGGGCCCTTCAAGTCGAGCGCCGCTCCGCTGGGCCCTTCAAGTCAAGCACCGCTCCGCTGGGCCCTTCAAGTCAAGCGCCGCTCCGCTGGGCCCTTCAAGTCAAGCACCGCTCCGCTGGGCCCTTCAAGTCAAGCACCGCTCCGCTGGGCACCGCCATCTCTGCACCACTCCGCTGGGTCCTTCAAGTCAAGCACCGCTCCGCTGGGCACCGCCGTCTCTGCACCGCTCCGCTGGGCCCTTCAAGTCAAGCACCGCTCCGTTGGGCCCTTCAAGTCAAGCACCGCTCCGCTGGGCCCTTCAAGTCAAGCACCGCTCCGCTGGGCCCTTCAAGTCAAGCACCGCTCCGCTGGGCACCACCGTCTCTGCACCGCTCCGCTGGGCCCTTCAAGTCAAGCACCGCTCCGCTGGGCCCTTCAAGTCAAGCGCCGCTCCGCTGGGCCCTTCAAGTCAAGCGCCGCTCCGCTGGGCCCTTCAAGTCAAACACCGCTGGACAGGGCACCGCAGTCTCATGCACCGCTTGCCCATTGGCAGAAGGGGCAGGGCAGGATCTGGTGGATCGGCCAGGGCTGCACGAAGCACTCTGGGCACCATGCCTCCTCCAGAACCAGTGGAGTCTGTAATCCACTTGTTTGACTGTGGCTTTGCACTCCCCAGGATGGCACAGTGGGCAATCCATCCACTGTAGAGACTTGTGAGACTGTGGCTTTGCACTCCCCAGGATTGAACAGTGGGCATGGTGGCTCCTCGTGGATCTGGCGTCGTGGACTCATCTGGCTGAGGTGGCCCCTCTTCCCTTCCCCCTGAGGTGCCTGTAGTTTTGATATCTGATGCCCCTGCAGTGTTCTCTCCAATGGATTTGGGTATCGTGTGTGGGCTTTGCCCATGTGTTTAGGCCCATTGGCCCATGAACAATGGCTGATACCCAATTTGCACAGGACAATTTACATTTGTATATATAGTTATGGATGTTGGATATATTTTTTTACTTATCCGTTCAATATACTACAAGATTCATGAACAATTTATTTTGTCTTTGCATTCTTCCGGGGGGTTTGGGGGGTGTCACTCTGAGTTGTTGCTCTGCATTGATGTGTATGTAGTTGTGAGTGAGGGTGAGGGTGGGTGTGTCGCGTATGTGTGTGCCCGTAATTTTTTGCCTCCCCCCTCCCCTGTGTCGTAGGTGCAGTACTCACCGGTGTCTTCTGCGCCGGCGTTCGTGCTCCTGGTAGAGGAGCAGGAAGACAATAGCTGTTAGGATGTGTAGTTCGGGTTCCATGCTGTCCAGATTCCTCGTGGAGTGTGTAGAGGTGAGCGTTTTCCGTTCGTAATGTCTGTTTCCGCAGTGTTTTTATCGGCGGGGCTACCGCCCCGGAAAAGGTGGCGGATTGGTGGGTTGTGATAGGGTGGGCGGTACATTGTCTCCCGCCTGTCTGTTGGCGGTGACCGCCGCGCTGTTTGTTTGTCCCGCCGTGGCGGTCGGAGTGTTAAAGTGGCGGTCTCTGTTGGTTTCCGCCAGGGTCAGAATTAAAAAAAAATTACCGCATGCCTGTTGGCGGGTTGGCCGCCGCTTTAACACCGACCGCCAGGGTTGGAATAACCCCCATAATCTTCTCACTTTGTATCATTCGATGTGGAAATCTCAACCTTTACCAACTTCTCTACCAAATCTGTGAATTACTTTGATCTCTTAAGGAGACTACCCATCTGACTCTTCTAGTACAATATAAGGAGAAAAAGGACTTTATGGTGACCTCTTAAGGAGTCGTAACCATCCTACTCTGCTACGATTTCTGCTAGCGCATCTGTCCTTATTTGGTCTTTTATTATTAAATTTATATGGGGACGCGTTAGAGGTTCTATAGACCTTTTGACTACACTTAGAGTGATTCCACCATAAGTCCCTAACACCATGAAATTAAACCATCATAATCAATAAACATCATCAAATACTCTTTGGAGTCAGTGATCTTTACACACCATGAGCCATTTGACCACTAACAACCAGACCTTTATATAGAGTTAGAAAGTTTATTTGCCTATATTAACAATGCTAATGTCATGTGAATTAGTATCAAAGCCAAGTGGTAAACATACATAAACAACACTGGTTGACCAAATCATTTAAAGAATCTCAACTTAGCTAACACATTGACAATTAAGTATTCAAGAGTCACAGTATAAATCAAAACCAAGAACTGTGCAATAGAAATAGCGTAGATCTAGATTCAGCAAATGAACAACATTAAGGTGGTCGTTATGACCCTGGCGGTATTACAACGCCAGGGCCAAAAGGACGGGAGCACCGCCAAAAGGCTGGCGGTGCCTCCTGGCGTATTTTGACCGTAGCGGTAGCGCCACTGTCGCACCGCCGGGGCCGGCGTTTTTTTGCCACAATGGCCCCGGTGGTTATAATCCGCCAGGGCAGCGCTGCTTGCAGCGCTGCCCAGGGGATTACGAGTCCCCGACCACCAGCCTTTTTCTAGCGGTCTGAACCGCCAGGAAAAGGCTGGCGGTATGGGGAGTCGTGGGGCCCCTGGGGGCCCCTGCACTGCCCATGCTGCTGGCATGGGCAGTGCCCATTGTGCAGACAGTGAAAAGCGGGACGGGTGCAACTGCACCCACCGCACGGCCACAACACCGCCGGCTCCATTTGGAGCCGGCTCCCATGTTGCGGCCCACATCCCCACTGGCCCGGCGGGGATGTCCAAATGGGCACAGCGGGAGTGCGGCCACATTGGCGGCCGCACAGTGGTTACAGCTTGGCAGGCGGCTAATGTTGTAATGAGGCCCTAACCCTTTAGTGATTAGTTGTTAACATGTTGGTGTCTCCCTAACTAACTTTCAGATTAGAATAGCATGTTTGGTCTTCATGCAAAACAATTTTAGTCAAAGTTAATTTGGAAAAACATCTAACTATGGCTCTATCAAAATAGCAGTTGGTACCTAGAAACAAAGAACAAACTTACAACAAGAACAAGAACAATAGCATTAGAGTGCCCTCTCCTCTTATGGATCAGCAAGCTGCGATTATCTTCGTCAGTTGGATATCTATTCGGTCAGCTTCAGCAATGGGCAGTGAAAGGGGATGGTTCAGACACAGGGGTCTCTAAGCAAATCTCTGAACCATTTAAGAAGCAACATCTAAGGGATCAGCGTTCAGCATAAAAAATATAAGCAATAAAGATAAAGGTAGAAATAAATCATCGGGAACTGTTAAGCTCCTCAAACAGAATAGAATGAGAGCCTCTCTCCTCTGTGCAGTCAGGCTAAGTTAAATTTACCTAAAGAACTTCCCAGGTTGCCATTGGTTAGAAAATCGTACGTTTACAATTAATCCAATAGAAATAAAAACCCAAATCTAAGATATAACAAAACTGTTTTTCACATGTCGATGATTGGCTCCTCTTCTCCTGTTCCCATCGTCACACTCAACAAGTAACCTTTTTTGTATCCATCCGTACTCCAGTCAGTGTATCCATTGTTAGGTCCTGGGAACATCGCTGTCTCACGCATCAAACTGTACAATGTAACAACTATTAATACAAGACCTTCTAGGAAGCAGTTCTCATGGAAAAGGTAAAGACATCTGCTAATGTTTGGTCAATACAGTGTGTACAATACATTTCTACTTCTCTGACATACATTCCCACGATTTTATTAAACATTGCCGCATAATGTGAGGCTGTGCAGACTAGGCCCAAACCTTGCTAACTTTTAACTTAAGGCCTATAATTAATGAGCTAATACATAACATGAAATCATTAATGTAACACACTACTACAATTTCCTTAATACATGTACTTCAATTAATATTATTATTCATTTAGTAAAAGCATTTCGTATTTGATGGCCTCTCAAAATCGGCACTTTTTCCAAGTCGCACATTATTTTCTATATTAGTCAAATTCAATGCAATTTCTTAATCCAAAATACATTAAAATCATTAGTAATAAATTCAGCTTTCACACCAATAAGGAACATACGCATGTGTTGTGGTGGAGTACTTAATATTCTCAATGAGTGACAAAACGTCCTGAACACTACCTTATTTATCTGTCGGTGTAAGGGAAGAAAAATATAGAAAAAAGTTAAATATATAAATACACATTCCCCCCTTGCTTACCAACTCAATCATGCAGATCAGCATGGGCCAGTAAAGGCAGGAGGAAAATGCAATGAAAACTAGGGCTTAAGTTGGTATATTCATGAATGCCAGAAAATTCAGAACAATATGCTAATTATAGAGCAGAACATACAGTGTGTAATTTTCTTTGTTTTGCACTAACCCTTTTTGTTGAATTTCAGCATCCTGAAATTAAATGTGCAAGGGAAGCCTTCCCGCATTTCCCCATTAGAGGTAATTCAGGTAAAATTGTAGGACACATTTCTGAGTTTGGGTAGTCTGAAGTGAATATTTGCTAAAAGTGCACGAAGGTTGTAATGAGAATTATTATCTCAGTCACCTTTAAATATAGCTGACATTAAGCACTCATCATTACATGAATACCCTCTTGCACTATTCGGTTGACTTTGCACAGGTTTGTTTTGTTTTTTTGACTAGATAATGTAAAAACATAATGAAAATGTCTTTCAAACAAATAATTATTCTAGCCGTATACTGGTCAAAACAAACGCCAGCTCGTTCTTTTATTTGGAGATATGGAAGACCACCAGTAGTGTGAGACTAAGATCGTCATCATCAGTCCTGCGGATTTAAGTGCAGGGTTCATGGGGGGGTTATTAACTCCAATTAAGTCCGGCAGCCTTGAAACTAAATGCAGGAATTACAATTATTTCCTTCAGAATGGGGAATAGCATGCAGACCCTGGAATGATAGGTCCAAATCCCTACGGGGTAAATACGGTGCCCAAATGCTCGTCTGTTTACCATCTGGTAGGAACAAGGGATAAATGGTTGCAGGGGATTTCATGGGGCTTTGGTGTGGGTGGCAGGTGACTTGGGAGGAGAGCAGAGGAGGTGAGGGGGAAGCCAGGGCAGCGTTTGCAGCTCCTGCATTGTACAGGAGCAGAGCAGGCAGGGGCTAGGTTCGGGAGCTGCCTGCAGCTCCCACAGTACAGCACACAGGTCTGGTGGCAATGGGCCTGAACTTACTGGTCCTTGAGTTTGCAGTGCTGGTGCTTCAAGGCCTTGTGAAATTGGGCATGTTTTAATAGCCCAAAGTAGTACCCACTCTGGGAAAAGTGTTTTGAGCAACTCCTTGTGAGGGGTGTGAGAAGTTGTGGGTAAACCACTTCCCATTGCTTACTGAACATCATAAGCTCTTTGGGTGGGCTGAATGCCAACACTTCTGTTGATCTTTGACTGTTTTTTCAATGGGCGGAAGCTATTTAATTTCATTTTTAGGTCTCGCCTGCTGACAGTGATTGCGCTGTCACTGCTGCAAGGGATATTGTATACAATAAAGAGTTTGGAGCACGCCTGCTGCTTACCATTCCTTGGCTTCAATGTCACTCTTCTTTACTGCCTTCTATTTGGACACCAGGTGCGGGAATCAATTCCTGTTTCTTCTATGGAGCATGGACCAAGCACAGATTCTTTCCTCTTGATTAGTGTCAATCCACTGCTCGCACTGTGATTGAGGTAATATTTTTTCTTCCACTCCACTTTGCCGATGGTGCTTCTTCCCACCTCCCACCTATTCTTTGTGTTTTCACGGTCAGTTTACATAATTTAGCTAACATTCTTAAAATGCCCCTGTAAACTTGCCCGTCTTGTCTATTAAAATATATCCTGCTATGCTCATGCCCTATCTTACAATGAAACTGGTATGCCATTTCATTAATCAGCAGATGCTGCTGTTTCCTCAACATCTGCATTGTGCAACTCATACATCCTGCACATTGCATTTCATTGCTATAATTTATTCTGTGTACAGCTGGAAAGTTTCCGGATTGGTCATATGTGACTTTACCATGGTTTAAGGGTGCTTATATGTGACATTGTGAGCCTTATGTGTGACACTGTGAGTGAAACCTAATTGGGATTAAATGTGATCAGTAAGAGTTCCCTGTGGTGCCACATAGAGCTTTACACGTGAGTGCAGAGGTGGTGCTACTCAGTCCCTTTAAATATAAAGTTACCTGTTTCTGCACACAATAGAGAGCACCAACCATTGCCTAATAAAACAATGGACACCGCGACTACTGTCAACCTTTCTTCTACACCTTATCATCCAGTGGGGATGCAGACACTGGTAGCATCTATATGTTGACTGTCAAACTTCCTCTTCCTTCTAACAAATAACTTTTTAACACGGGTGACTTGCAAAGAACAGATGCTGGTAAGCTCACAGGAGGTCTCAAAATTTTCTGATATTATTGCAGTGCAGGAATGCGAGAAAGATTACCGATTTGCATTCATGTGATGCTGATGTATGGCACTCAGCAAAGCTGTTACAAAATGAGTGGTGTAAGTTAGCACTACACATGCATTTTATTCAAGAGTCCAGAGCAAGATCTTTCTGACACTTCCAAGGCTCTCCATTCTCGAGATATGTTATTTAAAATATATACACCTGTTTTTATAACCTGTACCTTTAGTAAATGTGTGCAGTAATCTATAACTTTGCAGGATATATAGTCATATACAAAGGCAACAGAGTTAAAGGCGTACCATGTAACCACAAATAAGTACTTCTTCAATGTTGTAGCCAAATGAATGAGGGTATTTTCCTTTCTGAAATGTTTTGCTCTTTTGATGGCGATATGATCATTATAAACCAGAAGGAAGCTGGACTTATGTGCCTAACAACTTATAATATGGGCTCATAGCTATAAAACAGCAAGTTGCGTTAAGACCAAGCAGCGCTCAGCTCTCTGGTACACACTCAGGGCCTTACTAGACTTACTACACTGGTACATCTGCTGCTGTGCTGGGGTCTACTGCTCTGAGTGTCTCAACAAATACTAATGAAGACTGATTAAAAGCAGGACTTTGGCCTTCCTATTTTTTAAAATATCTGCTTGTTTTTTTACTATCATTGCTCCCTTCCGATGTTGTGGTTTCTACTCTTTGTTGAGTTTGTATTCGCTCCAGTATGGTCTTTAGGAAATTCCTGCAGTGCTCACCAGAGGCTCTTAGGGCTCAGTGCCCAACTACTGTTCGACTGCCACTCTGGGGGTCAATCAGACACTGCCTGGTCACAGTGTCCCTGCACTCCACACAATGCCATTCCACTCCACTCCACTCTACTCCACACAATTCCACTTCACTCCATGTCACATAATGCCATATCACCTCACTCAATTCTACTCTAATCTATGCCACTCCACACCATACCATGCCACTCCATTTCACCCCAAACAATGCAACTCCACCCCACACCACTCAATGGCACTCCATATAATACCACTCCACTCCCCCATGTCACACAATGTCACTCCAAACCACACAGTGCCACTCCACTCCATACAACACAATGCCACTCAATGCCACTCTACTCTATCCCACGCAGTGCCACTGGAATTTTAGTTAAATAGCATTTTTATTACCACTGATGAGGAGTTAAAGTGCTTTGCGGCATGCCTCTCCATTCCACTCAATGCCACTCTGCTCCACACCACCCAATGCAATTCCACTCCACACAATGCCACTCCACTCCAGGCTACTCCACTCCACACAGTGCCATTTCACTCCACTCCACACCACACAATTCTACTCCACTCTACTCCAAACAATGCCACTCCAGGCTACACAGCGCCTCTAAAATTGTATTTACATAGTTCTTACTACCTCTGGTGAGGAGGTAAAGTGATTTGCAGCATTCCACTCCACTTTACTCAATGCCACTCCACTAAATGCCACTCGATTCCATTCAATGTCAATCAACTCCATGCCACATAATACCATTCCACTCCACACAATGACACTCCAATCCACTCACTACCATTCTACTCCTTTTAATGCTACTCCACTCCTCGCCAAACAGTGGCACTAGAATTGTATTTATATAGCTCTTACTAACTCTGAATAGGTTCTGTAGCATGCCACTTCACTCCACACCACACAATGCTAATCTATTCCCCTCCATTACACGCCACACAAGATAACTCTAATCCATACCACACAATGCCATTCCACCCCACACCAAACAATAAAACGCCACTCTGCACAATGCCTCTCCACTCCACACCACACAATGTCACTCCACTCCACACACTACCACTCCATGTCACAGAATGCCACTCCACTCCACACAATGCCACTCCACACCACACAGTGCTACTCCATTCCACACACATGCCACACAATACCACTCTGCACCACACATTGTCACTCTATTCCACACAGTGCCACTGCATTCCTTCTAGGGACGTCACCAAGCTCCAAACAGAAGTTTAAAGAGCCCTTGCAGGGCATTAAAGGGAACTCCTCCAAGGAGCAGTGAAGAATAAATCAGTGGCTCCTGCAACTCATTTATTTTCATATATTTTTGCTTTTATTTTGGGTGTTCTTTGCTCACTGTGGACATCCAGATCCTTATTTTTTGTTGGAGGCCCTAGGGCCTCTGCAGCTTCTCTGCCTCACCTGCCAGCAGCCATTCTGGATGCAGATGGGAGACAACAATTCTTGTCATTTTTTGGATTGATTGGGAATCACCCCCCTTCCCAAGCCATTACAGTCCCGGGTACCCCATCCCCAGAGGCTGTATTCTTTTCTTTAGGGGGGGCAAAGCACCCCTCCCTTAACTGTTACTGACCCCGGAGGACCCGTTTCCCCAGCGCCATATTCTTACTTTAAGGGGAGGGGCATGTGGCCCCTCCACTTGAGCCTTTTCAGATCCCCGGGACCCTATCCCCGGGGGCCTTACTTGGATGCCTTGGTGCCCACCTGGGATACACACAGTACAACTTTGGAGCCATAGGGTGAGCCCCAGGACCCCCGTGTCACTGCTGGCTCCCCACATGTACCCATCCTGGGTGCAGCTGGAGCCGGATTTGCTCCCGCCTGGCAAGAGCAGGTTTTTGTCTCTGTTCCCAGCAAGTGGGAGCAATTTCTGTTTCGCTGCCCACAAAAATGTGTGCTTCCACCTGAGGGGGAGCACTTTTACAGCTCCTAGTGGGTAGAAGCATACATGTTTTCCCTGTCCGTGGTCTTACAGGGAAACTGTGGCTCAGAGGTGGGCTTCCTTGTACAATACAATGGAACTGGCATGGCAGTTAGGGTCCACCGTAACTTTTACCAACATTTTTTTTTATTGTTTTTGGCCCTGGAGGCATCCCTCTGGGACTCCACCTCCCTGCCTTGATTGGCAGGCTATCCCTACCCTGGCCCCTTACATCTTTTTTTAAAGTGCTTTCTAAGACTTATGACTGAGTTCTGAGTCCTAACATGGCTGCTGCCACTTTGTTGTTATGCAGTGGCAGCCAATCAGATCTCATCTTCAGATCTGTCACAGATGTGGATCCTCCACAGCATGAAATATACAAAGATTATGAGCCTTAATATGTCAAAAACTACTGAAAAGATGTATACCAAATCACAACAAAAAACACTTTCTGGGCCAAGGTGCCCCGTTTTCAATTCCATAGTCACAACTGCAAGCATTATGCCAGAAAAGTGATAAGCTGGCTGGGTTCTCCTTTCCCAACAGTGAAAGATGAAAGAGGCCTGCAACAGCCGACAGCTGACCTTTTTCACTACTTGCAAATGGAAATGTGGCACTCTGGCTGATAGCTTAAATCACAAGCATTTTTGATCTGTCAATGGTATGGGCCAAGGAGGACCATGGCAGCTGTCAACTTTCATATTGACCTGGCGGCTATGGTAACTATGGAGGAGGAAAAGCTGTATCCTCCTTGGGCTGAAAAATGAAGACCTTATTAGTGGCCACCTCCCTTGGTGACTATGGCAGTCAAAGTATGTGGCAGGCCTCTTTCACCTTTCAAAGTTTGAGGCAGCCGCCCTAGACCTTTTTCACCTTTCTTTTGTGACTCATCAACAGACAGCTTTTACCTGTCCTCTCTTGAAAGAAAACTTGAGGACCTTACAAAACTAAGAGTACCCAATACCCAACTGCTTTACTCTATTTGACCATGACAAATGATGAAGGATGATGGTGCAAGAGACATTTGATGTCATGGCAAATGCACTCGTGGAGATTGGGTGTGCGAGGCAACAGTAAATTCACGTAACGATCTGCCCAGAGATCTAAGTAGGGTAGGGTAACACAACCACTTCAGAAACCTTACTGATTTTTCACTGTGGCATTTTGCTCTAAATTATACTCCTCCTATCTCAGTTTCCCTGACTTGCAAGCAAAATTCGAGCAGCAAGTTTCACTCTTAACTGATCATTGGATCTATCCTGGTGCACATACGACTCATCAAATCTCCGTCGAAAACCTTTCACTCATTTTAACACGCGCTCTTGAGTTTGTCAACCATGACCGATTGAGCTATTAAACAGACAAATTACAACCTAAACCAGGTGTCACATACAAGTATTCAATACTCCAGAGTCTTAGACCACACAGGGTCTGTATAACAACAACCATGTGGACATTTTTTGAACCCAAAGCGCCACACACATGTGAGGTTCGACGACTTAACTACTCTCACACTTTGGAGTATGCAAACTCCCTAAACAACTTCATCTGGAGTACGCAAACTCCCTAAACACTCTCAAACATTACAATTCACCTGTGATTTGCTTAACTATTTCATTCACACTGTCACTAGAACGCTGAGAACATCCTCAAACAAGCATTGGCAAGCTCCAAGGTTCTGGGAAAGTCATGGTAGGTTCTTAACAAAATATAATCTTCTCACTTTGTGTCATTCGATGTGGAAATCTCAACCTTTACCAACTTCTCTACCAAATCTGTGAATTACTTTGATCTCTTAAGGAGACTACCCATCTGACTCTTCTAGTACAATATAAGGAGAAAAAGGACTTTATGGTGACCTCTTAAGGAGACGTAACCATCCTACTCTGCTACCATTTCTGCTAGCGCATCTGTCCTTATTTGGTCTTTTATTATTAAATTTATATGGGGACGCGTTAGAGGTTCTATAGACCTTTTGACTACACTTAGAGTGATTCCACCATAAGTCCCTAACACCATGCAATTAAACCATCATAATCAATAAACATCATCAAATACTCTTTGGAGTCAGTGATCTTTACACACCATGCGCCATTTGACCACTAACAACCAGACCTTTATATAGAGTTAGAAAGTTCATTTGCCTATATTAACAATGCTAATGTCATGTGAATTAGTCTCAAAACCAAGTGGTAAACATACATAAACAACACTGGTTGACCAAATCATTTAAAGAATCTCAACTTAGCTAACACATTGACAATTAAGTATTTAAGAGTCACAGTACAAATCAAAACCAAGAACTGTGCAATAGAAATAGCGTAGATCTAGATTCAGCAAATGAACAACATTAACCCTTTAGTGATAAGTTGTTAACATGTCGGTGTCTCCCTAACTAACTTTCAGATTAGAATAGAATGTTTGGGCTTCATGCAAAACAATTTTAGTCAAAGTTAATTTGGAAAAACATCTAACTATGGCTCTATCAAAATAGCAGTTGGTACCTAGAAACAAAGAACAAACTTACAACATGAACAAGAACAATAGCATTAGAGTGCCCTCTCCTCTTATGGATCAGCAAGCTGCGATTATCTTCATCAGTTGAATATCTATTCGGTCAGCTTCAGCAATGGGCAGTGAAAGGGGATGGTTCAGACACAGGGGTCTCTAAGCAAATCTCTGAACCATTTAAGAAGCAACATCTAAGGGATCAGCGTTCAGCATTAAAAATATAAGCAATAAAGATAAAGGTAGAAATAAATCATCGGGAACTGTTAAGCTCCTCAAACAGAATAGAATGAGAGCCTCCCTCCTCTGTGCAGTCGGGCTAAGTTAAATTTACCTAAAGAACTTCCCAGGTTGCCATTGGTTAGAAAATCGTACGTTTACAATTAATCCAATAGAAATAAAAACCCAAATCTAAGATATAACAAAACTGTTTTTCACATGTCGATGATTGGCTCCTCTTCTCCTGTTCCCATCGTCACACTCAACAAGTAACCTTTTTTGTATCCATCCGTACTCCAGTCAGTGTATCCTTTGTTAGGTCCTGGGAACATCACTGTCTCACGCATCAAACTGTACAATGTAACAACTATTAATACAAGACATTCTAGCAAGCAGTTCTCATGGAAAAGGTAAAGACATCTGCTAATGTTTGGTCAATACAGTGTGTACAATACATTTCTACTTCTCTAACATACATTCCCACGATTTTATTAAACATTGTCACATAATGTGAGGCTGTGCAGACTAGGCCCAAACCTTGCTAACTTTTAACTTAAGTCCTATAATTAATGAGCTAATACATAACATGAAATCATTAATGTAACACACTACTACAATTTTCTTAATACATGTCCTTCAATTAATATTATTATTCATTTAGTAAAAGCATTTCGTATTTGATGGCCTCTCAAAATCGGCACTTTTTCCAAGTCGGACATTATTTTCTATATTAGTCAAATTCTATGCAATTTCTTAATCCAAAATACATTAAAATCATTAGTAATAAATTCAGCTTTCACACCAATAAGGAACATTATGGTGGTGGTGTCCTTAATATTCTCAATGAGTGACAAAACGTCCTGAACACTACCTTATTTATCTGTCGGTGTAAGGGAAGAAAAATATAGAAAAAAGTTAAATATATAAATACACATTCCCCCCTTGCTTACCAACTCAATCATGCAGATCAGCATGGGCCAGTAAAGGCAGGAGGAAAATGCAATGAAAACTAGGGCTTAAGTTGGTATATTCATGAATGCCAGAAAATTCAGAACAACATGCTAATTATAGAGCAGAACATACAGTATGTAATTTTCTTTTTTTTGCACTAACCCTTTTTGTTGAATTTCAGCATCCTGAAATTAAATGTGCAAGGGAAGACTTCCCGCATTTCCCCATTAGAGGTAATTCAGGTAAAATTGTAGGACACATTTCTGAGTTTGGGTAGTCTGAAGTGAATATTTGCTAAAAGTGCACGAAGGTTGCAATAAGAATTATCATCTCAGTCACCTTTAAGTATAGCTAACATTAAGCACTCATCAAATCTACTATTTCCGCCACTGTGGGTGTGCTACATAGGATGTACTACATGAATACCCTCTTGCACTATTCGGTTGACTTTGCACAGGTTTGTTTTGTTTTTTTGACTAGATAATGTAAAAACATAATGAAAATGTCTTTCAAACAAATAATAATTCTAGCCGTATACTGGTCAAAACAAACGCCAGCTCGTTCTTTTATTTGGAGATATGTAAGACCACCAGTAGTGTGAGACTAAGATCGTCATCATCAGTCCTCCGGATTTAAGTGCAGGGTTCATGGGGGGCTTATTAACTCCAATTAAGGCCGGCAGCCTTGAAACTAAATGCAGGAATTACAATTATTTCCTTCAGAATGGGGAATAGCATGCAGACCCTGGAATGATAGGTCCAAATCCCTACGGGGTAAATACGGTGCCCAAATGCTCGTCTGTTTACCATCTGGTAGGAACAAGGGATAAATGGTTGCAGGGGATTTCATGGGGCTTTGGTGTGGGTGGCAGGTGACTTGGGGGAGAGCAGAGGAG
Organism: Pleurodeles waltl; assembly: GCF_031143425.1. Classification (NCBI taxonomy): domain Eukaryota; kingdom Metazoa; phylum Chordata; class Amphibia; order Caudata; family Salamandridae; genus Pleurodeles; species Pleurodeles waltl. Next base: position 764,429,045 of record NC_090440.1, read on the forward strand.
GTGAGGGGGAAGCCAGGGCAGCGTTTGCAGCTCCTGCATTGTACAGGAGCAGAGCAGGCAGGGGCTAGGTTCGGGAGCTGCCTGCAGCTCCCACAGTACAGCCCACAGGTCTGGTGGCAATGGGCCTGAACTTACTGGTTCTTGAGTTTGCAGTGCTGGTGCTTCAAGGCCTTGTGAAATTGGGCATGTTTTAATAGCCCAAAGTAGTACCCACTCTGGGAAAAGTGTTTTGAGCAACTCCTTGTGAGGGGTGTGAGAAGTTGTGGGTAAACCACTTCCCATTGCTTACTGAACATCATAAGCTCTTTGGGTGGGCTGAATGCCAACACTTCTGTTGATCTTTGACTGTTTTTTTAATGGGCGGAAGCTATTTAATTTCATTTTTAGGTCTCGCCTGCTGACAGTGATTGCGCTGTCACTGCTGCAAGGGATATTGTATACAATAAAGAGTTTGGAGCACGCCTACTGCTTACCATTCCTTGGCTTCAATGTCACTCTTCTTTACTGCCTTCTAATTGGACACCAGGTGTGGGAATCAATTCCTGTTTCTTCTATGGAGCATGGACCAAGCACAGATTCTTTCCTCTTGATTAGTGTCAATCCACTGCTCGCACTGTGATTGAGGTAATATTTTTTCTTCCACTCCACCTTGCCGATGGTGCTTCTTCCCACCTCCCACCTATTCTTTGTGTTTTCACAGTCAGTTTACAGAATTCAGCTAACCTTCTTAAAATGCCCCTGTAAACTTGCCCGTCTTGTCTATTAAAATATATGCTGCTATGCTCATGCCTTATCTTACCATGAAACTGGTATGCCATTTCATTAATCAGCAGATGCTGCTGTTTCCTCAACATCTGCAGTTTGCAACTCGTACATCCTGCACGTTGCATTTCATTGCTATAATTTATTCTGTGTATAGCTGGAAAGTTTCCGGATTGGTCGTATGTGACTTTACCATGGTTTAAGGGTGCTTATCTGTGACATTGTGAGCGAAACCTAATTGGGATTAAATGTGATCAGTAAGAGTTCCCTGTGGTGCCACATAGAGCTTTACACTTTACCCAATGCCCAACTGCTTCACTCTATTTGACCATGACAAATGATGAAGGATGATGGTGCAAGAGACATTTGATGTCATGGCAAATGCACTCGTTGGGATTGGGTGTGCGAGGCAACAGTCAATTCGCGTAACGATCTGCCCAGAGATCTAAGTGCTGGATTACTTACGCTGCCCAGGTAGCGCCATGTATATATTGTTCACTGTGAATTTGCACATTCAGTTTACAATAGACTACGTCAGATCAGGGATCTCTAGTTGATTCATGTTTGGTGTGTGTGTGAACTTAATGGGCCTTTGTTCCCTGCACCACAAACACAAATGGAGCAAAATAGAAAAAAACACTTACAAACACATAATATGATGCTCAATAGCATGTTCGTGCAAATTAGCACAGTAAAAAAATACCCCATCTGGAAAGTTAATTTAATCAGGGTACAAGTGTGCCAGCACTTTGGTATTACAAATGAGGGCAATGAGGTCACATTATGCAAAATACAAATGCAACAATAAATGATACAATAAACATTGCAAAAAAGTGCTTAATGCAACAAGGCACTGAAGGGTAAAGGGAGTGGAGAGAGGCGGGAGAGTAATAATAACAGTATCCCGAAGGATTTATGAGGAACCCCAGGGATGGGGCGTCAGAGGTGAGCGATGCCGTCAAGCACTGGGCGCTGCTCGGAGAGGCACCCCTTCTAAACACTCATCCAAAGGGGGCCGAAGTAGGCTCGCGCTGCCTCCGAAGTTCACGGACCACCCACCCTAGGGGCCGCTCAGACCAGCACCTGTATATACATTTTATCTTGTGCAAAAAATGTAGGTGGTAATGGAACGCATGAGAGTACAAATATCACGTCCCGATTATTGCACAGGTCATAATGAATACAACGTGAAATGTTGCTGTGTTTCCATAATAAATATCGCAACTACTTTTCCTAATTGAGAAACATGAAATTAAGTACGATGCAAAAGCGACTTGCTCCAGTTCTCATTACAAGAGCAGAAGAATTAGTGCAAAATACGTTTAGCTGTGTGTTTTCAAAGAAGTTAACTTACTTAACATTTTTTTTCGGTAATGGAAAATGTGGTAGACCCGCAAAATAAATGAAAAGCAATTTGTCAGCCGAGAGTTCAGGACTTTACAGAAACACACTACACACAGCTATTAGCGCTTTAAGCGGACACCAGTTGCAAATGTTCGCTATTCACCTTCTGGTAACATAACGTACGATATCTATTGTTTTAAATATTTCACAGGGGTAATGAAAACGAGAGAGAATGAGTAAGAGAAGTGAGGTAGAGAGGGTCGTGAAGAAGAAAGTGTAATTTTAAATTGAAAGATGCATTAAAATGAGAGACGAGGTCATGACATTTAAAGACAACGAGACAGAGGTACAGAAACAGGAGTAATGAAATCGGGACAAGCTATTGTGATGGGTTGGCATAGAGGCGATAGGTGTGGAAGGAGAGGGGGTGAAGAGGCGTGCAGCAGTAGAATTGTGAGATAAATTCTGCGGTTAGGCAGTAAGAGAGAGGTAGCTGGTGTAGAGGTACTGTAAGAGATGTGAGAGAGAAATGAGGTAGAGGGACGGAGGTTAGAGGAATGAGAGAGGTGGGACACACAAAGACTGGGAAGGCGACGGATCGGGCACATGGAGAAGAGAGAGATGGAGTAGATGGAGGGATAGAGGATGTAAGCTGGAAACAGGGTCTGAGGTGAAGGGGGTGGGGGGTAAGAAAAAGACAGAGTTGGGGTCAAGAAAGGGGACAGAGATGGAGCTCTGGACTAGAGGCAGGCACAGAGAGTGATACAGACAGCGTCCTCATCAGTTTCCTAGGAGGCCCTTTGGAAGGGAATTACCTGCTTTGTACTAGCCCTAATATGGTTCTAGTAGTTCATTTATTATCTCACACCGTGTAATTCGGCACCTCTTGCATGCTCCACTACTGTCAATGTTTAACGAAAACATTAAAAGGAGTTCCAAATCCCATGCTAACGAGATTTCGATGTACGCTGAACAAGTAGGACAGATTTTGGCACATTACTGGTGCGTGCAACATCACAACCGTGCGTGTACTTTAAAAATGACGCACGGATGCTTCTCTGTGGCTCGGCCTGGGACAGCGCCTCTGCGTGCACGGGACCATGTTATACAAGTCCCTAATTCCTGATTTTCTGTAATGTCTCTCTCGCTAAAGTTTTTCGGTAGGGTTATTTGATCTTCTAACGTTTATTACAAGGATAGCAACTGTATGTTCCAAAAGTCATAACTGTGATGTTAACTTGCTCCGAGTTATCCTTTTACTGTTCTGTCACATCCCCAGAACGGACAGGTGACATCAAAATAAATGTCACCACCGTCGACAGTTTTGGACACGTCTTCCACGGAGCTTTAATTTGTCTTGAGAGAATGGAACAGCCTTTATTACCCGGATTCCCATTGTAATAGTATTTATATAGCGCTTACTACCGCTGACGAGGCGTCGATTTTAAAAGCTGCGTCTTAAATTTGTGGTAAGTGTAAAGTTATGTCCTATACTTGTCCTCATAGCCTCTCGGGCATCGAGGAGAATCGGTCCCAGCTGTCCCGATAATTGTGCCTGATGGAACACTTTATTGTCCGTGGTCGATGCTGCCCCTTCCCCCCCTGTATTAATCCGTCCGCTTCAAGTGTTTGTTCTGAAACAGACAGCGTGTGCCTCGGAGGCGGCCAAAACCCTGGAAGCCGACGAGGAACTGGCTGCGACACCCGGGGGCGTGACCTAGAGCCGAGAGGGCGGATACTTACAGAAGCCCCACCCGCTCCAGTGAGCGCCCCAAAGAGCCGTCTGTGACGTCATTCTTCAATAAAAGACTTTGGGCTCCGGGGACTATAAATTGAAGACGCCAGCGATGGGGGCAAGACACAAAGGAACAACCACTCACACACACCGGTGGAGCGACTGTAGCATCCAGTATACCCTGAGTCCTGACTAGAACACATTTTGGTAAGTTAGATGCCATACTTTATCTTAAACAACTGCTTTAGTCTATTTGAATATTTTTTCCAAAATTAATTATTTTTTTATTAATTACTTACAAACCAAATTTATAGCTGAAGCAGAGTACCAATATCACCTCTGGTTTTCCCTCTGCTTAGTAAAATTACTTAACTAAACACAAACTTTGAAAGCATGGAACATTAAATAATAAGACCAGCTGTACTGTTCTAAACGTATTACGTTGCAGGTCTACACATGTACCTTGGGCATATAGACTAATGTGTGTATGATTTCACACGACAGTTGTTCTTGGATCTGTGCCTTTCGATTATTTTGTGAATATTGCGTTCATGAATCACAAGTTATAATCATTGATGCATTAATATTACCAATAATACAAACTTTAGAACAACTAAAACTATTATTGTTGTTGTTATTTATATTACTGTTAAAATAGTAGTATTGATAATAATAATAATAATAATAATAGCTTGTTTTATATAGCGCCACACGTGCCCTTTCTAAGCACTGTTATTATTAATAGTAAGAATAGGAATGTTTACATTTATTAAACTGAATATTCATGATGTATTATTATTGGTGACAGTATCTTAAGTGCATTGAACTAAAACGTATTGAAACATACTATCGGTGTACCGTTTCAGAGTAAAGGGTCTTGAGTAGGTGGGCCGCGCTGGGCAATAAGTTGCTCTCATTCGATGAGCATTGCAGCTACCATCTAAAGAAGGTGTCACTGGTGCTTTTACACTGTATAACCGTGATGGCAGTCTTCTACTTATGGCCGTCTCAATGACCATCTGTACTGCTGAGGGTTAGAGTGAGAATAGGCAGACAGGCAGGGGAAATCAGTAAGCTGAACCTTGAAATTCTGACAAACTGAAAGAATAAGGAGTAGTCAGACAGACACATACAAAGGGTTTAGATCCTTTTGTGTTTGCACAAGTATACACAACTAATAATATAGGTAAAAACATATATGTATAACGTAAATTATGTTTATTTCAACAAGTGGTTCACTTACACCATAAAAGAGGCACCTTTTCCGAGGATGCCACTCTCAAAATATTGTCCTGCAATTCTCTCCTGTGAAAGGAAGGAGGCCCTCAGGATGGTATCGACTGCGCTTATCTTTCACGAGTGCGGGTGTAAGGATATCACAAAGGAACTGTAACTGCACAGTATGAGTTTGTGTCACGCTACCAACCAGTTCCTTGACATCAGAAAGGAGGGTTGTGTATGTTTTTTTTTTTTGTGACGCCAGTGAACACTGAAATAGTGTGCACAACCTCATATAGATATGTTATCCTTTATAATACCACAAAATCACAGGAATTTCATACGAGGCTTTTGTTTCAAATGTCTACTAATAGTTTATTGCGTCATCATGCTTATTCTAGTTCATCCTCCTCAATGGAACGGTGGGTGGACTTCTTTTCTAAACATATTTATTTAAAACAAGAAAAAAGAGGATAGTCAAATTTACTCGTAATATCGGGTCCTTGTCAGCTGTAAAGTGTTTACATTCCTTTACATTCTAAATACCTCTCAATGGTCATAGTCCTCATTGAAAAATGTTTACTTTAGTTTTCCACCTACATTTAAAAAACGCACAAGTGATACCTGTCTTCCTGCCTATCTACTTCCTTCTATGATATATTTCTAATAAAAGGACAGTTAGGTTGCCACCACCGGACTATTATTCAGTTTTCATTAGGCAGGTCAAGCATTATTACATCCACAGCTGCTTACAACCTCTTCGTAGAGCTTTATCTACTGCTAATTGCACACCCAACAATTAGGGCCTAAACTTAAAATCCAACGAGGCTAGAAAGGTCAATTCAACATGGTTAATATCTGGTACGATGCAAACAACAAAGCTATTAGCGCCCATCACACACATCTCATGGCCAAATCAACAAGCCAATCACTCCTACTTCATGTTCATGTTTTAGACAGTCTACTAACCTAGAGTGCAGACAAACAATAGTAGTCTATGGCAGCTTTTTTAGCAATATGGTTGGTTGAACAGATGTTAATATTCCACAGAGGGTGATCATTTATACAATACTACATATAAACCACTTGAGACAAGTGTTTTTGACCCTCAAGCCACAACCCCACTTATTGGGAAAACTTAGTATGCCATTAAAAGCTTGTTAAAGTTCTTAGTGATTGGACGATTGGCTTTCTCTGTTCCTGTGCATTGCATAATTAAAGTATTCTTCAAACCTTTATCTCCACATGACTGTACTTAGAGAAAGCATTAAGGAATACATAAATCAAGCATGATCACTTATTATTATACGCAAGTTAACTTCTCTATATCCATCAGTGGGAGCTTACTTGAGATTGTGCTTATGTGATAATGGCGTCAATCGATAAAGCTATACGATTGCACATTCATACGTTATTTCCAAGCCTACGATAAGTGCTGTCATTATGTCGCTGATGAACAAAGATTGATTGGCTTTATTTCCTCCCTGTAGTAATCATGCTGCCCATCGGAGTTATGACAAAAGTCGCAATAATGCTATGTGGAATTTGTTTCATCACGCGATCTGATGGGAGACCGACTAGGTAAGCAGTTTGGTGCTTATCTGAAGAGTTTAATTATTTTCTCTTGTATTGTGCTTTTGTAAACTCGCTGTATCCTGTATCAATGGGAATACAAAGACAAAAGCATAGTTAACATTTTAGCTGCGTGTAGTTGCCACAGTCTCGCTTGGAAGGGAAAAGCAAAAGTGATAAAATGAAGGTAGGTTCAGGGCATAAGTAGGGGAAAATGAGTGGATATAGAAGGGAGTTTAACGAAAAGGAAAAAAGTTAGAAGAAATGCAGAAAAGTAGAAGGTCCACAAATGATGTTTGAGAGGAGGGACACATGACCTTGACGGACCTCCAGTTTGGACGAGAGCACCACTGCACAGCAACCTAGTACACCACCACAATTCGACCGATCTGAGCCAGAAAAGAACCAGCATAGCTAAGCGACTTACCTCCCACACTGGCCAGCTGTCGCTCTCACAGTTTTGTCTCTAGGACGAGGCCTCACAGTGACACTAATAAGTTAGGCCACCCTTAATTTTGGAATGAGTGGCAATGGCCACTATGACCCCAGAGCACTGGTGCCCAAATCTACTTTTCCAGTGGGAATTCTGGCTCTACTAGCGATGAGAGATGATGTGGTGACTAGAAACATTCAAATATGAGGCATATAAAACCCCATTAGAGGGAGTGGCTGCCTTAGAGATATAAGGCTAGGAGAGCTGCATGGAGAATTGAGGACTGGAATAGAGTTGATTTACTGTTATGATCTACTAGCCTTGATGTAAGCTTCTAAACAAGTGTCCTTTCCTCGTTGGCTGTGTTTTTAGGAGACGGTCTGTGAGCGAGGTGCAGCTCATGCACAACTTCGGGGAGCACAGGCACAACATGGACAGGCAAGAGTGGCTTCAGCTCCAGCTGCTGGAGTTGTACCCTGACGCCATGAGGCAGTCAGCAGAACTGCAGGCCGAACAAGTGCTCAGCAGGAGCCAGAGACCTAGGAGGAAAGACGACAAATGGGGCGCCATCAGGACAAGACGGCTGCTCCCGGAAGAGCTGCAGGCCCTGCAGAGAAAGCTTGGAGAGATCGAGCAAGAAGTCTTGGACATGATTTTCCAACCAAGCTCTCAATGAAATCGGTTCTCTTTATTTGAGCTGTGATCTATGTACTTTTGTGTCTGTGTCTGTCACCGTGTCACTTTTTTCTCTCAAAGGTGTACCTCCCTTGCTGCTATTTATGGTTCTTTATTTAAACTGTCTGGAACAACATATTTATTTGCAAATCATTTTGATTTGACATGCATCGTGAAGAAAAGTGCACGAGTATTTGTATAATGTGTTTAAATATTTTTGACTCCTGTTACGAATGAGAAAAGGAACACTTTTTTATTATTTATTTTTGACATGTATATAAAGTTTTGTACAATTTATAGTTTTGTAAAAAAATGGATTTTCTACCTCAATTAAAATCTGTACAAATAAAGATAAGTCTTCGACAAAGTCTGGTTTTACGTGGCAGTTCTGTAGTTGCTGACGATTTGGTATGCATTGTTTATTCACTACAGAGAAACAATACAGAATTTCATTATCACCGCTTTTTTCAAAATTATTTATTAGGTTCGAGTAGTAGTTGGTTACAAGTCACTCATGTTGTGCAATTAGCGAGAAAGAGGTGCAAATAAAACGGAAAAGGGAATATCTGAAATCTCTAATTGGCCGTTCACTATTATTCCCAAACGTAAAATAAGCACAATAGTTGCAGGTATTCATAAATGGCAGATCCAACCCAGTGATAGGCTGCAAAGGTGGAGTTTTAGCACACTGCTAGTTTTTGTGCGACCCAATATCTTCTGCCTTTACTGGTGCCTTACAAGTCATACAGACGCATAAGTGATAAAACAGGAAATAGAAGCTGAAGAATGTACAACCCGCTCAATAGATTGTCTGGTGGAACTCACTTTTGAAGAAGGAGAGCCAGGCTGCCCAGCACACTTCAAAGGGGGCTCTTTGATTCAGAGAGAGGTCACTGGGAATGGGTCTGGACACCTCTCAGAAAGGAGATGGGGCTAATAAGAGAATCATAAAGAGTAGGGCTGGGGCCATGGGGTAACCTTTTGATACAAATATGACTGTGGCTGACATCCAGATGTGAACATCAGGTCAATCTCATGACCTGTGTTGGGCTATCAGATTTTGAGTGACTCCTTCAGTAACAGACTTCTTTCTGGAGGAAGGCAAGAGCAGAGGAGTGGGCATTTAAAAAAGAAGCAGACCTCCCAACAGAAACTTCAAAGACTGAGACCCTAAATCACATTTGATGTCTAGAAATGGGCTATAAGAAGGGTAGCACAAGGCCCCCAAAACTGTCAAGTTTAAAGCAGCCAGACAGGCTGTGCAAAGAGGGAAAGTTCTGCTAGACGTCTGCCTTTAACCATGGCTGTATGCTAAGGCCTGCCAGTCTCCCAGCTGGATGAGGGGACGCACACCCCTGCAGTCTGGAACACCAGTATCTGCCAATTTGACAAGACCAGTGAGCCTTGTAAGGAAGAGAAGATAGATAAAACTTTTTATTGTTTAGTTAATTAAAACCTTAACAATATTAGAAAAAAATACACACAGATCAATAGATTAATAAACACTAAAACACTGCCTTATTATATGCATTGTTCTTAAAGAAAGACATATAAAGGTAATACAATGTGCAAAGTGATCATGGTAAACCTCAACTTCTCCCTTAAAGATTTCTGAAACATACAGTACCCAAACGTAGACGAAGTAGAAATTTCCTCTGTAAAATGGTTCAAAATACAAAGCTGCATAACAAACCTAGGGTACATAGTACTAGGGAAAAGTATCACACAAGTGCCTTTCTTATATCGAAAATTGGGAAGAATTAATATAAAATAAATATAAAAACTGTATAAAAATATCAAATAATCAAAATAAATTCATACTTCCTTCCTTAAAAGCGTGATTTGCAACAACCTAACCTACGATGTCATACCGATTTCCTTATTATGCTATGGCACCTTGATTTAAAGAACAGTTCCAATATAAAAGTATTCAAAATAAACGAAACTGCATTCTTCAAATAAAACATGATAAAAATGACCTCTTAATTTATTATAGGAAGCGAAGGCTTATTACTCATCGCAGTTATAAGTGGTAAAGTGCATTGTGCTAGTCTTTACCACTATATTTCGGCAGCCAGCAGTTCAGAACGCAAGCTAAATATTGTTAAAGTGCAAAAATCTAAGAAAGTGAAAAATGCCTAGATAGAAGGGCTCTAAGAATTAGAAATGTAACAATGACAAGCAAAAATTGTATTCAAAGCTTTGCAAGCATCCTTCAAAAATGTCAAAAGTCTTGCAGGTAACTGAGGGTATGTCCCGCTTAAGCATGCAGAAATTGCATTTTGACATTTCCTGATCCCTAGGATACAGGAATCAACCAATACCGCCTCAAACCACTCAATTCTTTGCAAACACATACTATATGCAACAATGATTTTAGTTTATACTTGCAGCGCCTTCAATGTGGGGCCCCAGAGCCATATTTGTAGGCTTTGAAGGGTATGATTCCACATTTTAGCCTGATTAGGTCTTTTATACAAACCCAGATTCAGTTGACAAGATAAGTAAGAATTTCTCCCATTAGACTGGTAAAAGGTAGTACATAGAACAGCGTGGGCCTTTGTAGCCAAGTCATGTCGAACTTCATCTACAGATCTCAGCCTTGCATTTTTTATGAGCAACTTGGCACATAATCTTGGTTGAAAGTTCAATCTAATAAATTCTTCAGCACCGATGGTTTGGCTAGATTTTTTGGTATACGCATTGTATGCCAGCTTACTATTCTGCATGCTTGACCAAATCAGGCCCCTCAACGAGCAGGGGGAAGCTGCCTTATGCTTGACATAATAGTTTAGAAATCTAGTTTTCCCCATGATTACTTCCCTACTTAGTTTGAATGCCAGGTGAATTTGTCAAGATGGGATTGAACCCAGGAGCTGCAATAATCTATAATAGCAGCACTGGGCCTTATCTAGCCACAGACCCAGACTGTCTTTAGAAATCAACAAATGATATGACAATGCTGGAATGAACTTAGCGTCAATTACTCGACAAATTACTGTCAGATCTGGCCCTGACATTTGTTTTAACCATTTCTGGAAACTGATGATCATAGCTGCCACCATTCCCTTGATCGCCTCAGGCTGTGCATAATGTGAGCAGCGCTGATTGAAATAAAAACCCAGATATTTGAAGCTAGATACTTGCTCAGTATTGGCCAGATCCAAAATAAAGTTGTTTTTTTTGTTCAATTTCTTTTGCCCAAATACCATAATTTTTGTCTTTGAAGCATTGATAGAGATCTTTTCATTGAAATAGTGAAACAATGCATTCAACGATCTTTGCATGTCAAATGTAATGTGATCAAATAAAATAGTGTCATCTGCATATTGCAGGCATTGCAGATGTCAGACTGCAAACTTAGGTGGGAAGACATTCACTCCAGAGAGAGCAATACTTATGTCGGCCAAATGAAGATTAAATAATAAAGAAGCCAAGATGCACCCCTGTTTCAGCCCTTGATTGGTCCATATCTTTTGCGTCACTCTATTCACAGAGACCTTAACTCTCACCCAAATTTTAACATACAGGCTTATGATGGCCCACAGCAATGAAGACGGCATACCCCAATTGTGAAGCTTTCACCAGAGCCTTAATCTATCCACTTCATCAAAGGCGGTTGTATAGTCAATGAAGGCGGCAAATAATGTTGGTGCTTGCTTTTTATTTGCTGCCTCAAAGAAGAAAGGAATACCAAATTGTTCTTGGTGCTACAGCCCTGTCTAAACCCAGAATGTATAATCGTTATTAGAGCATAAACTGAAGCCCATTCTTCCATCTATGTGTTGAGGGCTTTTGAATAGCATTTCCCATATACACCAAGAAGGGCTATTAGTCTAAAATTAGCTGGCTGATCAAGTGAACCCTTTTTATGTATTGGCGGTAATGTTGATCCCCTCCAGTTATCCGGAACCTCATTTGTAATTGAACATTGCTTGAATAATGGACATAAAGGATGTGTCCAAGCTTCTTATGCCACCTTGAATATTTTGTCAGGAAGTCCAATGGGGCCAGGGCCTCCTGCTGATCGTAGGGAGGCTATAGTCGATCACAAATTATTCTCTTTATTTCACTTACTCTCCCCTTTAGCTCACATGTCTAGTTAGGCCCAGAGACCAGATTTCCTCCGAATGACTGTCCATGTTTGTACTATATAGGTTCGAGACATAATTCACCCAGGTGACTGCTGATAGAGAGGACTGTGCTTTCCGACAAGTCCCACTTGACCTCTGTTGGACATGTCTTTGCTGGAGTTATTTTGCCTTGATATCTCGTACAGCTATGCTCACTGTTTCTCTTCTTCCTGTTTAGTTAGCATCCATAAATTTTATTTGTATGTCTTTCTTATTTTTCTTATCTCATCAATAACTGCATTTGAGTTGTTACTGGTCCGGCTCCTTCTCAGGTGATTGTTTAACTTCCACTTAAGCATTCTTAATTCCATGGATTCGGCTCAATCCAAGTCCCAACCTCGCTGTCGATACTTCATTGTTGAAGTGTTGATGGCCAATCATATCTCAGCACAAGATCGGGAGAGGTCGCAAATCCTTCGCTTACCTATATATATACAAATTTGGATTTTCTTTCATTTCTCAAAAACTACTGAACGGATTTACACCAAATAACAAAAAGGGCTCTTTCTGGACCAAGAGCTACCTTTCTGCCAAATTTGGTATAATTCTGTCCAGTGGTTTTGGCGATATCACTGTTAAATTTTTCCCTATGGGAATTAACATCAGAAACTCTCTAAATTTCACCCCCCTTTATCTCAGCCCCTGTTTGATGGGTCACCCTGAAACATTCCAGACAGCAGCTTACATGACTGTCACATTTTTTGGGAAATTTTCATGAAGATTAATCAAGCGGCGCAAAAGATCTAGGCAAGTACTTTTCTATAGAAACTAGGTCATAACTATACCTAGTTGCGATGGCCACTAGGTAATATACTTATATATATATATATAACCGTAGTCACTCTGTAGTTATAGTTAGGGTGACCAGAGATAGGGATTTCTTTTATTTTTGCCTTTATAACTTTTTACTTGTTTGATGAATGGACGTGAAACTTTGCAGACCTGCTGCCCCCGTTTCATTGTGGGAGTACTGAAAGTTTTGTGGTGTTTTTTCAAGGGAATGCAAAGAAAAAAGGGGAGTCCCAGAGCAGGCTTAAAATCCAATGCATTTTCCATAGGAATTTGTATTTTGCATAGAGGGAAAACTGTCAGCTGGATTTTTATGAAATTTGACAGTATTATATATTAGGGGTACAGATGATTCCTCAAAAAACCCAAGGCTGACCCCAACGACCTCAAAAACTTCCGTCCGATCTCTCTCCTCCCTTTTCCAGCGAAAGTCATCGAGAAGATCGTCAACACTCAGCTCACCCACTTCCTCGAAGACAATTCCATCCTGGACCCCTCACAATCCGGATTCAGACGAAACCACAGCACTGAGACCGCCCTCCTCGCCGCCACAGATGACATCAGACATCAAATGGACAACGGCGAAACCTCAGCCCTCATCCTCCTCGACCTATCAGCCGCTTTTGACACCGTCTGCCACCGCACCCTACTGACCTGCCTCCAGGAAGCCGGCATCCAAGATAAAGCCCTCCACTGGATCTCATCCTTCCTCTCCGACAGAACGCAGAGAGTCCGTCTCTCCCCTTTCCGCTCCAAAGCCACCAACCTCATCTGCGGCGTCCCCCAAGGATCCTCCCTCAGCCCCACGTTGTTCAACGTCTACATGGCCCCCCTCGCTCAACTGGCCCGCGAACATCATCTCAGCATCATCTCCTACGCCGACGATACCCAGCTCGTCCTCTCCCTGACCAAAGACCCGCTCACCGCCAAAACAAACCTCCACGAGGGACTAAAATCTATCGCCGATTGGATGAACAACAGTCGCCTGAAACTCAACTCCGACAAGACGGAAGTCCTCATCCTCGGACGCACTCCCTCGGCCTGGAACGACTCATGGTGGCCCTCCGTCCTCGGACCCCCACCCACCCCTGCCAGCCACGCAAGAAACCTCGGCTTCATCCTGGACTCCGCCCTCACCATGTCCAAACAGGTCAGCGCCGTCTCCTCCTCCTGTTTCAACACCCTCCGAATGCTCCGCAGAATTTTCAAGTGGATTCCAACGGAAACCAGAAAGACGGTGACCCAGGCCCTCGTCAGCAGCAGACTTGACTACGGCAACGCACTCTACACAGGCATCCCAACCAAAGACATCAAACGCCTCCAACGTATCCAAAATGCCTCCGCCCGACTGATCCTCAACATACCCCGCCGAAGTCACATCTCCCCTCACCTAAAGGAACTCCACTGGCTCCCGGTAGACAAGAGGATCACCTTCAAACTCCTGACCCACGCTCACAAGGCACTTCACAACACCGGACCCTCCTACCTCAACACCAGACTTCACTTCTACACCCCAACACGTCAACTCCGATCCGCCAACCTCGCCCTCGCCATCGTACCCCGAATCCAGCGCAAGACATCTGGCGGCAGATCCTTCTCCTTCCTCGCCGCCAAGACCTGGAACTCTCTCCCCACATCCCTTCGCCAGACCCAGGACCTCCTCGCATTCAGAAGGCTCCTCAAGACCTGGCTCTTCGACCGATAAACCAGCAGCGCTCCCCTCCCCCCCCCCCGCCCCCCTCAGCGCCTCGAAACCCTGACGGGTACATAGCGCGCTTTATAAATACTATGATTGATTGATTGATTGATTGATTGGGCACTGCAGGCAAGTAGAGTAAATAAATGTTAAGTTTTACATTTTTTCATCTTAAGTATATCATGTAGCACAATACTACTACCCATTAATGGTCACATGCTAATGGAAACCTACGTAAGTTGTCTTTGTATGCTCTCTGGCTCACAATATAAAAGTAGCCTAACAAACCAAAAAAAAAATCATCCGTCTTATGCACCCTTGTGCAACAAAATGACAAAGTGAACTAGCAGTGAGCTACACAAACTACTATATGGAGAACATAATAATTGGCCATTAGGGAAAAAAAATCTTAGTTTTTATAACAACAATGATTAGCTTTCATTCATTTTGGGCTTCACGTGTAGCAGAATCCAACTAAAAGAACCACGGAAGCCCAAAAAATAAACTATACTGCATATGTAAAGTTTCAGAATTACTACATAAACAACTAAAAGACACATTTATGGTCACAAGACTATGTAAACTAATAAACAAATACAGAACAAATACGAAAGATAAAAAGAAAAACAATTATATTAAATCTGATTGCCACTCTGTGTACATAGTTAGTATTCCTAAAGATAGGAATACCTTGGATATTACCTCCATGATAACTTTCCACCCATTTGACGAATCACCACAAAACTTTCCAGATCTATAACATTGTCTACATTTTAAGATGATATAAATTGTTGTGGTGAATTATTAAAATGGTGCAAAGATAAAAGGAGGTCCTAAAACGTGTTTTTCCACCAATGCATTTTGCATAGACTATTGTATTTGACGTAGCATGAAAATGGTTACATAGATTTACATGAAGTTTGACAGGATTATACAATATGGTGCTTAGATGATGCTTTTGGGTACTGCGGTTTTTCAGGTAAGAATTTTTTACATTATAAGGCATTTAAACTCTGTCACCTCAGTACTTTCACGGAACTTCACTACATTTTGTGAAACTACCACAGTACATGGCCGTAAACTTATTTAAAAATATATAAATACATTTTCCTACCTATTACCACTTTAGCAAAGTGGTGATAGGTAGGAGCGTACTACTTACCTATATTTAATGCCCTAACACTGAACACAGCCATAGTGTAGTAAAACCAATATGTCTGCCTTTTTATTCTTAAAAAACAGCCATGACCCAATTATATACTGGCTTGTCATCGCTATGTACCAGAGTATACTGGAAAGTGATCACGGAATACCACTGCCCAAAATAGAACTAAGGCCTAGCTGTATTATTGGATTGAGGTACCCTTGCATCACTCATAGTGTTACATGGGCAATGCAATACTTAAGTCGGATTAGAAATTAATGCAAGGCCACCAGGCACAGCCCTGTATTGATTGGTAAATCCAGAGAAATGCAAGGCAGAGCAATTCACAGTTTTGCGTTACTGTGCCCACCATACTCTATATTGCTTCTGAATTTTAAATACATCCTGATGCCTTGCCAATGTAGCCACTTCACTATATGCCATTCCACTCTCCACCTCTCCACTCTGCGGCGCTCTAATGTATGACACTTAGGGGCATATTTATACTCTGTTTGCGCCGAATGTGCGTCAAAATTTTTGACGCACATTCGGCGCAATCAATGCCCCATATTTATACTTTGACATCCGACCCTGCGGGCGTCAAAGTTCCACTATGTGCGTCATTTTTTAGAAGGGGGAACCAGCCTTGCGTTAATTATATGCAAGGTAGGCGTTCCCTTATAAAAAATTACTTTAAGGCCTGTGCCCCATATTTATACTGTGATGTCATTTTGACGCACAGGAGGGGGCAGGCCTTAAAAAACGGCACCCAGCCTGATGGGTGCCGTTTTTTTAACGCCTGGGTCAGGGCAGGCGTTAAGGGACCTGTGGGCTCAGAAGGAGCCCAGAGGTGCCCTCCCATGCCCCCAGTGACACCCCCTGCCACCCTTGCCCACCCCAGGAGGACACCCAAGGATGGAGGGACCCATCCCAGGGAAGTTAAGGTAAGTTCTGGTAAGTATTTCTTTTCGTATTTTGTTTGTGGCATAGGGGGGCCTGATTTGTGCCCCCCTACATGCCACTATGTCCAATGACCATGCCCAGGGGACATAAGTCCCCTGGGCATGGCCATTGGGCAAGGGGGCATGACTCCTGTCTTTGCTAAGACAGGAGTCATTTCAATGGGGGTTGGGCGTCAAAAAAAATGGCGCAAATCGGGTTGAGGCCAAAATTTTGCCTCAGACCTGACTTGCCCCATTTTTTGACGCCCAAGCTCCATTTTCCCCTACGCCGGCGCTGCCTGGTGTGGGTCATTTTTTTTTACGCACACCAGTCAGCTGCGCCGGCTAACGTCATTCAATAAATAAGGCGCCCGCATGGCGCTTTGGAATGGCGTTAGCCGGCGTTAACATTTTTGACGCACAACTGCGTTGGCGCAGTTGTGGGTCAAAAAGTATAAATATGGGCCACAATTCTATGCCACTTCACTCTAAGCTATTACACTGTACGCAATGCCATTATTCGTTACTCCAGTCTATGTCACTCCACTGGACGCTACTCCACTATACACTATTAGGCTCTATGCCATTCTACTGCACACCACTCCACTCTACTCTGTTCCACTCCACTGTAAACTACTCCACTCTACGCCACTCCAGTGTACACCACTCAACTCTACGCCACTCCATTACATGCTAGCCCATTGGACACCACTCCACTATTTGCCATTTCAATATATGCTATTTCACTCTACCCCAATCCACAATACACTACTACAGTCTATACCACTCCATTGTATGCCACTCCACTCTACACTATTCCAATCTATGCTATTCTACTCTATGCCACTCCAATGTACGCCACTCTATGCTCTTCTCCTGTACGCCACTCCATTCAACACTATTGCACTGTATGTAACTTCAATCTTTGCCCTTTTACTGTATGGTATTCCACTCTACCCCACTCAATTGTATGCCACTTCACTGTACTACACTCTACAACACTATACTATACGGCACAACACTCCACTCTACAAAAATCAACTGGACTACATGCCACTCTACTCTAGTCTACATCACTTTCCAATACTATACTACACCCCACTGACCTCTACTGTACAACACAGTACTCCAATTTATGACACTGTACTCAACTGTATGCTGCACCACTCCAATCTTCTGTGCTCCACACCACTATACTGTCACAGTTTCGGGCAGCCTGATCAGGACTCTGGTTGTGGCACCCCTTGAGTTCACAGAATATCCCAAAGAGGTAGTGTACTGGGGCAGAAGAGCAGCTAAAAGCATACACGGGAAAGGACAGCTATGGACAGGCACAGGAAACAGGAAAGTAAAAACAGAGCAACCGTAGTGTAAACAAACACGAAACAGATTACTAATGGACAAACACACTGGGGTTACCACTATGGTTGTACACAGGGTAGGGCTCGGAACTTCCCACATCAACAGGGAATGTCAATGCCTCTGTGCAGTTTGCTCTTACATATAGTCACCCTGCAAGCCCCATAGAAAGTAGGCAGCAGAAGTGATTCTGTCTCTGGACCCTTAGAGCACAAACAAGGATAGTACTTACAAACACAAGACAAGCTCTTGTGGGTCCAGGTGGAAAAACAGTGGCAATTACTGGAAAAACAGCAATAGCACACTGTCACTGTTAGGCACTAAAGACTACGTATAACACTAGACAAAGGATGGGGGCTGGAATTGCCTCCAGGAACCCAGGAGCCAATCCCAGAACAAAGGAAAACACTTATACACTGTTGAAGACTGTTAGAATACTTATTAGACACAAATACCCAAGAGGAAACGGAAACAGAAGGAACAAACTAGGAGGCAGGGGCAGGAACTGGGAACGGGCTCAGGCTGAAGCAATGGCAGGAAAGGGACTGGAAAACAGAGTGCAAGCTTCTGGCTGGAACAAACAGGAATGGGAAACAGGGAGCAGGCACTGGCTGGAACAAGCAAGGACAGGGCTGGAATACAGGGAGTAGGAATAAGCAGTAAACAGGACTGGACAACAGAGAGCAGGTTCAGGCTGACACAAGGCAGGAACAGGACTGAGAAACAGGGAGTAGGCTCTGGAAGAAACAAACAGGTACAAGGCTAAGAGATAAGGAGCAGACTCTGGCTGGAACAATCAGGAACAGGGCAGAGAAACAGGTAACAGGTTCAAGCTGAAACAGAACAGGAACAAGACTGGAACAAGACTGGAACACCATCCGATAAGGGGTCTGTAACACAAAGGAATCAAACTCCAATGCACAACGAGGATAGTGAGGAAATGGTTGGTTATAAGCAGTTCCAAGCTGCAGAAAACCCCAGTCTGATTTGTGTGTAGTTTCAGACACTCGAAAGCCCTGGAGATTTGGATCCAGTGAAAAAGAGCAACTAGACTTCTCCCATAGAAAACAGTGTATAACAGAATCCAGGCTTTCCTGACTACCAGGCTGTGCAATATGGGATTTGCAGTCCCAGGAATCAAATGTAATTCTACGAAAGCATACCATAGCGAAAAGAGAAACAAACGGGAGTCAGCAAGGGATTCTAGATAAGTGTTCAAGGTGATTCCCAGGCTACCGACAGTCCCTTTACAGTGCTCCCTAGAAATGGGACAACAGGGTCGTAACATATACTCTATGATACACCACTCCACTCTATGACACTTTGATCCACTTTACATTACCCCACTCCAGTGTACTCCACTCCACTATACTCTACTATACTTCACTCTACCCTGCTCCACTGTCCGACACTGTACTCCACTGTATGCAACTCCACTCTACAACACTGTACTACGCTCTATGCCATTCTACTGCACTTTATGACCATCCACTCTATGCTACTGTACTACACTTAATGACAGCCAATGACAAGTCACTTAACTTCTAATTTCTCTCTACTATACACCACTCCACTATATGCCACTGCACTTCACTCTACAAAACTCTCCTTCACTGTACTCTACAACACTCCACTTGATGATACTCCACTCTATGACACTCTACTTTAGCCTACTCCACTCTAAAACACTCTACTCCACTCTATGACAGTCTACGAAACCCTATTCTTCTATAAGACACACCATTGATCTATACAAGTCGTTGCTCCAGTCTACGATATTTGACTCCGCTATATGAGACACCATGCCACTCCCCTATAGAACACTTTACTGCACTGTACGATACACTCTATAATGCTCAAATCAATGACAATAGACTTTACAACACTCTCCTCCACTGTACTGAACTCCACTCCACATAACAACTGTCCACTTCAGACCCTGGAGTCTACGCTTTGAAACACATTTTTATTACAAATGTAAGTAAAATATTGAAAGTCAATGAAAAAAATAAAGGTTAAAGCTTAGAATATTTCAGTTATGAAAAATCATCTAAGACTGAATGTAGAATACTTCACCAAGGTCTCCTGTGACATGTATCCAAAGAGGGCTCAAAGGAGGTTGGATCCGACTTGCGACTTTGTCCCGGTGAAGAAAATCTTCAAGAAAAAGACTAAGGTCCTCATTATGAACTTGGCAGCAAACACCGTTGTCCACTGTGCTGACTGCCAACAAAAGACCACCAGTGGCGGTGAATTGCACACAGCCGTATAACGATGCCAAAAAGTCATACCGCCAAAAAATTGACAACCTCCTCCCATCACCAGGGCCTACGATGATGGAAACGCAGTACACATCACACCGCCATGCATACAAAACCCCCACCCAGCAAATAATAATGCACAAATCAGCGCACCGGTCGGTGAATGTCGAACGACCATTGGCGGTACCGACCGCAGCGGTCAGCAATGGGAACTGCCAACAACAAATGCACACATTGGCAAATTTGAAAAGCACACACCTGACACACATCCACACTACTATAAAACACACACATACACCCCCCCCCAATCCTTTGCAATGCCAATAGCACAACAGATATTGACACAACACCCATACACTGAACTAACCATCACACAAGTCACCAAATCAAACTCCATGGCATCATGACACAACATCGCGGTACGGAAGACTGGCGGTGGTCCCTTACCTCCTCCCCCCGAATACACTGACTGGGAGGAGAGGGTTTTGGTTATCCTACACCCGGAGGGCCTCACTGGACTCCTGGAGGACTGGACTCGGGTAAGTCAACTACAATACCCTAACACTTCACCACACCTGTAATGCATGTATCACCCCAGCCCTCTCACTACCACAATGCCCCCATCCCCTACCTAGCCCACAACACCCAGACACTCCTATCCATGTTTTCTGCAGGCCCACAACCCCACATACAAATCACTATCCAGCCACCTCTCCACAGTCACCAACCCATGCATGTAATGTCAGGAGCACTACAAGACCCATAATGCACCACCACCCCATCACTAAATACATCAAAAATAACAAGAAGGGACCCTGCATGCTACTACATGGGAATGTAACTACCAATTACTGGTGACAAGTGCTGCAAGGGACAAGAAAGTGCAGGACACCCACATCTCTATTCTCTCACACGCTGCCACCACCACCCATACCACCTGGACGGAGACATCAAGGAGTGCCAGTCCTCCACCTGAAGATGAAGGCCTCACTCAGGAGAGTGCAGAGGGATGTCTGGACACAGAGGAAATCCCTGGGCCATCCCACAGTCCTGGACAGTCACCCCCAGAAGCCCCACCCAGGACTTCACTGACACCCCTACAACTCAGTCACCACCATCAGCTGTGGCCCAACGCCCCCCACACCAGTGTCTCCAGGCCACAGACTGGCTGCCCACATGTACAGAGGCCCGAGTCTCCACCACCACCAGGCAGGATGATGAAGGGCCCAGTGCAAGTGGGACTGCCAGACCTGTGCAGGGTACACAGGCACAGGGGGCTAGGGCCAGTGGGAGGTATCAGTGACCCAGAGGGGTGGCCCAAGGAGGGATGCTGCTGCCTAGGAGGTTGTTGCTGAGGTCCTGGGACCACCATTCCCAGGACAGGATGGGCCAGACATCCCAGTGAAACACCAGCCAAGACCAAGCCCACCGCCAGGAAGTGACTCTCCCTGGACTGTCTCCCTTGTGTGCCTCTAAGCTACATTGTTGATATGCCACTGCCTTTTCAACATCTTCCAATGGCCCCATGGACTATGCCCCTGTGCTACCAACATCTGTGGAAATGTACCTCAGTATATTGTTCACCATGTGCCCACCCCCTTCCACTGTCCCTTCACTCATGTATGTTTTATCTTCAAATAAATACACTTGTACACACAAAATATCAGTCCTTATTTAATGTAAGCAATCAAATGTTAATGTGTATGTAGTTGCCACTTTCCATCATAATACCACTTTTATTGCAGGAGGGGGTCTAACAGATTGTAATGTTTGAAGTATGTCACACTGTACATTCCATTGCTGTAACACACATCTGTTTCTTCATTTATACAGTTGCCACATCACTGGTAATGGACACCACAGCACTTAGTGCATGTCTCCCTGAAACAATGCAGTAAACCCATTTGTATAATAGAAAATGTACCTGAGTGTCACTGAAAGTATAGCCAGATTAGCTGGGTTCTGGAGTTGATGTCTTCCCCCTCTTCTTCTCCGTCACTCTCATCCATCCTCTGAGTTGGCAGCGGTGGTTGGACAGCATCCTACTCTTCCAGAAGTGATATAGCTTTGCTCACAGCCAAGTTGTGCAGCATGCAGCAGGCCACCACTATCTAACACACCTTATTAGGGACATAGCACAGAGATCCTCCAGAGAGATATAGTCAAATAAATATTGCCTTCAGGAGTCCTATGGTCCACTCAACCACCCTCCTAGTGTGACCATGTGCCTCATTATAATGGATTTCTGCATCTGTCTTGGGATTTCTCACAGGTGTCAGGAGCCATTGTATGTTTGAGTAGCCAGAATCCCCTGGAAAAGTGGGTTAAAACACACAATTCCTACTTGCATACAGCCTGCCTGTCAGGTATGTAACTAATACAGTGTCATATACACTTACCTATGAGCCAAGCTCTGTCTCCCTGTAGTTGTCCCATCATGTGTGGCACACTGCTGTTTCTCAGGACAAAGGAATCATGGACTGATCCTGGGAACCTTGCATTGACATGTGAAATGGACTGATCAGCAGAACACACCAATTGGACATTCATGGAGTGAAGCTTTTATGATTCCTGAACACCTGTTCATTACTCTTGGGGGTATGAGGGCTATGTGGGTACCATCAATGGCACCTATGACATGGGAGATACTTGCAAAAGCATAGAATCCTGATTGGATGGTGGTGAGATCAGCCCTTTGGGTGTTGCACAAATGAATAAATTTTTTTAGAGAGGATGTGGCTGAGATTCAGCGGCTGCCATGCCCACTGTCACTTGGAATGAGCCTATGGCCAAAAAGTGTAGCACAAATAGTACCTGCACAGTTGTAGGTATGGCATGGGGATTCCTATTAGCTGGCATCAGGACAGGCTCCATTTGTTCACAGAGTTCCAGGATTGTGGCTCGATTCAGGCGGTAATTGAGGATGATGTGACATTCCTCCATGGTGGCCAGATCTACTACGGGTCTATAAACAGAGGGGGCCCTCCTTCACCAGATGGGTCTGTACCCATGGGGGAGGAAGAGAGACACATTGAGTTGGGACATACACTTCCATAACAAGGTTCCACTATTCATGTTGTACATGTGACACAATTATCCCTCACAAAGAACGTGGTAATCCTGTCAGGGTAATGTGTGGCGGGGTGTGTATGTTTTAGTGCACCACAGTGTGGGCACACTTCCCACCATGACTCTATGAGGAGGACCAGTAATCATAACAGTACTCGACGAAGGGGAGAGGGAATGGAGCCATGGACTAGGCCCCCGGCCAGACTATGAAGGCGTGGTGGATGAAAAATAGCGGCCCCCTGCCCTACAGGTAGTGTAGTGTAGGAAGTGACCTTATTCCGCTGGGGTTAGTCGTCATGGCATTAGGCGGTGTTCACCGCCGTGCACCTCATCATTGGATAACATTGTTGTCAATGGGGAAGCAGGGCCAATCATGATCACCGCCGGCGGTGACGGTGCACAATGCCGCGGTATATACCACCATTTTGCCATACCATTGCCACTTGACTCCTCCACCTCGAGTAGGGAAGAACTCCACTGCATGTGCTGCTGTGTTCTGACTCTTGTCCTTGAGATGGCACGTGCTACAGGGGAACGAGCCCGGTCTTCATCACGGAGGAGCTGGAGAAGCCGGCGGACAGGGTCCTACCTCTACATGCAAAGCTGTATGGGCGACCAGAGGCCCAAGTGAGTTGCTATTTGTCCTCCTTGAATGTGTGTGAATGTGGCAGATGCTTGTAGGCATTTTTGTTGGCTGTGTGAATTCTTACCTGTAGTGTGTCTGGCAGTTTTTGGCTTGGCTATTGTCTATATGTATGTCTCCATGGGCTATGTCAGGTTGAACTGGCATGGCATTTGTTAATGCGGCACAGACACTGACATCTGTTTCTTTACTCTGTGTGTCCCATGCAGGTCAGCGCCCATCAGAGAAAGGATTGTGGCAAGCCATCACCAAGGAAGTGCCGACCCTGGGGGTCTATAACTAGCGGAGCACACACTGTAGGAAGCGGTGGGAGGACCTGAGGCTCTGGGCCCAGAAGACAGGAGAGGCCCACCTGGGGACGACCTCCCAACGAGAGAGGGGTGCCCGTTGGACCCTGACCCTCAATGGCCCGCATTCCTGCGGTGGCCTATCTGGATTTGGATGGGTGTTTGAAAGCAGCACAGCAGCCACAAGGGGATGAGTACCAACACTGTTGTGATGCTACTATGATGAGTGTAGTTAGGAGCTATGGGGTGCATGCATTGTATGCCAGGCCCATAGACAGGTGTGTCCCTGCAGTCCTGCCCCCTCTACGTCCGTGTGATATTGTCCTTAGGTAGCTATGGCTGGGAATGTAGGCCTGTGAGGGGTCGCCTGTTTGGGCTATTGGTTTTAATGTAGCCTCATGGATTAGCAGATTTGTTGTCTTGGCATCATCTCTCATTGTTTCCCATTGCAAAGTGTAGCAGAGTAGAGGGCCAGGATAGTAATGTAGTGTACTGTGGGATCATGCCTACCTGTCTGTTGCACATTCATATCATATATTGTGTCTGCTGAGGGTTAATGCCTGAGATGGGTGGGAGTGTATGTGTCCCAACATGTATATTTGTACTTGAATTGACATACTTCTTTCTTCTTTTGTCCCCCACCTCTGTGCTCTTGTGTCCTTGTGTGCTGGCGAGGGAGCTGAGGTACAGGCGAGTGGGGATACTGCAGCCCACGGAACCTAGGAGGCAGAGTCCACCAGGCGAGGGGATTACCACGGGGTAGGCAACTACCACCGGAGGTAGTGACTCCAACACCTCCTCTGATGGCAGCTCCCTGGTGGTGGTGGACCCTACTGGGCCCCCCCATTCTTTACCATCTTCCGCCACCCCCCTATACCATCACCGCCCTCCCAGTAGCTCCCCACCGAGTTGCCCATGCCCGCTCACCCAGGAGGGTGGGCATTTCCTTTGTCCCAGGCACCTCTTCTCCTGCCCCAGTCATCCCTGCTGCCCTCACTGAGGAGGCTATAGACCTCCTGAGAAACATCTCTGTAGGTCAGACAACCATTGTGAATGCCATCCATGGGCTGGCATCTGAGATGCAGCAATGCAATGCATTCCTGGAAGGCATTCAAGGTGCCATGTCTGGCCTACAGAGATATTTTCAGGCTCTGGCCTCCTCATTGATGGTAGCCAGTGCACCTGGTATTTCCATACCCCCTCCCACCACCTCTACCCCTTCCAGCACCCCACTCCCTTCACCCATCCCAAGCACTCATACAGACAGTCATGCACCCAAATCAACACACGAGAAGCACACAGAGACACACAAGCACCACACGTCCCACAGCATGCAGGCACACACCCAACATACCAAAGCAGACACATCAATATCCACCTGACCTACTGTGTCCACCCCCCACCTCCCAAAACACAGAAACACTCACACTCATCCACTCCACACACATCCACCAAACATGTGCATACTAAACAGGAACCAGCATCCAAGTCCAGCACCCCTTAGAGCACCACTCCCTCAACCTCCACTCACAAACCTGTCTCTAAAACCCCTCCAGCTGCACCCAAAAAGGTTTTCCTCTCCCATATTGACCTGTTTGAACCCACTGGCCCACCCCGTCTTGTCCCTAAATGTTCCCTTGGCCTCCACAAGCCCACTCCTTCCTCTTCAAAGTCCTCTCCAGTCCGCCCTACCTATTCCTGTGCCCCTTCCCCAGGGAGGAAGAAGGCCCATGTTGCCCCTGGTCCCTCTGCCACCCCCCGGTCCAGGTCCACTCCTCCACCTTCCAAGGGCAAGCCCAAACCCTCTCCACCTCCAGAACCTACGCCCAAGACCCCCCTTCCAAACCTGAGTCCCCACCCCCGCAACCCCCTTCCATTGATCCCGGAGGTGCCTGCCTTCCCCATTGATGCCCCTTCTCAGTGGAGGATTTTTTTCATTGTGGGAGTCAAGTGTGGGCTATATTTGCCCTTATGTGACTTAAATATGGACTGGCCTATGGCCTTGTTTGGACATTTATTATTATTTCTTATAAATATATTTTAGTACCCAGCAGACCTGTTGGTGCTATATTGACCCGTTGTGCAACGTTTCATTGTGGTGGTGTGGTGTGCACAGGTGTGTGCATTGTTGCAGGTATTTCTTGGCTTGTGTCTGTTAAGTACATTTTGTTAGGGTATGTATGGCTTGGGGTGGTGGGAGGGGTTGGGTGTGTGCTACAGTGTGGTTGGGGTGGGTGGGTGGATGTTTAATTGTGCCCTTTCCTTCCATGTGTGCTTGGCTGCGGTACTTACTGTTGTCATCTTCGTCGGCGGTCACAGTCCTGAAGAAATACGTCAAGGAGAAGCACTGGCATTCTTTCCAACTCTCGCTCCATGTCGGCGTCGGCATTTTCTGTGTGCCTCCGGTGAGTGTTTCCCTTTATATGGGTTGTTTTCATCAAGCTTTGCGTGGCGGTGGTTCCCGCCACGGAACTGATGGCAGTGTGGTGTTTCATTATATGGTGGGCGGGTAGAGCCTTTCTGTGGGCTGAAGATGGCCTCTGCCCTCGGCAGCGGCGCTACCAAGATGGCGGTGGGTGGATGGGCTGCTGCCTGCTTCTCATGTGCATCATTATGTAGTGGTCTGGGCCCCCAGCCTGTTGGTGGTAGTTACTGCGACCGCCAGCGGGGCGGTCTTTCCCGCCAGGTTCATAATGACCCCCTAAGTCCCAAGGTAAAAATTTGACCGAGGACTCACTGTAGCCGAGCAGGGCTCCATCGGGGTCAGCCTCAAATTTTGACTTTTCCCCGGTCGAGTGTGACCAGATATCCAGATTGGAGTTTTAGTTTCTATGTGCTAAAAAACATTTATTCTTAAAAAAATTATATCTCGGGTTCCCTTTACTGGATTATTGTGGTTTTAGTGTCATTAAAAAATATATATATAATCGATTTATATAAATTGGTGTTGGATTATTATTGTGTTTTGTGTTTTACTTAT
The DNA here is from genome assembly GCF_031143425.1 of Pleurodeles waltl. Lineage (NCBI taxonomy): Eukaryota > Metazoa > Chordata > Amphibia > Caudata > Salamandridae > Pleurodeles > Pleurodeles waltl. The sequence continues at coordinate 764,456,086 of NC_090440.1, forward strand.
TTTCGTGATTTCTAAGTGCTTTACACACCTGCCGCCTAAGTTAAGCCTAACTGCTTGTTGCCAAGCTCCCAAGGATTGAGCTGGGAGCAATTTATTGAGACCTAACTGGGCCTAGTGGTCCTATTGTTAAGTGTAGGTACTTACCTGCCCTTACTAATAATCCACTTTCCAACATTTTTGGTGCACAGTGGTGGGATCCAGTACTTGTGTTTAATATCACAATACAGTTTAAGTGAAACAAATTAAAAATCCTCTAAATTGTCCTAGTGCAAACATTTGTTTAATTGTTATTTTGGACTAATATAATTTGTTTTAATTTTTGTGACTGTTCTCAATTTCTGAATCCAATTTCTGAAAAGTGTTTTTGTGTGACACAAAATGTAAGGAATACCATGGAGCTTGATCTGTCTAGCCTACCCACACTCACAGAAGTCTAGCTTAGGGAGTTGTGTGCTGAGAGGGAGTTGCCTGCAGCCACTAATCTCAGGAAGAATGTGCTGATTAAATCCCTGACAGCCTGGCTGAGGCCCAAGAATTAGGCACAGAGGAAGCTCCAGTGGAAGATGAGGGGGAGAACACTAGGTCTAAACTCTCAGAAGAGTGAGGAAAGACACACCTTAGTGATGAGGAGGAAGAAAGTTCATCACTCCACACAGTTATCAAGGCCATGCCCAAAGGTAGGTGGGGGGAGGGGGCGTCCCTTCAGAAGGAGGGAACCTGTCCCTCAGGGAGAGAGAGCTAGAAGCCCAGCTGGCCTATATAGCTTTGGAGGCAGAAAAGCTGGCCCTAGAAAAGAAAAAGTGGGCATGAGTAGAACAAAGAGATGGTGGCAGTGAAGAAGAAACTGAGATGTCCAGGGGTGGTGGGTTTTGTCCCAGGTTACCCAAGGGGGTGGTTCCTATATACCAAGAGGTGATGATATAGACAAATGGCTGGCAGCCTTTGAAAGGGCTCTCCGAATGAGAAGAGCTATACCTCAGTACTGGGGTTTGCTCCTATGGCAGTTGTTTCCAGTATCTGGCAGGGATAGGCTCCTGACCCTAGGGGAAGAGGAGACAGACTCCTACCCCAACATGAAAAATTGTCTTACCCTGAAGTTTGGTCTGACCCTACAGCAATATACAAGGAAGTTCAGGGACACCCAGAAGGTCACTACCCAATCCTGGGTTGACTTTGTAGACATCTCACAGAAGGCACTAGAGGGCTGGATACAGGGTAGCAAGGTAAGTAACTATGAGGGGCTATACAATTTGATTATGAAGGAGCACCTTCTAACTAATTGTGTGGAAGAGAGATTATGCCAGTGTCTAGTTGACTCTAAGTTGATCAAACTCAGGGACCTGGGGGAGGCAGCAGATGAGTGGTTAAGAACCAGAGTAAACCAAACAATCCCAGGGGGTGCTCAGAAAAAGGGAGACAGGGCTCTTCCCAGGGGAAGGCCCAGGGGAAGGAAGATAAAAAGTCCAAGGAGTCATCACAAGAGTCTCTAAAACCTGCACAGGGAGGGGGAGCCCCGAGCCATGCCACCTCTAAGGGGAAGGAGTATCAGGGGAAGAATTATGATCCTGTTAAGGCTGGAAAGTTCCAGGAACTTGCCAAGGCAGAAATGTATTTTGAGTGTCACCATTGTGGACACAAAAGAGACGATGCTGTCTGCTCAAAGAAGCCCCCCATTGGTGGGCAGTCCCATGAGATTGCTAGTGTAAGTGTGGGGGTGGTGGTTGCCCCCGGTTGGGATCAGGGTACACAGAGGTCACCTAAGTGTCCGTGTCTGGGGTGGAGATTGCAGTCACGGACACCTTACGTCCCAGCCTTGAGAGGGATAGGCAGAGGCCTAAAGTCAATGGGACTGAGATGGAGGCTCTGAGAGATACAGGAACCAGTGTGACCATGGTCACAGAAAAACTGGTCTCTCCATAGCAGGTCTTACCTGGTGTATTCCACTATAGAACCAAGCTCCATTCCATGACAATGGTGAGCTTAGAATGGGGAGGTGTGACTTGCCCTAAAAAGGTAGTTGTAGCTCCTGCCCTCCCAGTAGAGTGTCTGCTGGGAAATGATGTGGAAGCATGTGAATGGTCAGAGGTGAAAAGAAGGGTCCATGCCCAGATGCTGTACCTCCCTGAATAGGTGTGTGCTGTGACCAGGTCACAGGCAGTACAACAGGGAAGTCCCTGACACTTGGACCCTGGAACAATGAGCTAAGACTCCAAGAACAAGAGAAAGTACACAGGGAGTTGGCATGCCAAAGAGTACAGAGGTGCAGGAGGAATCCATTCCTGAGGGGGAGGTTCTGACATCTGAGGGAGGGACCCGTCTCCTACGAGCTCGGCCTGATCCTGGCTCTGCACGCCTCATCCTGGACATCCCCTGCCACATCACAGCCCACCTCAGTGACCTGCACTGGCTCCCTGTCAACAAGTGAATCATGTTCAAACTCCTCACCCACACCCACAAAACACTGTACAACACTGGACCAAAATACCTCAACAGACAGCTCTCCTTCTAAACCCTGACCTGACAGCTTCCCTCCGCTGACCTTGCCCTAACCACCGTCTCATGCATCCACAGAACAACCACCGGCGGCAGATCGTTCTCTCACCTCACCAGCAAGATGTGGAACACTCTTCCTATCCACCTGAGACAGACACAGGACCTACTAACCTTCAGGAGACACCTCAAGACATGGCCGTTTGAGCAGTAGCAGCACCACCTCCCCCCACTCAGCGCCTTGAGACCCCCACATGTGAGTAGTGTGCTTTACAAATGCTTTATTTGATTGATTGATTGACTTGGCAGAATTGCAAGGGGCAGGTGGGTCCATCAGAGAGGAATTGTGCCAGGGGAAAATAGAGTGTCTCACTCTTGAGGACGTGAAACAGACTGCATCCAGGCAAGAACAAGGGTATGTCAGTGTGTCCCATAAAGTTTATTGGGAGGATGGAGTTCTCTATACTGAGGCAAGGGACCCAAACCAGGGGCAACCAGGAGAGTGGTGGTCCCCCAGAAGTACAGGGAATTCCTCCTCACCTTAAGCCATGATATTCCCTTAGCAGGGCAGTTGGGGCAGATCAAGACCTGGAACAGGCTGGTCAACCATTTATCTTGGCCCCATCAGTCAGAGAAAGTGATGGAGTTTTGCGGCTCCTGTGTCACCTGTCATGCCAGTGGCAAGACAGGAGGTAAGCCAAAGGCTCCCTTAATACTAATACCAGTGGTTGGGACTCCCTTTGAGAGGGTGGAGATTGACATTATTGGTCCCCTGGACCCACCAACTGCCTCAGGCAACAGATACATTTGTTGTAGTGGACCATGCCACCAGGTATCCAGAGGCAATACCCCTCAGGACAGTCAATACTCCCACATTGGCTAGGGCCCTATTTGGTGTGTCCTTCACAGTAGGTTTTCCCAAGGAGGGTGTCTCAAATAAGGGCACAAACCTAATGTCTGCCTATCTGAAGGCAACATGGGATGAATGTGGTGTTACAAGTTCACCACCCCATATCAAACCAAAACCAATGGTCTGGTGGAGAGATTTAACAACACCCTGAAGGGCATAATCATGGGTTTGTCTGACAAGCTCAGAAGGAGATGGGATGTTCTCCTCCACTCCTGTTGTTTGCTTATAGGGAGGTACTCCAAAAAGGAGTTGGCTTCAGCTACTTTGAATTCCTGTTTGGGCACCATATAAGAGGCCCATTGTGTTTGGTGAGAGAGTCTTGGGCGAAGGCTCTCAAAGAGTCCAAACAGAATGTGCTTGATTCAGTGCTGGGCCTGCGGTCACATACAGCTGTGTACATGAAGAAGGGAAGCAGCAACCTGGAAGCCAGCCAGGAGCTCATGAAGCTCTGACATGACCAGAAGGCTACCATGCATGAGTATCACCCAGGTCAATTGGTGTGGGTTTTGGAGCCTTTGGCCCCTAGGGCCCTCCAGGCCAAGTGGACTGGGCTCTACCCTACTTTGGAGAAGAAGGGTAAGGTCATCTACCTAGTGGACCTTGGCACTCCCAGGAATCCCCATAGGATCCTGCATGTAAACAGACTGAAACCCCACCAAGACAGGACAGATATGACCATGCTTATAGTCACAGATGAGGGAAAGGAGGAAAAGAGTGAACCTTTGCCAGACCTCCTCTCCACCAATGCACAAGATGGGCCATTTGAGGGAGTAGTACTCTCTCCCACGTTGACAGCACAGCAGCAGAAAGACTGCAGGCACGTGGTGGAGCAGTTTGCTGGGCTGTTCACCCTGACCCCTGGACTCACCAATTGGTGTGTCCATGACATTGACACTTGTGACAGCTTACCTGTCAAAAATAAAATCTACAAGTTGTCAGACCAAGTCAGAGCCAACATCAAAGCTGAGGTAACCAAGATGTTAGAGTTGAAGGTAAATGAGCCCCCTGATAGCCATTGCGCCAGTCCAGTGGTGCTGGCACCCAAACCTAATCCCCAAGGTGAGAAGAAAGAGCTACAATTATGAGAAGACTACAGAGGTATAAATCCAGTCACTAAAATGACACTCACCCAATAACTAGAGCTGATGAGCTCATTAATTGGGCTGCTAAGTTCCTGAGCACATTTGATTTGACCTCAGGATACTAGCAGATTGCCCTAAGTCCAAGAGCTAAGGAGAGTTCAGCATTTCCACCCCTGAGGGCCACTTCCAATTCAAGGTTATGCACTTTGGTCTGAAAAATGCCCCTGCCACCTTCCAAAGGTTGGTGAACAGAGTCTTTGTCTGGGTTGGAATCTTTCAGTGCAGCTTTTCTCTATGATTTATCTGCATTCAATTCCACCTGAAAGGATCATCTGGTCCACCTGAGGGACGTGCTTCAGGCCCTGCTCGAGGCAGGCTTAACTATCAAGGCAAGCAAATGCCAGACAGGGCAGAGTTCAGTGGTGTACCCAGGTCACCTTGTATGAGGAGGCCATGTACAACATCTCCAGCCCAAGATCCAGACTGTCTTGGATTAGGAGGCTCCTGAAATCCAGACTCAAGTTAGGGCCTTTCTTGGCCTGACTGGGTATTACAGGAGATATGTTCAGAATTATGGGACCATTGTGGCCCCACTCACAGAACGTACCCCAAAGAAGTAGCCCAAAAAGGTCATTTGGACCCAAGGGTGTCAGAAAGCCTTTGACACTCTGAATGCGGCTATATGTTTTGCACTACTACTGCTGGCCCCGACCACAGCAAAGAGATTATAGTTCAAACAGATGCTTCAGAGACAGGGATTGGGGCCTTGTTAGCACAAGTCAATGAAGTGCGCCAGATTCAGCCAGTTGCCCTCATCAGCAGACAACTACTCTCCATAGAGCAAAGATGGAGTGTCATTGAGAAGGAGGCTTTTGCTGTGGTCTGGGCCCTGAAGGTGTTGAGGCCATACTTATTTGATACTCACTTCCGTGTTCAAAGTGATCATATAGCTCATGCAGATGAGGGAGGTGAGAACCCAAAACTGTTGAGGTAGTCCATTTCCCTACAGGGGATGGACTTTACAGTGGAGCACAGACCTGAGACTGCCCATGCCAATGCAGATGACTTTTCAAGGTTTTCCACTTAGCTGATGAGGACTACCAGGGTTAGTACCCATCAGGTTTGGGGGTGATCAGGGCAAAAAAGGAGGACTTTCCTGCATTGCTCCCCACCCCCCAGATAAGGCAGCAGAGTAGGAAAGTCCTCCTTTTTGCCCTGGTCACCCACAAACCTTTTGGGCATATGCTGGTGGTAAATGACTCTTGACTACTGCTAACCAGTCCCAGGGCCAGTGCTCTGTGTAAAATGGATTATGCAAATTAGATTTATTATAATTGGCTGTATCAACCTACCTATAAATCCCTAGTATATGGTAGGGCTTGTAGGTTTAGGGACTCCATCATAGGTAGTGCACCCATAGATGCACTGCTGTGGTGCCCAGTGTCATTTTAAAGGCAGGCTGCTTTTAAGTTAAAGCTAACCCCAAATTCGACTTTGGAATTATGAGTACTTCCAAAGTACTAAGCTACCTTATTTTTCCATATAAGTCACCCCCAAGGTGTAACCTAGGTGCCCCCAGTGTTGGGTGCAATATAACTGTAAGCAGGGACTTTATAAAAGATGTTTTATAAGCCCTGGCGAGGGACAATAGTTATATTTGTATTTCCCCATTGTAGTGAATGGGCTCCATAGGCTAACATAGGAAGACTTTATTTTAAAATAATAAAGTCCTATTTCCCATAGAAATACGGTAAATATGGCATGCATAGTATCAAATTAAAAGTTATAATAAATCCACAACTTGCTACCGCTGAATTTAATATGACTTTCACTTAGAAAGAGTTTTAGAACTCTTCCTAAAAGTTAACAGTTTCAGCTCTGTAGTGCCCTTCTCTAATTGGCCAGCCTCTGGCAGCCTGGCCAGTCTGCCTTGATGAGGTGTGAAGGGGCCTGGGCTGACACAAAGGAAGCATCTGGTGGGAGGAGATCTGCCTCAGCAAATGGTGAAACAGGATGGAGAGAGGGCAGCCAAACTGGTCTTCAAAGGAGGGACTGACATTTGGAACAGCAACTGTACCTCCCCCATTTCCTCAAACCCAGACAGCCAGATGCCCCTTGATTAGATTAAGAGAGGACTGGAAAGGGGTGTGCCAAGGGAAAGCCAGCACACCAGTGGGTGGGCTCAGCTATTCCTAGCCTCTGAGATTGACTTTTTGCCATCTTGGATTTTTGCTCCATGGGATTGATTTTTACCAGAGTTCCCAGGAAGTGGTCACTCAAGTGGGTGGTGGTCTGCACGTGATTGGACAGAGGCTGCCTGCTTTCTACCCCCAGGAGCAAGGATAAAACTGGCAGAGATGCACCCCACCTCAGATCCCTAAAAGGAACAAGTCAAGAAGAAGAAGGACTGCCCTGCTGGACCCCTGACGTAAACCTGGACAATGTACTCAAGGACTGCACCAGATGCACACTTGGGCTTCACCACTCAAAGGATATTGCCTGCCTTCTACTGCTCCTAGAAGGGACTCGCTGTTTTTTACAGGTAGAAAATAGCTGACCAGATTCCCCTGCATCCAGCCTTAAAGAAACTGACCAGTGATCATTTTTGGATTCCAGCCAGGTGCATTCTGGGTGTTGGAGTTGGCGTCCTAACCATCCAGGAGCAACTAAGAGCTTCAGGAAACTTGGGGTGAGTTGTGGACTCCTATAGTACCTTTGAAGACCTCCTGGAAGAAGATCCAGACGTTTGGAGAAGTTTGGAGCAACTTTGGGAAAAAGCTCCATAAGTGGATCAACCCAACATAATGAGTCAAGCTGGCTTACGTAGACCACGACCCAGCCTGATTTGCAGGTTCGTCCTGCTGAAAAGCTCCAGAGCCCCAGACTTCCAGGATTTACCCGGGACCGCATAGAAAGGCAATCTGACGACGTTAACCTGAAATCGGCTTGCTGTGGAGGGTCGTCCGACATCTGAGAGAAAAAGCTCCAAAAAGGTTTCTAAGTCCAAACATAAAAATTTGACTGAGGCTTCCCGTGCAGCGTATCCGAAGAGGGCTCCTGGGAGATCGGCTTCAATTTCAAGTTCGTCCCGGACGAAGATTTCCATCACAAATTTCTTTTTAAGTCTGAACGTTGAATCCTTTCCCGTGGTCTCCTGTGACGTGTATCTGAAGAGGGCTCCAGGGAAGTCGGATCCAACTTGCAACTTCATCCTGGTGAAGAAAATCTTCAAGAAAAAGGACAATTCTGAAGTTAAAACTTTGACCAAGGCCTCCCATTCACTGTAGCCATGCAGGGCTCCATCGCGGTTGGCCTCAGATTTTGACTTTGCCTCCGGTCGAGTGTGACCAGATGTTCAGAGTGGTGCTTTTAGTTTGCTATGTGCTTTTCTTTAAAAAATTATATCGCTGGTTCCCTTTATTGGAATTTTGTCAAAATATGATCTATTTTTATAAATTGGTGTTCGATTTTTATTGTGTTTTGTGTTTCTCTTATATACTATTTTGTGATTTTTAAATGCTTTACACACTGGTCTCCTAAGTTACGTTAAGCCTAACCGCTGTTTGCCAAGATTTGAGCTGGGATTAATTCACTGAGACCTAACTGGACCTTGTGGGGGTTAAAGGCCAATTGCTAAGTGTAAGTACTTACCTGCCCTTGCCAGTAATCCACTTTCCAACACTTATAATTACCATATGGCACAAGTTATAGTTACTTGAAATAACTCTACCTATAACTGCTGAATTTCTATGGTTTTGTATGTTTAAAATGTGAGCCTAACTATAACGTCCGTGTAATCTTAGGTTTTTCAGTGAATCCTTCCCCGTGGGCTGAATTGTAAGGACTGATTATACATTATTTGGCATTCTAATGATGAGTTCATTCATGTATTAGCCCACTTGGGCTAAATTTTATGAAGACGCTGACTTGTATGTATTCACCCGTACCACTGTTGAGTTTTTATACTGCAGTCCTGTGATTAATGTATATATTTATTGGTGATGCTGCTTATGTTGGATCATGCAGTTAGAGTATGAATTTGCTAGTAACCATTTTGTGCCCAAGATGACATAATGAAGTATAAAGATTGAGCAAAATGGTGTGCATGTCTTGTGATCAAATCAGCGGGTGCCGGCCGAAACTTATTATGGCAATGGAATGGCGTTCTAAATAAACAAATCGAATTGAGTATTGCAAGTGTCTGCATCAATCAAACTGCGAAGAAATGGTTGTTGTGGAGTCAGGAAAATGTCAGGAAAATGTTGAATCGTTAATACTTGCATATGTGTGTGTGTGAGTGTGTGTATTCACTGATAAAAACAAAGGTACAGGGATGTATAGTTAGGAAACAGAATAAAAAAAACATATGCGAGGTCATAAGCAGTGCATTATGGGGTTGCAAGTTATAATTAGCTCATGTACTTATAACTGCTGAATTTCTATGGTTTTGTAAAAGCAAAATATGAGCCTAACAATAAAGTCCCTGTCACCTTTGTTTTTTTAATTGAATTTCTATGTTTTTTTAGTTCTACTTCTTAACTATAACATCACTGTAACCTTTGTTATTTCAGTGAATTTATGTGTTATTTTTAACGTAGAGTAATTTTGAATACTATACGTTAATCCAACCACCACTATGGCTGTGTGCAGTGGTGGTTGGTGGCTGTGCACAGCTGGAGTTGGCCTATTGCTCTGTGCAGTGAGGGTTGGCGGCAGGGCCAGGCCCTGGGGCCAAAACACCTATAACCATGCAACCCCCTGCCCTGGCCAAAAACTATAATCACCCAACCTCCCTCCCCAGGCGTGGCCCCCTTCTCCATGGTTATTTCGGCCCTGGGGACCCCATGCCCCTGGGCCACACCTATTTTTTTGGGGGTGGGGCATGCAGCCCCCCTCTCCAAGGCTGATCTGGGCCCCAGGGACCCCATCCTTGGGACCCAGCCTAATTGGTGTTTCTTTTTTGGGTGGGGGGCCACATGGCCCTGGGACCCCCAACCCCCAGGGCCCAGCCATGGGGCATGGGTGTCCCCACATGGCACCCAGTCATAAAGTTGGGGACCGTGAGGGGAGCCTGCAGGCCCCTGTGATCCCAGCCGGCTCCACACCTCCTGTGGGAGCTGGCATTGCTGTCACAGAGAGGGAGTTGCTAAAGCAGCGACCTCTCTATGAGAGCGATGTTTCCTTTGTTTCCCTGCCTGCAGCTCCGTGGCCAGGAAAACAGAGAAAAGCTCTGCTCACATTGAGGGATAGCTAGCTGTTTGATAGCTTTCCCTCACTGCGAGCAGAGTGTTTGCTGTAACTTGGTGGGAGCTGTCAACTCCTGCCAAGGTACAGCAAACAGCTATGTCCCAGGGGTGGGCACCCCAGGACATAGCAGGAGCCGGTTCTGGAGGGTGGTGCTCCCAGGGCCATCAGTGGCTCTGTGAGGGGGGCTGCACGGCCCCGCTCCAACGTAATAGCCCCAGCGAGGTAGTGCACGAGGGCTACGGGGCGCAGTGCAGCCCCCCTGCATGTCATTTTTCATTTTCTTTTGTGCTCCAGGGAGGTGGTGGTGCCTTGGGCTGCGGCGAGGGCCAGGTGCCCCCCACATTATTTACAATTAGGGCCCCGGGAGGTGGTGGTCCCCAAGTCTGTGGGGGAGCTTGTGGCTCCCCTGCATTCTTTTCATTCAGTGCCCTGGGGAGGTGGTGGCCCCTACCCCACATAGAAAATTTAAATGCCCCCATGACCTGGCGCACCCGGGTGCTTGTAAAAAAACACACTTTTTTAAAAACAAATTTTCCGAATGGGGAAGTCTCCTGAATTTGCGGGAAACATTTTAAAACATTTTTTTTTTTTTTTACCGGGGGGAGAAATCAGGGTGACTCTACCTTTTTGTTTAATTAACTTTTTTGTGGGACTCGACTGAAGCCAAGTCTCACGATGGCTGCCAACACTTCCTGGTTTGAAGTGTTGGCAGCCAATCAGAGCAGTACATTACCCTGCAAGAGCTTGTTACTTTTTGAGAAATTATCCAGAAGGATACGCCGCCATAGATATCTACATTTATTTTCCCTTTAATATCTCCAAAACTACTGGACAGATTTACACCAAATAAACATAATCTGTGCACAGACAGCTAGCTTTCTGGCAAATTTGGTGTGATTCCGTCCAGCGGTTCCGGCTTTAGTTGTGTTCAAAGGTCCTAAGGGAATTAACATGGGAAACACCCCCCCCCCCCCCTTTTTCTGAGCCCCTGCTTGACAGATAGCCCCATAACTTTCCATGCGCATCAAGAATCACGGCATACTTCTTTTGGAGAATTTCGTGAAGATTCGCCAAACGGTGCCAAAGATATAGGCAAGTCGAAAAACTTTTTTTCTATGGAAACTTGGTCCTATATATATATATATATGTGTATATATACATATATATGTGTGTGTGTTTATATATGATATTATTAACCTCTTCTGTGCCTTGGACGAGATGATCTCGTCCAAGGCTACAGTTCCCCTGTGCCTTGGACGAGATCATCTCGTCCATGGCACAGGGGAACTTGGGGGCGCGCTAGCGCCCCCCCGTGCACCCCCCTCCCCCCCACAAGTCGGGGATGGAAGGGGAAGACCTTCCCCTTCCACCCCCGACCCACCCCCACCTCCCCCCCTTTGACGTCAGCGCGCGAGCGCGCTCTGATTTGTCACAGGGGCCTCCCTAGTCGCGCTGGAAGCTCTGCTTCCAGCGCGATTGAAAGAGAAATGCAAAAGCATTTCTCTTTCAATCACTGGGCAGGCCCGGAGGGGCTTCAAAGGGAAGGAAAGGTATTTCCTTCCCTTTGAAGTCTCTCCGAGGGTTTCAAAAGCCGGATTGCTTGCAATCCGGCTTTTGAAACCCCACTAGACACCAGGGATTTTTTTAATTTTATTGTTATTGACAAAAGGGAGTGACCCCTTGGGCAAGGGTCGCTCCCAGGGGGGGCATATTTTCGGGAAGGCCTTTTCTGCCCCCCCTGGGGGCAGAACCCTCTAGGCACCAGGGACCATTTTTTTTTTTTTTCTTTTTTTTTATGTTTCATTTTTTTTTTTTGGTGGGGAGCGATCCCTTAGGCAAGGGTCGCTCCCCTTGGGGGAAAATTATATTTTGGCCATTTCTGCCCCCCTTGGGGGCAGATTGGCCTATTTTGATGAGGCCAATCTGCCCCCAAGGGGGGTAGAAACCACTAGACACCAGGGAGTTTTTTCTTTGCGTGAATTTCACGCAAAGGGAGCAACCCCTTAGGCAAGGGTCGCTCCCTGGGGGGGAGGGCAATTTATTTTAGGCCATTTCTGCCCCCAGGGGGGGCAGAAACCTCTAGGCGCCAGGGCAAATTTTTTTTTGGTGTTTTTTTTTGTTGTTGTTTCTTTTTTTAGAGATGGGGAGCGACCCATCAGGCAAGGGTCGCTCCCCTGGGGGGCAAATTGTATTTAGACCATTTCTGCCCCCCTGGGGACAGATTGGCCGATTTTAGGTCAATCTGCCCCCAAGGGGGCAGAAACCACCAGGCACCAGGGATTTGTTTTTTGGCGCCAATGTCACGCAGGGGGAGCGACCCCGTAGGCAAGCGTCGCTCCCGGGGGGTGGGGGCTGGGGGGCAAATTTATTTTAGGCCATTTATGCCCCCCCTGGGGCAGATCGGCCTAATATTAGGCTGATCTGCCCCCGGGGGGGGGGGCAGAAACCTCTAGGCGCCAGGGCAATTTTTTTTGTTTTGTTTGTTTGTTTTTTTAGAGATGGGGAGCGACCCATCAGGCAAGAGTCGCTCCCCTTGGGGGGCAAATTGTATTTAGGCCATTTCTGCCCCCCTGGGGGCAGATTGGCCGATATTAGGTCAATCTGCCCCCAAGGGGGCAGAAACCACTAGGCACCTGGGATTTGTTTTTTGGCGCCAATGTCACGCAGGGGGAGCGACCCCGTAGGCAAGGTTCGCTCCTGGGGGGGGGGGGGGTTGGGGGGGCAAATTTATTTTAGGCCATTTCTTCCCCCCCTGGGGCAGATCGGCCTAATATTAGGCTGATCTGCCCCCGGGGGGGGGGGGCAGAAACCTCTAGGCGCCAGGGCAATTTTTTTTTTTGTGTTTTTTTTTTTGTTTGTTTGTTTTTTTAGAGATAGGGAGCGACCCATCAGGCAAGGGTCGCTCCCCTGGGGGGCAAATTGTATTTAGACCATTTCTGCCCCCCTGGGGGCAGATTGGCCGATTTTAGGTCAATCTGCCCCCAAGGGGGCAGAAACCACTAGGCACCGGGGATTTGTTTTTTGGCGCCAATGTCACGCAGGGGGAGTGACCCCGTAGGCAAGGGTCGCTCCCGGGGGGGGTGGGGGCAAATTTATTTTAGGCCATTTCTGCCCCCCCTGCGGGGCAGATCGGCCTATTATTAGGCCGAACTGCCCCCGGGGGGGCAGAACCCTCAGGGCACCAGGGCAAATTTTTTTGTTGTGTTTTTTTTTCGAGATGGGGAGCGACCCATCAGGCAAGGGTTGCTCTCCTGGGGGGCAAATTGTATTTAGGCCATTTCTGCCCCCCTTGGGGGCAGATTGGCCGATTTTAGGTCAATCTGCCCCCAAGGGGGCAGAAACCACCAGGCACCAGGGATTTGTTTTTTGGCGCCAATGTCACGCAGGGGGAGCGACCCCGTAGGCAAGGGTCGCTCCCGGGGGGGGTGGGGTGGGGGTTGGGGGGGCAAATTTATTTTAGGCCATTTCTGCCCCCCCTGGGGCAGATCGGCCTAATATTAGGCTGATCTGCCCCCCGGGGGGGGGGGCAGAACCCTCAGGGCACCAGGGCACATTTTTTTGTTGTGTTTTTTTTTTTTTTTTTTCGAGATGGGGAGCGATCCATCAGGCAAGGGTCGCTCCCCTGGGGGGCAAATTGTATTTAGGCCATTTCTGCCCCCCTTGGGGGCAGATTGGCCTATTTTGATGAGGCCAATCTGCCCCCAAGGGGGGTAGAAACCACTAGACACCAGGGAGTTTTTTCTTTGCGTGAATTTCACGCAAAGGGAGCGACCCCTTAGGCAAGGGTCGCTCCCTGGGGGGGAGGGCAATTTATTTTAGGCCATTTATGCCCCCCTGGGGGCAGATCGGCCTATTATTAGGCCGAACTGCCCCCGGGGGGGCAGAACCCTCAGGGCACCAGGGCACCAGGGCAAATTTTTTTGTTGTGTTTTTTTTTCGAGATGGGGAGCGACCCATCAGGCAAGGGTCGCTCTCCTGGGGGGCAAATTGTATTTAGGCCATTTCTGCCCCCCTGGGGGCAGATTGGCCGATTTTAGGTCCATCTGCCCCCAAGGGGGCAGAAACCACCAGGCACCAGGGATTTGTTTTTTGGCGCCAATGTCACGCAGGGGGAGCGACCCCGTAGGCAAGGGTCGCTCCCGGGGGGGGTGGGGTGGGGGTTGGGGGGGCAAAATTATTTTAGGCCATTTCTGCCCCCCCTGGGGCAGATCGGCCTAATATTAGGCTGATCTGCCCCCCGGGGGGGGGGGCAGAACCCTCAGGGCACCAGGGCACATTTTTTTGTTGTGTTTTTTTTTTTTTTTTTTCGAGATGGGGAGCGATCCATCAGGCAAGGGTCGCTCCCCTGGGGGGCAAATTGTATTTAGGCCATTTCTGCCCCCCTTGGGGGCAGATTGGCCTATTTTGATGAGGCCAATCTGCCCCCAAGGGGGGTAGAAACCACTAGACACCAGGGAGTTTTTTCTTTGCGTGAATTTCACGCAAAGGGAGCGACCCCTTAGGCAAGGGTCGCTCCCTGGGGGGGAGGGCAATTTATTTTAGGCCATTTATGCCCCCCTGGGGGCAGATCGGCCTATTATTAGGCCGAACTGCCCCCGGGGGGGCAGAACCCTCAGGGCACCAGGGCAAATTTTTTTGTTGTGTTTTTTTTTCGAGATGGGGAGCGACCCATCAGGCAAGGGTCGCTCTCCTGGGGGGCAAATTGTATTTAGGCCATTTCTGCCCCCCTTGGGGGCAGATTGGCCGATTTTAGGTCCATCTGCCCCCAAGGGGGCAGAAACCACCAGGCACCAGGGATTTGTTTTTTGGCGCCAATATCACGCAGGGGGAGCGACCCCGTAGGCAAGGGTCGCTCCCGGGGGGGGTGGGGTGGGGGTTGGGGGGGCAAATTTATTTTAGGCTATTTCTGCCCCCCCCTGGGGCAGATCGGCCTAATATTAGGCTGATCTGCCCCCCGGGGGGGGGGGGGGGGCAGAACCCTCAGGGCACCAGGGCACATTTTTTTGTTGTGTTTTTTTTTTTTTTTTTTTGAGATAGGGAGCGATCCATCAGGCAAGGGTCGCTCCCCTGGGGGGCAAATTGTATTTAGGCCATTTCTGCCCCCCTTGGGGGCAGATTGGCCGATTTTAGGTCAATCTGCCCCCAAGGGGGCAGAAACCACCAGGCACCGGGGATTTGTTTTTTGGCGCCAATGTCACGCAGGGGGAGCGACCCCGTAGGCAGGGGTTGTTCCCGGGCAGGGGCAGGGGGGGCTTGGGGAGTTGGGGGGGGGTCAAATTTATTTTAGGGCATTTCTGCCCCCCCCCCCCTCCCGGGGCCGGCTGAGCTACAGGCCAAACTCCACAGGTAGGCACTTTGCAAAAAACACCTCTGTTTTCTGTGAAAAAATATGTTCTGTCCACATTGTGTTTTGGGCCATTTCCTTTCGTGGGCGCTAGGCCTACCCACAGAAGTGAGGTACCATTTTTATTGAGAGACTTAGGGGAACGCTGGGTGGAAGGAAATTTGTGGCTCCTCTCAGATTCCCGAACTTTCTGCCACAGAAATGTGAGGAAAATGTGTTTTTTTAGCCAAATTTTGAGGTTTGCAAAGGATTCTGGGTAACAGAACCTGGTCCGAGCCCCGCAAGTCACCCCTCCTTGGATTCCCCTAGGTCTCTAGTTTTCAGAAATGCACAGGTTTGGTAGGTTTCCCTAGGTGCCGGCTGAGCTAGAGGCCAAAATCTACAGGTAGGCACTTCGCTAAAAACACCTCTGTTTTCTTCCAAAAATTTGGATATGTCCACGTTGCGCTTTGGGGCGTTTCCTGTCGCGGGCGCTAGGCCTACCCACACAAGTGAGGTATCATTTTGTATCGGGCGACTTGGGGGAACGCTGGGTGGAAGGAAATTTGTGGCTCCTCTCAGATTTCCGAACTTTCTGCCACAAAAATGTGAGGAACATGTGTTTTTGTAGCCAAATTTTGAGGTTTGCAGAGCATTCTGGGTAACAGAACCTGGTCCGAGCCCTGCAAGTCACCCCTCCTTGGATTCCCCTAGGTCTCTAGTTTTCAGAAATGCACAGGTTTGGTATGTTTCCCTAGGTGCCGGCTGAGCTAGAGGCCAAAATCTACAGGTAGGTACTTCGCTAAAAACACCTCTGTTTTCTTCCAAAAATTTGGATGTGTCCACGTTGCGCTTTGGGGCGTTTCCTGTCGCGGGAGCTAGGCCTACCCACACAAGTGAGGTATCATTTTTATTGGGAGACTTGGGGGAACGCTGGGTGGAAGGAAATTTGTGGCTCCTCTCAGATTCCCGAACTTTCTTCCACAGAAATGTGAGGAAAATGTGTTTTTTTAGCCAAATTTTGAGGTTTGCAAAGGATTCTGGGTAACAGAACCTGGTCCGAGCCCCGCAAGTCACCCCTCCTTGGATTCCCCTAGGTCTCTAGTTTTCAGAAATGCACAGGTTTGGTAGGTTTCCCTAGGTGCCGGCTGAGCTAGAGGCCAAAATCTACAGGTAGGTACTTCGCAAAAAACACCTCTGTTTTCTTCCAAAAATTTGGATTTGTCCACGTTGCGCTTTGGGGCGTTTCCTGTCGCGGGCGCTAGGCCTACCCACACAAGTGAGGTATCATTTTTATAGGGAGACTTGTGGGAACGCTGGGTGGAAGGAAATTTGTGGCTCCTCTCAGATTCCCGAACTTTCTGCCACAGAAATGTGAGGAACATGTGTTTTTGTAGCCAAATTTTGAGGTTTGCAAAGGATTCTGGGTAACAGAACCTGGTCCGAGCCCCACAAGTCACCCCTCCTTGGATTCCCCTAGGTCTCTAGTTTTCAGAAATGCACAGGTTTGGTAGGTTTCCCTAGGTGCCGGCTGAGCTAGAGGCCAAAATCTACAGGTAGGCACTTTGCAAAAAACACCTCTGTTTTCTTCCAAAAATTTGGATGTGTCCACGTTGCGCTTTGGGGTGTTTCCTGTCGCGGGCGCTAGGCCTACCCACACAAGTGAGGTATCATTTTTATCGGGAGACTTGGGGGAACGCTGGGTGGAAGGAAATTTGTGGCTCCTCTCAGATTCCCGAACTTTCTGCCACAGAAATGTGAGGAACATGTGTTTTTTTAGCCAAATTTTGAGGTTTGCAAAGGATTCTGGGTAACAGAACATGGTCCGAGCCCCGCAAGTCACCCCTCCTTGGATTCCCCTAGGTCTCTAGTTTTCAGAAATGCACAGGTTTGGTAGGTTTCCATAGGTGCCGGCTGAGCTAGAGGCCAAAATCTACAGGTAGGCAGTTCGCAAAAAACACCTCTGTTTTCTTCCAAAAATTTGGATGTGTCCACGTTGTGCTTTGGGGCGTTTCCTGTCACGGGCGCTAGGCCTACCCACACAAGTGAGGTATCATTTTTATCGGGAGACTTGTGGGAACGCTGGGTGGAAGGAAATTTGTGGCTCCTCTCAGATTCCAGAACTTTCTGCCACAGAAATGTGAGGAACATGTGTTTTTTTAGCCAAATTTTGAGGTTTGCAAAGGATTCTGGGTAACAGAACCTGGTCCGAGCCCCGCAAGTCACCCCTCCTTGGATTCCCCTAGGTATCTAGTTTTCAGAAATGCACAGGTTTGGTAGGTTTCCCTAGGTGCCGGCTGAGCTAGAGGCCAAAATCTACAGGTAGGTACTTCGCAAAAAACACCTTTGTTCTCTTCCAAAAATTTGGATGTGTCCACGTTGCGCTTTGGGGCGTTTCCTGTCGCGGGCGCTAGGCCTACCCACACAAGTGAGGTATCATTTTTATCGGGAGACTTGGGGGAACGCTAGGTGGAAGGAAATTTGTGGCTCCTCTCAGATTTCCGAACTTTCTGCCACAGAAATGTGAGGAACATGTGTTTTTGTAGCCAAATTTTGAGGTTTGCAAAGCATTCTGGGTAACAGAACCTGGTCCGAGCCCTGCAAGTCACCCCTCCTTGGATTCCCCTAGGTCTCTAGTTTTCAGAAATGCACAGGTTTGGTAGGTTTCCCTAGGTGCCGGCTGAGCTAGAGGCCAAAATCTACAGGTAGGCACTTCGCTAAAAACACCTCTGTTTTCTTCCAAAAATTTGGATGTGTCCACGTTGTGCTTTGGGGCGTTTCCTGTCACGGGCGCTAGGCCTACCCACACAAGTGAGGTATCATTTTTATCGGGAGACTTGTGGGAACGCTGGGTGGAAGGAAATTTGTGGCTCCTCTCAGATTCCAGAACTTTCTGCCACAGAAATGTGAGGAACATGTGTTTTTTTAGCTAAATTTTGAGGTTTGCAAAGGATTCTGGGTAACAGAACCTGGTCCGAGCCCCGCAAGTCACCCCTCCTTGGATTCCCCTAGGTCTCTAGTTTTCAGAAATGCACAGGTTTGGTAGGTTTCCATAGGTGCCGGCTGAGCTAGAGGCCAAAATCTACAGGTAGGTACTTCGCAAAAAACACCTCTGTTTTCTTCCAAAAATTTGGATGTGTCCACGTTGCGCTTTGGGGCGTTTCCTGTCGCGGGCGCTAGGCCTACCCACACAAGTGAGGTATAATTTTTATCGGGAGACTTGGGGGAACGCTGGGTGGAAGGAAATTTGTGGCTCCTCTCAGATTTCCGAACTTTCTGCCACAGAAATGTGAGGAACATGTGTTTTTGTAGCCAAATTTTGAGGTTTGCAAAGGATTCTGGGTAACAGAACCTGGTCCGAGCCCCACAAGTCACCCCTCCTTGGATTCCCCTAGGTCTCTAGTTTTCAGAAATGCACAGGTTTGGTAGGTTTCCCTAGGTGCCGGCTGAGCTAGAGGCCAAAATCTTCAGGTAGGCACTTTGCAAAAAACACCTCTGTTTTCTTCCAAAAATTTGGATGTGTCCACGTTGCGCTTTGGGGCGTTTCCTGTCGCGGGCGCTAGGCCTACCCACACAAGTGAGGTATCATTTTTATCGGGAGACTTGTGGGAACGCTGGGTGGAAGGAAATTTGTGGCTCATCTCAGATTCCCGAACTTTCTGCCACAGAAATGTGAGGAACATGTGTTTTTTTAGCCAAATTTTGAGGTTTGCAAAGGATTCTGGGTAACAGAACCTGGTCCGAGCCCCGCAAGTCACCCCTCCTTGGATTCCCCTAGGTCTCTAGTTTTCAGAAATGCACAGGTTTGGTAGGTTTCCCTAGGTGCCGGCTGAGCTAGAGGCCAAAATCTACAGGTAGGTACTTCGCAAAAAACACCTTTGTTCTCTTCCAAAAATTTGGATGTGTCCACGTTGCGCTTTGGGGCGTTTCCTGTCGCGGGCGCTAGGCCTACCCACACAAGTGAGGTATCATTTTTATCGGGAGACTTGGGGGAACGCTGGGTGGAAGGAAATTTGTGGCTCCTCTCAGATTTCCGAACTTTCTGCCACAGAAATATGAGGAACATGTGTTTTTGTAGCCAAATTTTGAGGTTTGCAAAGCATTCTGGGTAACAGAACCTGGTCCGAGCCCTGCAAGTCACCCCTCCTTGGATTCCCCTAGGTCTCTAGTTTTCAGAAATGCACAGGTTTGGTAGGTTTCCCTAGGTGCCGGCTGAGCTAGAGGCCAAAATCTACAGGTAGGCACTTCGCTAAAAACACCTCTGTTTTCTTCCGAAAATTAGGATGTGTCCACGTTGCGCTTTGGGGCGTTTCCTGTCGCGGGAGCTAGGCCTACCCACACAAGTGAGGTATCATTTTTATCGGGAGACTTGTGGGAACGCTGGGTGGAAGGAAATTTGTGGCTCCTCTCAGATTCCAGAACTTTCTGCCACAGAAATGTGAGGAACATGTGTTTTTTTAGCCAAATTTTGAGGTTTGCAAAGGATTCTGGGTAACAGAACCTGGTCCGAGCCCCGCAAGTCACCCCTCCTTGGATTCCCCTAGATCTCTAGTTTTCAGAAATGCACAGGTTTGGTAGGTTTCCATAGGTGCCTGCTGAGCTAGAGGCCAAAATCTATAGGTAGGCACTTCGCAAAAAACACCTGTTTTCTTCCAAAAATTTGGATGTGTCCACGTTGCGCTTTGGGGCGTTTCCTGTCGCGGGCGCTAGGCCTACCCACACAAGTGAGGTATCATTTTTATTGGGAGACTTGGGGGAACGCTGGGTGGAAGGAAATTTGTGGCTCCTCTCAGATTCCCGAACTTTCTGCCACAGAAATGTGAGGAACATGTGTTTTTTTAGCCAAATTTTGAGGTTTGCAAAGGATTCTGGGTAACAGAACCTGGTCCGAGCCCCACGAGTCACCCCTCCTTGGATTCCCCTAGGTCTCTAGTTTTCAGAAATGCACAGGTTTGGTAGGTTTCCCTAGGTGCCGGCTGAGCTAGAGGCCAAAATCTACAGGTAGGCACTTCGCAAAAAACACCTCTGTTTTCTTCCAAAAATTTGGATGTGTCCACGTTGCGCTTTGGGGCGTTTCCTGTAGCGGGCGCTAGGCCTACCCACACAAGTGAGGTATCATTTTTATCGGGAGACTTGTGGGAACGCTGGGTGGAAGGAAATGTGTGGCTCCTCTCAGATTCCAGAACTTTCTGCCACAGAAATGTGAGGAACATGTGTTTTTTTAGCCAAATTTTGAGGTTTGCAAAGGATTCTGGGTAACAGAACCTGGTCCGAGCCCCGCAAGTCACCCCTCCTTGGATTCCCCTAGGTCTCTAGTTTTCAGAAATGCACAGGTTTGGTAGGTTTCCCTAGGTGCCGGCTGAGCTAGAGGCCAAAATCTACAGGTAGGCACTTCGCTAAAAACACCTCTGTTTTCTTCCAAAAATTTGGATGTGTCCACGTTGCGCTTTGGGGCGTTTCCTGTCGCGGGAGCTAGGCCTACCCACACAAGTGAGGTATCATTTTTATCGGGAGACTTGTGGGAACGCTGGGTGGAAGGAAATTTGTGGCTCCTCTCAGATTCCAGAACTTTCTGCCACAGAAATGTGAGGAACATGTGTTTTTTTAGCCAAATTTTGAGGTTTGCAAAGGATTCTGGGTAACAGAACCTGGTCCGAGCCCCGCAAGTCACCCCTCCTTGGATTCCCCTAGGTCTCTAGTTTTCAGAAATGCACAGGTTTGGTAGGTTTCCATAGGTGCCTGCTGAGCTAGAGGCCAAAATCTATAGGTAGGCACTTCGCAAAAAACACCTGTTTTCTTCCAAAAATTTGGATGTGTCCACGTTGCGCTTTGGGGCGTTTCCTGTCGCGGGCGCTAGGCCTACCCACACAAGTGAGGTATCATTTTTATTGGGAGACTTGGGGGAACGCTGGGTGGAAGGAAATTTGTGGCTCCTCTCAGATTCCCGAACTTTCTGCCACAGAAATGTGAGGAACATGTGTTTTTTTAGCCAAATTTTGAGGTTTGCAAAGGATTCTGGGTAACAGAACCTGGTCCGAGCCCCGCGAGTCACCCCTCCTTGGATTCCCCTAGGTCTCTAGTTTTCAGAAATGCACAGGTTTGGTAGGTTTCCCTAGGTGCCGGCTGAGCTAGAGGCCAAAATCTACAGGTAGGCACTTCCCAAAAAACACCTCTGTTTTCTTCCAAAAATTTGGATGTGTCCACGTTGCGCTTTGGGGCGTTTTCTGTCGCGGGCGCTAGGCCTACCCACACAAGTGAGGTATCATTTTTATCGGGAGACTTGTGGAAACGCTGGGTGGAAGGAAATTTGTGGCTCCACTCAGATTCCAGAACTTTCTGCCACAGAAATGTGAGGAACATGTGTTTTTTTAGCCAAATTTTGAGGTTTGCAAAGGATTCTGGGTAACAGAACCTGGTCCGAGCCCCGCAAGTCACCCCTCCTTGGATTCCCCTAGGTCTCTAGTTTTCAGAAATGCACAGGTTTGGTAGGTTTCCCTAGGTGCCGGCTGAGCTAGAGGCCAAAATCTACAGGTAGGTACTTCGCAAAAAACACCTCTGTTCTCTTCCAAAAATTTGGATGTGTCCACGTTGCGCTTTGGGGCGTTTCCTGTCGCGGGCGCTAGGCCTACCCACACAAGTGAGGTATCATTTTTATCGGGAGACTTGGGGGAACGCTGGGTGGAAGGAAATTTGTGGCTCCTCTCAGATTTCCGAACTTTCTGCCACAGAAATGTGAGGAACATGTGTTTTTGTAGCCAAATTTTGAGGTTTGCAAAGCATTCTGGGTAACAGAACCTGGTCCGAGCCCTGTAAGTCACCCCTCCTTGGTTTCCCCTAGGTCTCTAGTTTTCAGAAATGCACAGGTTTGGTAGGTTTCCATAGGTGCCGGCTGAGCTAGAGGCCAAAATCTACAGGTAGGCACTTCGCTAAAAACACCTCTGTTTTCTTCAAAAAATTTGGATGTGTCCACGTTGCGCTTTGGGGCGTTTCCTGTCGCGGGCGCTAGGCCTACCCACAGAAGTGAGGTATCATTTTGTATCGGGCGACTTGGGGGAACGCTGGGTGGAAGGAAATTTGTGGCTCCTCTCAGATTCCCGAACTTTCTGCCACAGAAATGTGAGGAACATGTGTTTTTTTAGCCAAATTTTGAGGTTTGCAAAGGATTCTGGGTAACAGAACCTGGTCCGAGCCCCGCAAGTCACCCCTCCTTGGATTCCCCTAGGTCTCTAGTTTTCATAAGTGCACAGGTTTGGTAGGTTTCCCTAGGTGCCGGCTGAGCTAGAGGCCAAAATCTACAGGTAGGCACTTCGCAAAAAACACCTCTGTTTTCTTCCAAAAATTTGGATGTGTCCACGTTGCGCTTTGGGGCGTTTCCTGTCGCGGGCGCTAGGCCAACCCACACAAGTGAGGTATCATTTTTATCGGGAGACTTGTGGGAACGCTGGGTGGAAGGAAATTTGTGGCTCCTCTCAGATTCCAGAACTTTCTGCCACAGAAATGTGAGGAACATGTGTTTTTTTAGCCAAATTTTGAGGTTTGCAAAGGATTCTGGGTAACAGAACCTGGTCCGAGCCCCGCAAGTCACCCCTCCTTGGATTCCCCTAGGTCTCTAGTTTTCAGAAATGCACAGGTTTGGTAGGTTTCCCTAGGTGCCGGCTGAGCTAGAGGCCAAAATCTACAGGTAGGTACTTCGCAAAAAACACCTCTGTTTTCTTCCAAAAATTTGGATGTGTCCACGTTGCGCTTTGGGGCGTTTCCTGTCGCGGGCGCTAGGCCTACCCACACAAGTGAGGTATCATTTTTATCGGGAGACTTGGGGGAACGCTGGGTGGAAGGAAATTTGTGGCTCCTCTCAGATTTCCGAACTTTCTGCCACAGAAATGTGAGGAACATGTGTTTTTGTAGCCAAATTTTGAGGTTTGCAAAGGATTCTGGGTAACAGAACCTGGTCCGAGCCCCACAAGTCACCCCTCCTTGGATTCCCCTAGGTCTCTAGTTTTCAGAAATGCACAGGTTTGGTAGGTTTCCCTAGGTGCCGGCTGAGCTAGAGGCCAAAATCTTCAGGTAGGCACTTTGCAAAAAACACCTCTGTTTTCTTCCAAAAATTTGGATGTGTCCACGTTGCGCTTTGGGGCGTTTCCTGTCGCGGGCGCTAGGCCTACCCACACAAGTGAGGTATCATTTTTATCGGAAGACTTGTGGGAACGCTGGGTGGAAGGAAATTTGTGGCTCATCTCAGATTCCAGAACTTTCTGCCACAGAAATGTGAGGAACATGTGTTTTTTTAGCCAAATTTTGAGGTTTGCAAAGGATTCTGGGTAACAGAACCTGGTCCGAGCCCCGCAAGTCACCCCTCCTTGGATTCCCCTAGGTCTCTAGTTTTCAGAAATGCACAGGTTTGGTAGGTTTCCCTAGGTGCCGGCTGAGCTAGAGGCCAAAATCTACAGGTAGGTACTTCGCAAAAAACACCTTTGTTCTCTTCCAAAAATTTGGATGTGTCCACGTTGCGCTTTGGGGCGTTTCCTGTCGCGGGCGCTAGGCCTACCCACACAAGTGAGGTATCATTTTTATCGGGAGACTTGGGGGAACGCTGGGTGGAAGGAAATTTGTGGCTCCTCTCAGATTTCCGAACTTTCTGCCACAGAAATATGAGGAACATGTGTTTTTGTAGCCAAATTTTGAGGTTTGCAAAGCATTCTGGGTAACAGAACCTGGTCCGAGCCCTGCAAGTCACCCCTCCTTGGATTCCCCTAGGTCTCTAGTTTTCAGAAATGCACAGGTTTGGTAGGTTTCCCTAGGTGCCGGCTGAGCTAGAGGCCAAAATCTACAGGTAGGCACTTCGCTAAAAACACCTCTGTTTTCTTCCGAAAATTAGGATGTGTCCACGTTGCGCTTTGGGGCGTTTCCTGTCGCGGGAGCTAGGCCTACCCACACAAGTGAGGTATCATTTTTATCGGGAGACTTGTGGGAACGCTGGGTGGAAGGAAATTTGTGGCTCCTCTCAGATTCCAGAACTTTCTGCCACAGAAATGTGAGGAACATGTGTTTTTTTAGCCAAATTTTGAGGTTTGCAAAGGATTCTGGGTAACAGAACCTGGTCCGAGCCCCGCAAGTCACCCCTCCTTGGATTCCCCTAGATCTCTAGTTTTCAGAAATGCACAGGTTTGGTAGGTTTCCATAGGTGCCTGCTGAGCTAGAGGCCAAAATCTATAGGTAGGCACTTCGCAAAAAACACCTGTTTTCTTCCAAAAATTTGGATGTGTCCACGTTGCGCTTTGGGGCGTTTCCTGTCGCGGGCGCTAGGCCTACCCACACAAGTGAGGTATCATTTTTATTGGGAGACTTGGGGGAACGCTGGGTGGAAGGAAATTTGTGGCTCCTCTCAGATTCCCGAACTTTCTGCCACAG
Source organism: Pleurodeles waltl (assembly GCF_031143425.1). Taxonomy (NCBI): domain Eukaryota; kingdom Metazoa; phylum Chordata; class Amphibia; order Caudata; family Salamandridae; genus Pleurodeles; species Pleurodeles waltl. The sequence goes on from NC_090440.1 coordinate 764,480,546, forward strand.
AAATGTGAGGAACATGTGTTTTTTTAGCCAAATTTTGAGGTTTGCAAAGGATTCTGGGTAACAGAACCTGGTCCGAGCCCCGCGAGTCACCCCTCCTTGGATTCCCCTAGGTCTCTAGTTTTCAGAAATGCACAGGTTTGGTAGGTTTCCCTAGGTGCCGGCTGAGCTAGAGGCCAAAATCTACAGGTAGGCACTTCGCAAAAAACACCTCTGTTTTCTTCCAAAAATTTGGATGTGTCCACGTTGCGCTTTGGGGCGTTTCCTGTAGCGGGCGCTAGGCCTACCCACACAAGTGAGGTATCATTTTTATTGGGAGACTTGTGGGAACGCTGGGTGGAAGGAAATGTGTGGCTCCTCTCAGATTCCAGAACTTTCTGCCACAGAAATGTGAGGAACATGTGTTTTTTTAGCCAAATTTTGAGGTTTGCAAAGGATTCTGGGTAACAGAACCTGGTCCGAGCCCCGCAAGTCACCCCTCCTTGGATTCCCCTAGGTCTCTAGTTTTCAGAAATGCACAGGTTTGGTAGGTTTCCCTAGGTGCCGGCTGAGCTAGAGGCCAAAATCTACAGGTAGGTACTTCGCAAAAAACACCTTTGTTCTCTTCCAAAAATTTGGATGTGTCCACGTTGCGCTTTGGGGCGTTTCCTGTCGCGGGCGCTAGGCCTACCCACACAAGTGAGGTATCATTTTTATCGGGAGACTTGGGGGAACGCTGGGTGGAAGGAAATTTGTGGCTCCTCTCAGATTTCCGAACTTTCTGCCACAGAAATGTGAGGAACATGTGTTTTTGTAGCCAAATTTTGAGGTTTGCAAAGCATTCTGGGTAACAGAACCTGGTCCGAGCCCTGCAAGTCACCCCTCCTTGGATTCCCCTAGGTCTCTAGTTTTCAGAAATGCACAGGTTTGGTAGGTTTCCCTAGGTGCCGGCTGAGCTAGAGGCCAAAATCTACAGGTAGGCACTTCGCTAAAAACACCTCTGTTTTCTTCCAAAAATTTGGATGTGTCCACGTTGCGCTTTGGGGCGTTTCCTGTCGCGGGAGCTAGGCCTACCCACACAAGTGAGGTATCATTTTTATCGGGAGACTTGTGGGAACGCTGGGTGGAAGGAAATTTGTGGCTCCTCTCAGATTCCAGAACTTTCTGCCACAGAAATGTGAGGAACATGTGTTTTTTTAGCCAAATTTTGAGGTTTGCAAAGGATTCTGGGTAACAGAACCTGGTCCGAGCCCCGCAAGTCACCCCTCCTTGGATTCCCCTAGGTCTCTAGTTTTCAGAAATGCACAGGTTTGGTAGGTTTCCATAGGTGCCTGCTGAGCTAGATGCCAAAATCTATAGGTAGGCACTTCGCAAAAAACACCTGTTTTCTTCCAAAAATTTGGATGTGTCCACGTTGCGCTTTGGGGCGTTTCCTGTCGCGGGCGCTAGGCCTACCCACACAAGTGAGGTATCATTTTTATTGGGAGACTTGGGGGAACGCTGGGTGGAAGGAAATTTGTGGCTCCTCTCAGATTCCCGAACTTTCTGCCACAGAAATGTGAGGAACATGTGTTTTTTTAGCCAAATTTTGAGGTTTGCAAAGGATTCTGGGTAACAGAACCTGGTCCGAGCCCCGCGAGTCACCCCTCCTTGGATTCCCCTAGGTCTCTAGTTTTCAGAAATGCACAGGTTTGGTAGGTTTCCCTAGGTGCCGGCTGAGCTAGAGGCCAAAATCTACAGGTAGGCACTTCCCAAAAAACACCTCTGTTTTCTTCCAAAAATTTGGATGTGTCCACGTTGTGCTTTGGGGCGTTTTCTGTCGCGGGCGCTAGGCCTACCCACACAAGTGAGGTATCATTTTTATCGGGAGACTTGTGGAAACGCTGGGTGGAAGGAAATTTGTGGCTCCACTCAGATTCCAGAACTTTCTGCCACAGAAATGTGAGGAACATGTGTTTTTTTAGCCAAATTTTGAGGTTTGCAAAGGATTCTGGGTAACAGAACCTGGTCCGAGCCCCGCAAGTCACCCCTCCTTGGATTCCCCTAGGTCTCTAGTTTTCAGAAATGCACAGGTTTGGTAGGTTTCCCTAGGTGCCGGCTGAGCTAGAGGCCAAAATCTACAGGTAGGTACTTCGCAAAAAACACCTCTGTTCTCTTCCAAAAATTTGGATGTGTCCACGTTGCGCTTTGGGGCGTTTCCTGTCGCGGGCGCTAGGCCTACCCACACAAGTGAGGTATCATTTTTATCGGGAGACTTGGGGGAACGCTGGGTGGAAGGAAATTTGTGGCTCCTCTCAGATTTCCGAACTTTCTGCCACAGAAATGTGAGGAACATGTGTTTTTGTAGCCAAATTTTGAGGTTTGCAAAGCATTCTGGGTAACAGAACCTGGTCCGAGCCCCGCAAGTCACCCCTCCTTGGATTCCCCTAGGTCTCTAGTTTTCATAAGTGCACAGGTTTGGTAGGTTTCCCTAGGTGCCGGCTGAGCTAGAGGCCAAAATCTACAGGTAGGCACTTCGCAAAAAACACCTCTGTTTTCTTCCAAAAATTTGGATGTGTCCACGTTGCGCTTTGGGGCGTTTCCTGTCGCGGGCGCTAGGCCAACCCACACAAGTGAGGTATCATTTTTATCGGGAGACTTGTGGGAACGCTGGGTGGAAGGAAATTTGTGGCTCCTCTCAGATTCCAGAACTTTCTGCCACAGAAATGTGAGGAACATGTGTTTTTTTAGCCAAATTTTGAGGTTTGCAAAGGATTCTGGGTAACAGAACCTGGTCCGAGCCCCGCAAGTCACCCCTCCTTGGATTCCCCTAGGTCTCTAGTTTTCAGAAATGCACAGGTTTGGTAGGTTTCCCTAGGTGCCGGCTGAGCTAGAGGCCAAAATCTACAGGTAGGTACTTCGCAAAAAACACCTCTGTTTTCTTCCAAAAATTTGGATGTGTCCACGTTGCGCTTTGGGGCGTTTCCTGTCGCGGGCGCTAGGCCTACCCACACAAGTGAGGTATCATTTTAATCGGGAGACTTGGGGGAACGCTGGGTGGAAGGAAATTTGTGGCTCCTCTCAGATTTCTGAACTTTCTGCCACAGAAATGTGAGGAACATGTGTTTTTGTAGCCAAATTTTGAGGTTTGCAAAGCATTCTGGGTAACAGAACCTGGTCCGAGCCCTGCAAGTCACCCCTCCTTGGATTCCCCTAGGTCTCTAGTTTTCAGAAATGCACAGGTTTGGTAGGTTTCCCTAGGTGCCGGCTGAGCTAGAGGCCAAAATCTACAGGTAGGTACTTCGCTAAAAACACCACTGTTTTCTTCCAAAAATGTGGATGTGTCCACGTTGCGCTTTGGGGCGTTTCCTGTCGCGGGCGCTAGGCCTACCCACACAAGTGAGGTATCATTTTGTATCGGGCGACTTGGGGGAATGCTGGGTGGAAGGAAATTTGTGGCTCCTCTCAGATTCCCGAACTTTCTGCCACAGAAATGTGAGGAACATGTGTTTTTTTAGCCAAATTTTGAGGTTTGCAAAGGATTCTGGGTAACAGAACCTGGTCCGAGCCCCGCAAGTCACCCCTCCTTGGATTCCCCTAGGTCTCTAGTTTTCAGAAATGCACAGGTTTGGTAGGTTTCCCTAGGTGCCGGCTGAGCTAGAGGCCAAAATCTACAGGTAGGCACTTTGCAAAAAACACCTCTGTTTTCTTCCAAAAATTTGGATGTGTCCACGTTGCGCTTTGGGGCGTTTCCTGTCGCGGGCGCTAGGCCTACCCACACAAGTGAGGTATCATTTTTATCGGGAGACTTGGGGGAAGGCTGGGTGGAAGGAAATTTGTGGCTCCTCTCAGATTCCCGAACTTTCTGCCACAGAAATATGAGGAACATGTGTTTTTTTAGCCAAATTTTGAGGTTTGCAAAGGATTCTGGGTAACAGAACCTGGTCCGAGCCCCGCAAGTCACCCCTCCTTGGATTCCCCTAGGTCTCTAGTTTTCAGAAATGCACAGGTTTGGTAGGTTTCCCTAGGTGCCGGCTGAGCTAGAGGCCAAAATCTACAGGTAGGCACTTTGCAAAAAACACCTCTGTTTTCTTCCAAAAATTTGGATGTGTCCACGTTGCGCTTTGGGGCGTTTCCTGTCGCGGGCGCTAGGCCTACCCACACAAGTGAGGTATCATTTTTATCGGGAGACTTGGGGGAAGGCTGGGTGGAAGGAAATTTGTGGCTCCTCTCAGATTCCCGAACTTTCTGCCACAGAAATATGAGGAACATGTGTTTTTTTAGCCAAATTTTGAGGTTTGCAAAGGATTCTGGGTAACAGAACCTGGTCCGAGCCCCGCAAGTCACCCCTCCTTGGATTCCCCTAGGTCTCTAGTTTTCAGAAATGCACAGGTTTGGTAGGTTTCCCTAGGTGCTAGCTGAGCTAGAGGCCAAAATCTACAGGTAGGCACTTCGCAAAAAACACCTCTGTTTTCTTCCAAAAATTTGGATGTGTCCACGTTGCGCTTTGGGGCGTTTCCTGTCGCGGTCGCTAGGCCTACCCACACAAGTGAGGTATCATTTTTATCGGGAGACTTGGGGGAACATAGATTAGCAAAACAAGTGTTATTGCCCCTTGTCTTTCTCTACATTTTTTCCTTCCAAATATAGGAGAGTGTGTAAAAAAGACATATATTTGAGAAATGCCCTGTAATTCTCATGCTAGTATGGTCACCCCGGAATTCAGAGATGTGCAAATAACCACTGCTCCTCAACACCTTATCTTGTTCCCTTTTTGGAAATACAAAGGTTTTCTTGATAGCAATTTTTTACTCTTCATATTTCAGCAAATTAATTGCTGTATACCCGGTATAGAATGAAAACGCACTGCAGGGTGCAGCTCATTTATTGGCTCTGGGTTCCTCAGGTTCTTCATGAACCTACAAGCCCTATATATCCCCGCAACCAGTGGAGTCCAGCAGACGTAACGGTATATTGCTTTCGATAATCTGACATTGCAGGGAAAAGTTACAGAGTAAAACGTAGAGATAAATTGATGTTTTTTTCACCTCAATTTCAATATTTTTCTTTTTCAGTTGTTATTTTCTGTAGGAAACCCTTGTAGGATCTACACAAATGACCCCTTGCTGAATTCAGAATTTTGTCTACTTTTTGGAAATGTTTAGGTTTCTGGGATCCAGCATTGGTTTCATGCCCATTTCTGTCACTGACTGGAAGGAGGCTGAAAGCACAAAAAATTGCAAAAATGGGGTATGTCCCAGTAAAATGCCAAAATTGTGTTGAAAAATTGGGTTTTCTGATTCAAGTCTGCCTGTTCCTGAAAGCTGGGAAGCTGCTGAGTTTAGCACCGCAAACCCTTTGTTGATGCCATTTTCAGGGGAAAAACCACAAGCCTTCTTCTGCAGCCACTTTTTCCAATTTTTTTGAAAAAAAACGAAATTGTCCCTGTATTTTGGCCAATTTCTTGGCCTCCTTCAGGGGAACCCACAAAGTCTGGGTACCTCTAGAATCCCTAGGATGTTGGAAAAAAAGGACGCAAATTTGGCTTGGTTAGCTTATGTGGACAAAAAGTTATGAGGGCCTAAGCGCGAACAGCCCCAAATAGGTAAAAAAAGGCCTGGCACAGGAGGGGGAAAAGGCCTGGCAGCGAAGGGGTTAATGATGTCAAAGAAGATGTAATGAGTGATGTAATATCACGGGTAATTAGCAGTGCAGGGCAACGGCGTGAGTTGTTGTTGCCTTAGGGCACGGGTTATAGTTTCTTGAAATAACTCTTACTACAACGGCTGAATTTCTATGGTCTTGTGCGTGTAAACTCTGAACCTCACTATACAGTAAAGTCTTTGTAACCTTTGATTTTTTAGTGAATTTGTAAGGTTTTTTAAATATTTTATTTCCTAACTATAATGTCCCTGTAAACTTTGTCTTTTTCAGTGAATGTCTAGGGATCCTGTAACATTAAGTAAGATGTCCATTGCAATGCATGGCGGGCGAGAGGGTGTTGGACATAGGTTCTGGCTCCCTAATTTACTTATTTACTGCAGTATCTTCAGTAGAAAATCCTTTCAGTTTTTCACTTCGATTCCATCAAGATGGCCTCAGATGTGGCACACTTTTGGCTTAAATTCAGAATGTTAGCACTCTAGTTGCTCATTAGAACAGTATACACTGCTGACCACTAGGGAGTTAGCTGCTGCTGGTGTTGACAGTGCATGTTTCAATCCACATGTCAGAATGTTTTAATGAAATACAAGAGAAAGACATTTGAGAAATCACTTAAAACATGTGCTAATTTTTCTTCTACAGCACAAACCATAATTTACAAAATTAACCCTCTCATTTTGTTTCTTTCTAAATTAAATGTTTCAGGTTTTACCAGTTTGATTCAATCAAGATGGTTTCAGGTGTGGCACACTTTTTTCATAAGTAAGACTGTTAGCGTTCTAGTTGTTCTTTAGAACTCACTGGAAGGCTGCAGTAGAACACAGGAGATTGAAAAATGTCCTACCTAACGAGAAAGAAGGTTTCAGTTCTATTAAGGACATGGAGGCGAGGATTATGCATTCTCTTCACTTTAATAAATAGCAGGTTCAAAGTCAAAGAAAAAACATTTACTACATTTCCCACGAGCATACAGTCCCAGGTATTCATAACAACCAAAAACCAATCATAAAGTACTCCCCAATGTATATATGTCCATGACCTCTCTTCCTCTTCCTTCTTCTTCGCTGTAGGAAGATAAGTTTCATGCACCTTTAATCTTTCTTTGAATCCATGCCTACGGAAGAATTGAATCTTTTATTATACCAAATTGATACCCATTGAAAACCACAACAAGAACTTTATATACAACCAGAGAAAACAAAGAATAAGACTTAGACCGTCATCTGTTAAAATTTTTATCAAAACACATGTTGAATCCTAACAAAGAACACTTGTGCAATTACATGTCAACTGAAAGGACAATCAGACTGTCTCAAATATGCAGTTTAAGCTTTATTATAGCCTTAGAACCCGCCGTAGCAGGCTCTACCGGCTATTAAAGGCCCGCTCCCCGCGTTAAATGCCCGAGCCGAAGGCGAGGGCATTTAACAAGGGAGAGGGACTTTAATAGCCGGTAGAGCCCGCTACAGCGGGTTCTAAGGCTATTAGAACATTCTGCCACTCAGGGCAGAATGTTTTATTTTTAAAAAAATGTTCATGGAGCCCGAGGGGATTAAAATCCCCTCGGGCTCCGTGAGGCTTTGTTCACAGCTGTTGCTGTGAACAAAGCAAACATTGGAATGTTGGCGCTGCAGGCTTTTACCGGCCTGTAAAAGCCCGCAGCACTCCATTGTTTTCAATGGAGCCCCCAGCATTCCAATGTTCTAATAATCCTTTAATAATCCTTCTCTTGAAAAAATAATAGATCAGTACTATGTCAAAACAATTCTAAAGTAGAAAAACATCAAATACCACCTGTCAATGTAAAACTGGGTGGAAAGAGTTATAAATATTCTGATATATATACTGGGAGGGATAATCCTCACCATTATGTCCTTAATAGAATTGAAACTTTTCTTTTACTTTGCAAAGACATTTTTCACGCTAGGTCAGGACCAGAGGCGAGGATTATGCAGGTTCAAAGCTGACTTACCACAAGAGATATGACCTCATAAATAGGTTTAGACTTTTGAATGTGGACTCGAATGACCAATTGGCTGCATTCATATTATCCTCAAGCCTGCCACCTACCTGGATGGCTTCTGAAGCCATGGATCCCCTGGCAAAATGAGCCCTGAACTAGCGAACATCAATGCCTGCCTCTGACATGATCTACCTTACCCACTTGACAATGGAAGGGGAAGAAACTGCCTTAAAGGGTTTCTTAATGGATATCAGAAGTTGTCTTTCACCTGGAGGTCTGACATCCACTGTCATACTTAGGGAGTGGTGAAATGCTGGGTAGCATACCCACCTGGTATTAGTTTTGGTCTTCCTGGAAACCATAAACATCACCCATTCTGGAGTGAACACTCTAGCAGAAATGTCTAGAGCCCTGATGTCAGATCACCTTTTGCAAGATATCAAGCACAGGAACATGGCTAACTTTGCCGATATTTCTTTGCGATTAAGACACTGATTGTCCTGCCAGCTAAGTAATAGTGGCACAACGAGATTGACATCCCATAAGCTGGAATATATGGATTGTGGACATTTGAATAAATGAATTAATAAATGAATACCCTTCATTAGCTTGCACACCCAAGAATGTTCACAAACTGGTAAAATATTAATGGGGCGATGTCCCACTGAAATGGCTGACCTGAATGAATTGACTGTGTAGTAGGCCAAACCAGATTATGCGACCTCCGCTAGGAAGTTGAGGATGTCTGTAGCTTCTGTGCCCAGGGGATCAAGATGCCTCTCCACACACCAACACATCCATTGTGTCCAAGCCGACTGGTATCTCTTGATGGTACCAGGGGACCAAGCTTGTTGGATGAAGCAATCAGCTTTGTTTGAAAGTCCTCCGTTCTGCCAACGATGCCTAAAATTCTCCAAATGATGAGCCTGAGATGTCCCTGGAGAACCAGAGGATGCTGATGGCCGTGAGGATCCAGAAGGATATCCGGGTAGGATAAAAGTTCTATCGGGGCTGCCCAAGACATCTCCAACAGGAAAGGGAACCATGCCTGAGATTTCCATATTGGAGTTATAAACACTATTGATGCCTTCTGACTCAAGACTTGGGTAGCCACTCTGGGAATTAGAAGAAAAGGAGGAAAGGGATATGGCTGACCTTTAGTCCGATCCTGGAGGAACGCATCCAATGCTGTATCCCCATGATCGGGTCGCAAGCTGACATAGAGGGGAATCTGGGTGTTCAGTCTGGATGCAAATAGGTCCAGGTTGCATGGGCACCAGTCTGCCACTGAATTCTGAACCTCCAGCAAGTACTCCACCATCACCAAAATCTGGCACTGCAGGCAATAGTGCCAGAAATCCTTTGGAGTTTGATGTACTGTACCGCCAAAATGTTGTCCATCCATAGTAGGATACAGCATGAAACTCTTTCTCAAGTGAGAGAGCGAATAACAAATGAGCCTGTGAGAAGCTCCAAGCAATGGATGTGGAGGTTGAGCTCCTCCTCCGTCCACTTGCCCTCCATGGAGATGTGCTTGCATCTTGCTCCACAGCCTTGTCGACTGGCATTCGATTCTATAATCAGATCCGGGGATGCGCCAAAAATCGTTCTGCCATTCCAGGCCTCCATGAGGTCCATCCAACACTGGAGTTCCATTCTGGCCTACAAAATCCTAGAGGGACAGGGAGATTTCAAATTGGTCCAGTGCACATCCGCCCAGATCCCAAATCAAATCGAATAAGGTAAACTGTTCCACTGGACAGAAAGCAGGTTGGAAAGGCACTCTTTAGAGTAGAAGACAGAGCCCTCACACACTCTACAAGTGTCATGCTTCATCATAGGGTCTGCTCCTCGTCAGGCTGGTGCTGCAATGTCCAATTGTCCCCTCAGTGGGGCTCTTTGCCAGAGATCTTTTTGAAAGTGTGCCGTGGTTGAGCGTAGGGGTAGATTAACACCTACGATGGGGAAGAAGAAGCTGGAGAGGGTGGATTAAAATTGCCTCTAAACACTACCCACTGTATGTTTAATTTACACAAGGGATTTAGATCAAGATTAAAAGCAAGGGGAGTGGAAGAGGAAATAATGGTCCTGCACTCTACCAAAAAAGGAGGTGGGTAAAAGGAAGAATTATTCCTTCTACCCTAGAGAAAGGTCTACATGTGTCACCCCTATATGGTCCTTGCGGATCAACTGGTGTTTCTTCAGGACCATAAAAAACTCCTAAGCTTCTCTAAAGAACTCCAAGGTGTGAGATATGTGAAAAAAATGTAACTTACATAGGAATATGAAAAAGAAAACCCAATAGATGCGGACCTGCAGAAGCAAAACAGGAAAGAAAATTATATGGTTACTTATGTCATAACAGAAACGTCCAAATAATGCAAAGACACTATGGGGGTCATTACGACCTTGGTGGTATAAGGCACTTACCGCTGTGCAGAAGACCGCCAATACACCGCCGCGGCCGCGGTAGACCGCCACAGCTATTATGACACACATCTCGGAATCCGCCGAAATTCAGACACCCACACAACACCGCCACACCAAAGGTCAGCGATAAACATGCGGAAACAAATCCTCAACCTCCACGCCAACAGAAACACGCCCATGCTATTACGAACCACGAATCCACGCGGCGGTCTTTCAACCGCGGTATTCCATTGGCGGTACACACCGCCGCGCTCCAAATACACACACATCTCCAAAACACCACCACATTGGACACTTCCAAATACACACACCTGATACACATACACACACCACTCCCACACACCCAATACAATATAAAACACACACCCACATTACACACAAACCCCTACGACCACAATTTCTGAGAGAAGGCCAGAGAGAGACAGCACAGAATAGAGAACCCCATCACACAGAGGCACACTACACCATCACCCACACAACACCCACGCACAAAACACCACATACCACTACACTCACCCCACTCATCAACACATACACCACCCCACACATCACACACACCACCCCATGGCACGCCAAAGACACCCCCGCTTCTCCGAGGAGGAGCTCAGGGTCATGGTCGAGGAAATCATCCGGGTAGAGCCACAGCTATTTGGATCACAGGTACAGCACACATCAATAGCCAGGAAGATGGAGCTATGGCAAAGAATAGTCGACAGGGTCAACGCTGTGGGACAGCACCCAAGAAATAGGGAGGACATCAGGAAGAGGTGGAACAACCTACAGGGGAAGGTGCGTTCCACGGTATCCAGGCACCACATCACGGTACAGCGGACTGGCGGCGGACCCCCACCTTCTCCCCCACAACTAACAACATGGGAGGAGCAAGTCTTGTCCATCTTGCATCCTGAGGGCCTCGCAGGAGTCGTTGGAGGAACGGACACTGTTAAGTCAAATTTCAACTATCATATCCCCCACGCTACCTGCATGCTATCACACACCCCCACCCTCACACCCTCCCCTATCACTCCAAATCCTCACCTATCTACCCATGACACCAACCACCCATCCCAACCCCAAAACCTGCATGACCTAACTAAGCATGGATACCCATCACTAAAGCATGCCCACTGCACAGACCCACAACACCCCCCAACTATCACCACACAAGCCCCCACACAGGAATGCCTGCACTGGGGTACACGCACACCCAAACATTGCACATCATGAAACACACACATGCAATAATCATGTACTCATACCCCCGCAGGAACCCGAAGGAACGTCACCACACCAGAGGGTCCAGACAACACCACTCCACCCCCAGAAGAGGCCCACAGTGACGACAGCAGCTGTGCCCCACTGGATCTTGATGACCAGCCCGGACCATCGTGGGCCTCAGGACAGTCGGTTCCCCTTGCCCAGCCACAGCCCAACACCGAACTGCCACCCTCTGGGAACACCAGCACAGCACCCACCCAGCGGGCCCAAACCTCCCTACCCAGGACAGGTCAGTCAGCGGTGTGTCCACCACTACAGGGCACCCAGGCGAACCCACCACCCCAACAACAACAGGGACCTGGGGGCAGTGGTAGTGGGCACACGGTCCAAGGGGCGGAGGCACAGGAACACAGGGGAACTGGGAGGGCTGCTGTGCGACAGAGGGAGGACAGGCCAAGGGAACCTACTCTCAACGAGGCCCTCTCCTCCATCATGGGAGCATACCACCACTCCCAGGAGACGATGGCAACGGTACTGGACAATTTGCAGGAGACCCTGCGTCTGAAGAAGGAACAGTATTTGGGGTTCAGGGAGGAGCTCAGGACCATCGGCTCCGCCCTGGGCACCATTGTAGGGGTGCTGACGGACATTCAAAAGACCTTGAGGGACACCGTGGCACTCCAAGCGGCCCCGAACATTAGCCAGGATGATGAAATGCCCACCACCTCTGCCGGCGCTAGTGGACAGGAGGCACCGCCACAGGACCAACACACCAGCACCCCATCCCCTGCAGACGGACCACCACCACGCAAGCGGGCTCTAAGATCCAGGAACAGGACAGAGCAAGATGGCAAGACACCCACCAGGAAATAAGACCACCCTGATCGTCCTCCCACTGTCCCACTTTGTTACCCTGTCCAAATCGGAACTGCCCCAGCTCCACTTCCAATGGCCAGATGTGCAATGTACCTGTGAGACTAATAGACTGGACTCTGCCATGGACATTCCTCCACCATCACCCATCCCCATTTCACAACCCCCCTTCATTGTTATGCACTTAAATAAACACCCTTGAAACACTAATAAAACTGGAGTCAGTCAATGATTGTGAACTTTGTATTGTCAATTACAGTGTTAAAAAAGGTTACCCATTGGAAGGCCAACATACCAATGTCACACATCACAAGCCTTTCAAGGGTGCAAGCTGTTGACACGTAGGTTACCACAATAGTGAAACTGAAATGGAAGGGGACAATTCAGTTAACAAATAGGGAGTGAAATGTAGGTACAGGATAGAGGTAGACGTGTGAAAGTTAATAATATGTGAAACATGAAAATGTACTCACCTGTGTCTCACTGAAAATATTGTTGTATGACTGACTCCCTGTTGTCGTTTTCATCTTCATCAGCTTCCTCCTCATCACTGTCCACAGGCTCCCCAGGCTCCCCCGCTGCAACAACACCGTCATCTTGATCATTCTCCTGCAGAAAAGGCACCTGCCGTCGCAATGCCAAGTTATGGAGCATGGAGCAGGCGATGATGATGTCGCACACCTTCTTTGGTGAGTAGAATAGGGATCCACCAGTCATATGGAGGCACCTGAACCTGGCCTTCAGGAGGCCGAAGGTCCGCTCGATCACCCTCCTAGTCCGCCCATGGGCCTCATTGTACCGTTCCTCTGCCCTGGTCCTGGGATTCCTCACTGGGGTCAATAGCCATGACAGGTTGGGGTAACCAGAGTCCCTCAATAGCCATACAAGGTGCCTCTGGAGTTGACCCATCATATCAGGGATGCTGCTATTCCGCAGGATGTAGGCGTCATGCACAGAGCCAGGGAACATAGCATTTACCTGCGAGATGTACTGGTCTGCCAAACAGACCATCTGGACATTCATGGAATGATAACTCTTCCTGTTCCTGTACACCTGTTCATTCCTGCAAGGGGGGGACCAGAGCTACATGGGTCCCATCAATGGCACCTATGACGTTGGGGATATGTCCAAGGGCATAGAAATCACCTTTCACTGTAGGCAAATCCTCCACCTCAGGGAAAATGATGTATCTCCTTACGTGTTTCAGCAGTGCAGACAACACTCTGGACAAGACGTTGGAAAATATAGGCTGAGACATCCCTGATGCCATGGCCACTGTTGTCTGAAAAGACCCACTTGCAAGGAAATGCGGCACTGACAGCACCTGCACGTCAGGGGGGATTCCAGTCGGATGGCGGATTGGTGACATCAGGTCTGGCTCCAACTGGGTACATAGTTCCTGTATTGTGGCACGGTCAAACCGGTAGGTCACGATGACATGTCGCTCTTCCATTGTCAACAGGTCCACCAGCGGTCGGTACACCGGCGGATTCCGCCATCTTCCAATATGTCCCAACTGACGGTGCCTAAGAAGGACAACAGCGAAGAAACTGTCAGCATTCCTCCAGGTATGTACCCACAGTCACACACAAGACTACAACAGACAATTAACCCATCCGGGAAAGGTTTTGAGTGTAGGCCTCGGTATGTGTGACGCAGTAGTAATTGAAGCCATGTGGGCCCCTGAAATGGCGGCTGCCTGGCCTCTAAACTGGGACAATGGGATTGTGGGGTAACTGCGCTGGCGTTGGACACCGTCGCGGTAGGCGGTCGTAGAGCGCGGCGCAATGCTGCATGGGTTAACATTGGACCCTATGGGTCCCAGGAGCCAATTAACAGGTGCGCTGGCGGTGATGATGCGCCCGCCGCGGACGTCACCGCCGCGGACGTCACCACCATTTTTTATCTCTTCAATCACTAGACACCTGACCTTCGACAGGAGAGGACCTACACTGCTAGTGCTGCTGTGACCTCGGTCTGGAAGCGACGATGGCTGCTGCGTCTGGGGAAAGGGCCCCTGCCTTCACTGCACAGGAGTTGGAGAAACTTGTGGATGGGGTCCTCCCCCAGTACACGCTACTCTATGGTCCTCCAGACCAACAGGTTAGTACACAGGGAGCACGTTGTATGGGCTAGGCTTGGGTGGAGAGGGCTGGGTAGATGAGGGAAGGGGGCAGAGTACATAGAACAGTTATGCATGGGGATAAATGGGCCACAGGGATAGAGTTGGGAGGGGGCCAATCACAACGACGGTGCAGTAGGTAATGACTGTCCTCTTTCCTTGTGCATGTCATGTAGGTCAGTGCCCACCAGAAGAGGGACATTTGGCGTGCCATCGCCAAGGAAGTCTGGACCCTGGGGGCCCACCAGAGACGGGGCACCCACTGCCGTAAGAGATGGGAGGACATTCGCCGCTGCAGCAAGAAGACGGCGGAGGCTCAGCTGGGGATGGCCTCCCAACGTGGGAGGGGTGCCCGTCGCACCATGACCCCCCTGATGTTCCGGATCCTGGCGGTGGCCTACCCGGAGTTGGATGGGCGCTTAAGGACTTCACAGCAGACACAAGGGGGTGAGTACTACCTCATCATATGGACTTTGTGTGCAGTGGAGGTGTCTGGGTGGGGGTGGTGGGTTGTGGGTGTCCCTAGGCCAGGGCGAGTTAGGTATGCAAGGCACCTCCGTTATGTAGGACATGTGGCACTCTACCCCAGCTCAAAACAGAGGGAAGTTGATGTATAGTTGCCCCTTTGCCATCCATGTGGGCAGATTACTACCATTGCCATGTAGGCCATATCCCAGAAATAGCATGTGCAGAGGTCAGGAGCACGGCGTAATGCATGGGGCTGCTGCGTCTGTCTTATCCGCCAACGGTAGCGGTATGCCATGCACTAAAACTTTCTTTCTTCTGTCTCCCCCCTTTTCCTGCTCTCCCTGTCCTTTTGTACATCAGCATCAACAGGCGGAGGTACAGTGGCACCGGAGCATGAGGGAGCTGCATCCCACACACCACAGACTCTGAATTCACCAATGGGACGGAGGGCGAGGGGAGCTTCACGTCGGCCACCAGATCACCAACCAGCGACACGGACTCGTCCGCCGATGGGAGTTCCCCTGTAGTGGCGGCACCATCTGTGCGCCCCACTTCTACAGGTACAGCCGCCACCTCCCCTACTAGCACCGCCCTCCCAGCAGCCCCTCAGCGTGTGCCCCGTGCCCGCTAACCCAGGAGGGTGGGCATCACCTTCGCCCCAGGCACCTCAGGCCCTGCCCCAGTCACCCCTGCTGCCCTCAGTGAGGAGGCCATTGACCTCCTCCGGTCACTCACTGTTGGGCAGTCTACCATTGTGAATGCCATCCAGGGTGTAGAACGAGAGTTGAAACACGGTAATGCATTCCTGGAAGGCATTCATTCTGGTCAGGCTGTCCTTCAGCGAACCCTGCAATCTCTGGCTTCAGCACTGATGGCAGCCATTGTCCCTGTGTCCAGCCTCCCCCCTCCAACGTCCTCCACCCAGACCCAATCCCCTGTACCCCAGCCCATCCCAAGCACACCTACAGACCAGCAGGCACACAATTCAACACTGAAAAGTAGCTCAAGCAAACATAGGCACCACACACACCACAGGCACTCACACAAGCATCACACCCATACAGACACAGCAACATCCACTGTCTCCACTGTGTCCCCCTCCTCCTCTTCTCCCTCCTCCCTCCCAGTCTCGTCTACACACATACCTGCATGCACCACATCTTCAGGCACTAGGACTCGCACCAGAACACCCAGCACCACAAGCCGCTCACCTGCACTCACCACCTCCACTGCCATTTACACGTCCCCTGTGTCCTCTCCCAGTGTGTCTGTGACGCCCCCTCCCAAAGTACACAAACGCCGGCAATCACTCACCCAACATCCATCCACCTCACGACAGCCTCCAGTACCTGCACCTGCACCCAAAACAGCTAAAGTTACACCTCCTACAACCACCTCCTCTACCTCCACTCCCAGACCCCCTCCAACTACCCATCCCAGTGTCCGTCAGAAACTGTCCCTCTGTCAAATTGACCTGTTTGCCCCCCCCCCCTCCAGTTCATCAGTCCCGTCGTAGCGCCTCAGCCAAAAAGCCTCCAGTACCAGTGGTGCGTGTTCCAGGTTTTTGGAGTGCACCGTCCACCAGGGCAGGCAGTAGGACCCGGAGCCAAGGCACTGTCAGCCCACCCCCTGTAAAGGCACCGAAATTGGAGAGTGGACGACGGGACCGTGTCAAGACTCCTGGTGGGACAACAAGTGAAATGGGATTGAAGGCGATTGGTGAGTCAGCTGTAACTCCAAAGAAGGTGGGGAAGGTTCCGAGGAAGTCTGCCCAGCCTGTTGTGAGTATCACGGCGGAGAAGTGCGCCATCATTTCCGGCGGTCCAGACACAACCGCCAGCACCGTCGTTACTGGTCCAGAGACCACCGCCAGAGTCATTGCCCAGGAGGGCCCAAGTATCGTTACTGGTCAGGAGACCACCGCCAGAGTCAGTGCCCAGGAGGGCCCGAGTATCGTTACTGGTCAGGAGACCACCGCCAGAGTCAGTGCCCAGGAGGGCCCGAGTATCGTTACTGGTCAGGAGACCACCGCCAGAGTCATTGCCCAGGAGGGCCCGAGTATCGTCACTGGTCAGGAGACCACCGCCAGAGTCATTGCCCAGGAGGGCCCGAGTAGCGTCACTGGTCAGGAGACCACCGCCAGAGTCATTGCCCAGGAGGGCCCGAGTATCGTCACTGGTCAGGAAACCACCGCCAGAGCCAGTGCACAGGAGGGCCCGAGTATCGTCACTGGTCAGGAGACCACCGCCAGAGTCAGTGCCCAGGAGGGCCCAAGTATTGTTACTGGTCAGGAGACCACCGCCGGAGTCAGTGCCCAGGAGGGACCAGGATCTCACAGCCCCGCTGGGCGATGATGGAACGTCATGCCACACCCCAATGTCCAGTGTGGAGTTCGTCATGCCACACCCCAATGTCCAGTGTGGAGTTCGTCATGCCACACCCCAATGTCCAGTGTGGAGTTCGTTATGCCACACACCACTGTCCAGTGTGGAGTTCGTCATCCCACACACCAATGTCAGGATCTGAACCGCCATCTCAGGCTACCGCTGAACAGTCCATAGCCAGCCATGGCAAAGCACAGCTGAACAGTCCATAGCCAGCCATGGCAAAGCACCGCTGAACAGTCCATAGCCAGCCATGGCAAAGCACCGCTGAACAAGGCCAAGACCGCCATGGTGAAGACCGCTGAACAGTCCATAGCCAGCCATGGCAAAGCACCGCTGAACAATCCATAGCCAGCCATGGCAAAGCACCGCTGAACAAGGCCAAGACCGCCATGGTGAAGACCGCTGATC
The DNA here is from genome assembly GCF_031143425.1 of Pleurodeles waltl. NCBI lineage: Eukaryota > Metazoa > Chordata > Amphibia > Caudata > Salamandridae > Pleurodeles > Pleurodeles waltl. The sequence goes on from NC_090440.1 coordinate 764,498,034, forward strand.
AGGGCAAACACCGTGTGAGTCTGAATAGGCCGCCACATCAGGCATCCTTCTCCCATGTGCAGCTGGGACAGTGACAGGACAGGAGGTTTCACGGGGAGACTCATCCAGTCTGGCCACCAGTCCCACCCAGTACCAGTTGAGAACTGCATCTACTTGCGTCAATGTGGCTTTGCACTCCCCAGGATGGTCCAGTGGGCAACCCACCCATTGTAAAGACTTGAGAGACTGTGGCTTTGCACTCCCCAGGATGGCACAGTGGGCAAGCCACCCACTGTAGAGACTTGAGAGACTGTGGCTTTGCACTCCCCAGGATGGTCCAGTGGGCAACCCACCCACTGTAAAGACTTGAGAGACTGTGGCTTTGCACTCCCCAGGATGGCACAGTGGGCAAGCCACCCACTGTATAGACTTGAGAGAATGTTGCTTTGCACTCCCCAGGATATATCAATGGGCATGGAGCCCCGTTGTGGATCTGGCTTTGCAGTCATGTGGCTGAGGTGCCCCCCCATCCCTTCCCCCTGAGGTGCCTGTAGTGTTTCAATCTGATGCCCCGGCAGTGTTCTCTCGGATTTTGGTCAGGTATCTATTGTGGGCCTCGCCCATGCATTTTTGGACTGTTGGTGCACGGACATTGTTGTGTACATATCTGCACTACTTCTTGTATTGTATATATAAATATGACAGATTTCGAGATATGATTCAGTATATTTTTATATGACATGTATATTGGCACATTACAGTATCTGAACGGATCTCGCTTTGTCTTTGCATTCTTCTGGGGGGATTGTGGGTTGTTAATGTGATATTTTTGACTGCATTGGTGTGTATGTTGTACTATGCGAGGGTGGGGGTGGGGGTGTTTGGTGGGTGTCCCCCTAACTTTTGCCTCCCCTGTGTCGTAGATGCAGTACTCACCGGTATGTTCTGCGCCTACGTCGCTGTTGTTCGTACAGGAGCAGAAAGACAAGGGCAGGGAGTATTTGGAGTTCCGGCTCCATGGAGTCGTCGTTCCTCGTGCAGTGTGTTCAGGTGTGTTTTTATCCACGGTGAATCCGCCCCAGAAAAGGTGGCGGATTGGTGTGTTGTAATAGTGTGGGCGGTACTTTGTCTCCCGCCTGTCTGTTGGCGGTGACCGCCACGCTGTTTGTCTGTACCACCGTGGCGGGCGAAGTGTTAAAGTGGCTGTCTTTGTTGGCGGTTACCGCCAGGGTCGTAATTCCCTTTTTTTGTCCGCCGGCCTGTTTGCGGTATTTCCCCACCTTTTACGCCGTCCGCCAGGGTTGTAATGACCACCTATGTGAATACATGCAAGCATGCTATGAGTCAAGATGTCAGCTTGACTTATCGTGCACTGTCACTTCAATGTGTGAGAACCATAAAGGGCAGAACACAATTAACTAGATGTCTTACCCTCCTATATTAGGAAATGGGCCCCTTGGGAGAATGCAAGCTGAGGGACTACCATGGCCCTGAAATATATAAAAGCTCGCACATGAAGAAAAGGTAAGTTATGGGGCAAATTGCTTTCAAATACAATACATATGGGGGATATGTAGTCATCTCCATATATACAGGGAAAATGAAGCACAACCTGCTGTGTAAAAGGGGGGACTCACACTGGGTGCCTAGGCAAGATATCGATTAATTCCCTTCTGGTGCACATTTTTGGGTCAATATATGGGGATAGAGCTACCCTCCCATCGAGAGAGGGCTGTGGGCATTCTGCTGTCAAGCGAGCACATACCTTCCTGTCTAAAAGCTGCCTTATTTTGCTGCCCACATACTCTGCCACTTTGGGTACCAAGAGCGATTGTGATGACCTGGGGCTGAATATCCCCTCTGGGTCAAACATATCAGATGAGCCTCCCTCTCCTTCCAAGGAATCTGAGGCAGCAGATCCAGGACGTCAAGGGCGTCTGAAATCCTGGTCTTCATCGGAAGAGCTGCCATTGTCAGTCTACCCCTTTCCTTCTTTGGGTGACCCTATGCTATGGTCAAGGTTTGGGATGACTAAGTTGTGTTTATCTCCAGGTACTGCCTCCCACCAGAAGGGTGCGTTTTTTAACAAGTGCGCACTCTGGGAGAAAGCTTTTGGAACACAGTTAAAGCCCTCAAGGTGCCCAGCGTCACGTTTCTGGGCCTTAGGCATGCTCCTTAGGAATTGTTTACTGGGCCCCTGATCTGGGTCAATTTGAGCACCCGCTCCTCCAGAGACTTCAGACATCCATTTATCCACACTCTCCTGTAGAGGTGCAAGCGCTCTGGAACTAGCCACTGAGAGAAGCTTGTCCACCTCTGTAGTGAGTCAGTGCTGGGGTGGCCACTCATCCTCAGAGGCAAAGGTGTGTACGTGTGGTCCCTGAAAGGCTCCAAGAACTATGAAGGGAGTGAGCAAAAGTGTTTATATATATATACACAAATATATATATATATATATATATATATATATATATATATATATATATATATATATATATATATATAAACACACCAGCAAAAACACTCAGCTGTTTATTTAAATGGGAAGCCCCCTCACTGGTGCTCTAGACTGACAGAATGCCTGTAATCAATGAAAAAATTTACTTGAAACAGCTGAAACTGTCGTACATATGCATATTTGAAAGGCGCGGTGGCATGTATGCAGCTGACAGCACGCACAGTGTAATGATAGAAACAGGTCTCATCCGCGCGTCAGGCAAGAGTTGGTAGGCCTGGTGGCACTAGAGAGGTCTACAGTGTAGACTCTCTAGAATAAGCCCTAGTACCTATCCCTGGACTGAGGAGCGCAACAGAAGCTGCTCCTTTAGACCGCGATATGCCTGAGGAACACTAGCAGCGCAAAAGAGCACCCTCTAGTGGACCCGCTCTGAATCAAGAATGAAGAGCACTCGGGCGAAGCCTACTGCGTGATGCAAGCTAAGAAAGAAACAGTGGCAGAATAACAATGGCAATATGAACAGTGTACAAATTTATTAAGAACCACCTCAGTTTTGTATCGCGTTAGAAGCCGCAACCCGACAGACAGAGTTAAGGAACATAGGGCTCTTAACTGAAAGAGCAGTGAAGAAGAAGGAAGAGGAAACAATGTCATGGACATATATACATTGGGGACTACATTAAGATTGGTTATTGGTTGTTATGGATTCCTGGGACTGTATGCTCATGGGAAATATAGTAAATGTTTTTTCTTTGACTTTGAACCTGCTGTTTATTGAAGTGAAGAACAGAATGCATAATCCTCACCTCTGTTCCTGACATAGAATCAACTGACAGGCTTCTCCTGTTGGAAGTACAGCAGGAAGATATTGTAGAACTCACTTGAAATGTGTAGTAATTTGTCTTTCTACAGCACTAATCATAATTTCTATTGCAAAATGAACCCCTTCATTTTGTTCCTTTCTAAATTAAATGTTTTTACCAGTTTGAGTCAATCAAGATGTCTTCAGGTGTGCCAAACCTTTGTAATAAGTAAGACTGTTGGTGTTCTAGTTGTTCTTTAGAACACTCTGGCAGGCTGCATTAGAACAAAAGGGAATCAACTAAAAGACTGCTCTTGTTGGAAGTACATGTTTTACTGTGAATGTCTGACTTCATTTTCATATGGCTGAAAAACATAGTGGGAATTTACAGAAATTATGTTCTCATTTTAGCTTCTGGTGCACCTTCCATAACGACTATAGGAAAATCATGAGAAATCAGTTTTCTCTAAAACATGATTCATGAAATATTAGCAGGGTAAAATCACCTTAGAACACACCACAATTCCTAAAATTAGTATGACACCATCAACAAATGATTTATATTGTAACTAAAATATGTAATCACCCTTTATACTTAGTCCTTTTTGTGTCCTTCAAAACCTGTCATTCTCTACAATGCATTTCAGTGAGGTGCTAGCATGTATATAGGTCCCAAGATGGCTGCCAGCACTTTCTGGTTGAAGCCAATCAAATCTCACCATTAGATCTATGCTTAGGCTCCATCCAAATTTATCCATTTGGTATTCTTTAAATATCTCAAAAACTCCTGAATGGATTTATACCAAATAACAAAAAGGGTGCTTTTTGGACCCAGAACTACCTTTCTGCCAAATGTGGTGTAATTCCATCCAGCGGGTCAGGGCTGTAGTCGTGTTCAAAATCCCTATCGAAATTAACATGGGGAGAACACCTCTTGAAATCCTCCCTTTTTCTAAGCCCCCTATTGAGGGATCACCCTGAAACTTTGCAGACGTCGGCTGATGTGAGTCGATTTTTTTGGAAATATTTTGTGAAGATTCATCAACGGGTGGCAAAGATATAGGTAAGTCAAAAAATGATTTTTCTGTAGAAACTAGGTCCTAACTATAACTAAGTAAATAACTTAGGCCCTCATTATGACCCTGGTGGTCTTCCGACTGGTGGGACTGTGCAGGTGCTAGCAACGCCAGAACACCACCGTCCGCCAGCATGGCTACTGACAGAAATCCACCCACAGTGTGGCGGTAATCCGCCAGTACCCATTATATGGCAGACGGAAGGACTGCCAGCACTGGCGGTCTTATGGTGCCCGTGGCTTTGGCGATCTCGCTCAGAGACCGCCAAAGTCATAATGAGGGCCTTAGTATCGGTCGCCACTGGGCAGTTACAGTTAGGTTTGCATTTCCAAAAACTGAGCATTTTCTTTGGTTTGCTAATAAAGTTGGACCCTTTTAATGAATCTTCACATCACTTTCCAAAAAATGTTTATCCACCTCAGCTCCTTCCTGGAAAGTTTTGGTGTGATCTGTCAAGCAAGATAAAAGGGGGGCGGGTCCCAAATATAAAATCCCCATGCATTTTCAATAGGCTTCCATAGACATGGCTACAGCAAAAACTGCTGAACAGAATTACACCAAATTTTTAAGGAAGCTTGATCTAAGTCCGCAGATTGTGTTTTTTGTGATTTGGTGTAAATCTATTAGGCAGTTTTGGGAAAATTAAGGGTCACAAATAATTGTATATTTTGGCAGTTGGGCTCTCAAGCGTGCAAGAGCGTCCTCTGAGAGTGTGAAATCAGAATGAAGCCCTGTGATTGGTTGAGAGGCCTGTTTTTCCCGTGAGCCTTTATGCTCTCGCAGGAGCAAAAGGCTCCCATGAGTCTTGTGAGAGTGAGCACTCTGATTGATTGGCTGTTGAAACATTAGAAATGAAATGGGCGTGATTACTGTTTACTGTGAAAAATTGGAGGTGTTGTGGAAATGAAGCAAAAAAATTACATAAGGAGGTAGTAGAAGGGTATGCTGTCCCCCTGGATTTAGAGAGGTGTCTAAGGGATAACTGATTTGAAGATTATAAATGTATATTGTTTTTAACTAACTTTTACAATGTCACTGGACTCTCATGGGATCGTTAATAGTAAAAATTTGTAAATGAGTTCACAATACATTCTATTAGAAGAAATAGATACTGTAGTGCTTGTTTTTGAGAGAAAGCGCGCAACAGATGAGTATTGTGATGAGTAGATGGTTAGTTAATTATTTTAAAAGCATGTTACTATCTCGTGAGACACTCGCAGGACCTGTATGGGAAATTACTGGACCTTTCTTGAGGTGTTTACGATCCAGTGAGAGTCTTGCAAGAGTGTTTGGAGAAAAGTAACAAAAAAGGGCCAAGGCTCAACCAATAGTTACCATTCTTAGCACATGGTTGAAGAAATGCTGTGATATGATTGGCTGACGATTCAGAGATAGTTAATTTTGTCCTTGGTGGTTTGGAAGAGAAGGAAGTCTATTTGAGTTGTGCTCAGAAGAAGTGAATTGATGTGGAGCTGAAAGGCACTGATGTCTTCATATGTATTTAAGAAAGTGCTTCAAGTTCAGGCATTTAATAATATATTTTATAAACTTTGTTGTGAAGCATCAGTAAGTGCACTTATGTTAGCTAACTTATTCTGCGCTCTGTTTACACAGTGAAAAGCTGTTTGGGGTGGTGGTGTTGTGTTGATATAGCTTCTGAGAGGTAAACATTATAATGTAGAGAGATGTGAGCAAGGTTTGCAGATTGTGTTAAAAAATGAAGTGTTTCAACTGTATATATTTTTCAGTAAAGGAAGTACTGTTTCTTAAATTATGAAACAAAGAATGTAATCATACAATTTCTACTGTTGTTATGAACCTCATTGCTAGCAGAGGTGTTTTAAGACGATTATGTTACTTTAGAACCTGTTATGGAAGCAGAGTTCCTAGCATGTTATAATTTAATTACAAAAATATAAAAATAGACTGGCTGAGGGTGTGGTATTTGTAAGGATAAATGAAGAAGTTACTGGTGCACCAGATATAAATATGTGATTGTGGGTGAAAAATGTGTTATAGCTTAGAAAATATAGGGATGTATCATTGTTATGAATTATTGATCAGTATGTCATTTTTATCTTGTTTGTTATTTTGCCTTTTTTAGGAGGAAAATGTAAATTTGTGTCTGAGGAAAGAGCTATCTTCTTACTTAAGCAGCAAAAAAGAGCCTTGGTAATACAAGCAGGATTATTGTGCTAGTGAGGAATAACTACATATTGAAGCACAGTGTTATGAGGTTGGAAGGAGATGGCAGTGACTGGGCAGTTGTGCAGTTCAGCAGCACAAGCTAACTATGCCCAAACCTTTATGAACTGTAAGTTATAGGCATAGTGCTTCGCTGAAACTTTCTTGCCACCTAGCCTGCTAATATATATCAGGAAACTGGACACTTTTTTGGCACGCTAAGATGGTTAAAAGACTAGAAAAGAAGTGCTACAGGAATCAAAATCAAATCCAGTAGGCAAATAAAGCAAAAACGCAGGAGAGATTGGCACCTGCTGATTAGTCTTCAGAAAAATGTTAAAAGTTATATACTTGTTTGTTTGTTTAACAGTTATTGATAAAATTTGCTAATATAATTGTTGTGGCTGTGTATTGCTGTTATATTGTTTAAAATGGTGATTATGATTGCTTTGCAGAATACTTATTTTAAAAGTTGTTTTCATTACATTATTGCAATGTTCACCAAAACAGTCAGTTCCATCTTAAGGGACATCTTTTATTCTAGAGACAATTGGTAATGGAGAAGCCAATTATGTCATACAACAGTGAAGTGTTAGTAGTGAGGCCAGTCTTTGTCCACACTGTAGTATAGGGACCTCTGACACAAGAGAGAGGCATTAGCACAGAGAGTACACACTCCTGTCACCTGCAGTGCTCACAGTATTATGTATGACTGTCATCATTGGGAGAAGTCTAAAAATGAGTTGAGTAAGTTCCCACAATCAACTATGGAGAACAGTTGTGCAAGACACAGTTTTCAACAGAAAGGATATTCCATTTTATTCTCTACTATGGACATTCATCACGATGAAGAGAGGTATATGCAGAGAGAACAGTCTCTACCCACAGTCTACTTTGCACTTATGTTACTCTGGGGAGATGTCTCAGCTGGCAGGGTAATATGTTTCCATATAATAGTCTGTACAGCTGGTAGGCAAGACAGACTTCTCAGCATAGAAGTAATTTTACCTGTGCATCTGTCATCCTGGACAGAGCTGTGACCACAGAGGGAAGCCCCTTTTCACAGTGTAAGTTGGACATCACCATAAAGACAGGTCGCAGGAGAGGTGCCAGTTTTTCAACCACACTGTACTATGGAGTCTTATGATGCAAGGGACATCTGTAAGTAAAGAGGTTCCCCACAGCTTACTATTATACCTGTCAGCATGTATATGGTTATTACCTTGGGGAGAGGTCTCAGTGGAGAGGCTAGTACTTGTTATACTTGCGATAAATAGTGAGGTCTTACATGTGAGGTGAGTACCTTCCCCAACCTACTATACATACTAGGGAGCCTGGGAAAAGGTGTGAGTGGAGAGGCAGTGTTTCTTTACACCCTACTCTGCACACTGGTCACCTTCATGCAAGGTGTCAGTGGAGAGGCCTGATTCCTTGACGTTATTAAGAAAGATCCTGTTACCTTCTTCAGTAAACTGCACCCCATCTCAACTATAGAAACCTGGCATATCAAACCGGATGTTATTGGGATATGTATAGCACACGCCATGGACATGAAGAAATGCAGAAACTGTTTTCAGGGGCACACAACCTCTCGAAATGGATCACTACCTGCGCAGACACACTAGCCCCCCTCAGAAAACACATCGCCACTGCAACATCAAGAACGGCCCATGGTTCACCCCCGAACTCCAAGACTCCAAGTGCAAATGCCGCCAAGCGGAGAAAATATGGCAACAAGAACCCTCTACAACCAACTTCTCCACCCTCAAAGCCACCATTCACACCCATAACCAACTCATAGGCACCACCAAAAGAGATCCCTATAAGACACGCCTTGACAACAACTCTCAAAACAGCAAAGAACTCTTCACCATCATTAATGAACTAGCCAAACCCAAAGCCAGCAACATAGACCCCTCACACACACACAGCCCCTATGTGACGCCCTCTCCAACCACTTCCACCAAAAAATCCTGGACATCCACAACAGCTTCATACCACACACATCCACCACACACACCCCTCACTCAGCCAACTCAACCCCCACTCATGACCCCCCCACCACACTCACCACCTGGGCCCCCACCACACATGAAGAAACCGAAAAAAACATGAACTCCATCCACTCCCGATCCCCCTCCGACCCCTGCCCACATCGCATCTACAACAAAGCCAGCCCAACCATCGCCCCCATACTCCTCGACATAATCAACTCCTCTTTTGACTCCGCCACCTACCCAGACCCCTGGAAGCACACAGAAATCACTGCTCTCCTAAAAAAAAACAAAGCCGGCCCGGAGACCCTCTCCAACTATCGCCCCATCTCCCTCATCCCTTTCCCCGCCAAGGTTGCCGAGAAACTAGTCAACACCCGCCTATCCCACTTCCTCGAAGAAAACAACACTCTTGACCCCTCACAATCCGTGTTCCGCAAGAACCACAGCACGGAAACCACCCTCATCGCATGCACTGACAACATCAGGACCAAAGTCGACAATGGCGAGACCGCCACACTCATCCTCCTAGACCTCTCCGCAGCCTTTGACACTGTCTGCCACCACACACTCCGCACACGCCTCCACATAGGAATTCGCCACAAAGCCTTAGACTGGCTCACCTCCTCCTCACCGACCGGACCCAGAGAGTCCGCCTTCCACCTTTCCACTCCACCGCTACCAAGATCATCTGCGGAGTCCCCCAAGGGTCCTCCCTCAGCCCCACACTCTTCAACATTTACATGATCCCCCTAGCCAACATCCTCCGATCACACGGAATCACTATCCTCTCCTACGCAGATGACTCTCAACTCTTCCTCTCCCTCACCCGCAACCCCACCACCGCCAAAACCAACCTACATGCTGCTCTCCTCAACACCGCCAACTGAATGACAGCTAACCACCTCAAGCTTAACTCCAACAAAACTGAGATCGTCATCTTCGGCCCCAACAAAACCATATGGGACGACTCCTGGTGGCCCACCGCCCTAGGCCCACACCCACCCCCGCAAACCACGCAACCTCGGCATCATCCTGGACCCCTCCCTCTCCATGACACAGCTAATCAATGCTCTAATCTCCTCCTGCTTCCACACACTCCGCACTCTAAAAAAATCCTTCAAATGGATTCCCCCAGAGACCAGGAAGACAGTCATCCATGCACTCATCAGCAGCAGACTAGACTACGGTAACGCCCTCTATGCCGGCACCACACTCAAACTCAAAATCAAACTCCAGAGAATCCAGAACACAGCCGCACGCCTCATCCTTGGCCTCACCCGCCACGAACGAATCTCACCACACCTCAAATCCCTTCACTGGCTCCCCATAGACAAGAGAATCACATTCAAGATCCTCATCCACGCACACAAATCCCTCCACAACACCGGTCCAACCTACCTCAACGACAGAGTGAACTTCCACACTCCCACCCGCAACCTCCAATCAGCCGACCTCACCCTAGCCACAGTCCCCCGCATCCAACGCACCACCACAGGAGGCAGGTCCTTCTCCTACCTCGCCCCCAAAAACCTGGGACTCCCTCCCCACCAACCTCAGCAAAACTAAAGACCTCCTGCTCTTCAGAAAGAACCTCAAGACATGGTTGTTCGAACAGTGACCTTCCTTGCTCCCCTGCCGCTTATCCCCCCCTCCCCAAGCGCCTTTAGACCCTCACGGGTGAGTAGCGCACTCTATACATTTTTTTGATTGATTGATTTTATTGGCATGCTTCTGGGATTTCTCAATATTAGGACAATATTAAGACAAAACATTTTTGACCACTGCCATTTCTGCCTTTGACGTATATTAGATATACATATACAAAGTCAGTTTGAGGAAAGAGAGACATCAATTGTGAAAAGGTCACATTCATTTGGTTTTCAAGTGCAACACCTGTGATCGGCTTATGTCATTTCCATCATTCTGGGTGCTCACAATCCAAAATGCTCTCAACCATTAGCAACAATTGATCCCACTTCATACCTATATATCCAATCCAAGTTATGTCCAAGTTAGGAAATCCAAGATTCTTGTCAATACCATAATTTATGGATGAAGCTATGTCCCAAAATCCAGAAGAGAACTATGGTGCTGTATAGAGAGCTCAGTCACATGAGGAGTGCTTAGCACAATGAGTAAGCTTCAGGAGCTATGTGGAGTTATATGAGGAGAGAAAAAATGAGAGGGTGGCAAAATTATAAATGTAACTGGTAGGTTTTTGGCAGTTACAAAAGTTAAGTTGTGATAAACTGATGTGTGCATGTGGGTATGGTGCACAGTTACTTGATAATCAGTATGTGCTTTTCTTTTCGCTGACTTTAAATTTTGGTACAATCTAGTGAAAGGCTCACAAGAGCAAACCAGGAAGCACTGAATGCGAGGGATTGTCTCTCTTGCTCTCACGAGAGTCTTTCAAGAAATTTTAAGATGTAGAAAAAAGGAAAAGATTGGAAACAACATAGATAGTAAACCTAGAGGGTATTTCTAAAAAAGAGCTGTTTTTGTTAACAGCTTTCAACAACTATAAAAAAAAATTGTGTTTTGAAACGTTTTAACCCCTTCGCTGCCAGGCCTTTTCCCCCTCAGGTGCCAGGACTTTTTTGGCTATTTGGGCCAGTTTGCGCTTAGGCCCTCATAACGTTTTGTCCACATAAGCTACCCATGCCAAATTTGCATCCTTTTTTTCCAACATCCTAGGGATTCTAGAGGTACCCAAAGTTTGTGGATTCCCCTGAAGGAGACCAAGAAATTAGGCAAAATACAGCGAAAACTTAATTTATGTCAAACAAATGGCAAAAAAGGGCTGCAGAAGAAGGCTTGTGGTTTTTTCCCCTGAAAAATGCAATCAACAAATGGTTTGCTGTGCTAAAATTACCATCTTCTCAGCTTTCAGGAACAGGCAGAATTGAATCAGAAAACCACATTTTTCAACACAATTTTGGCATTTTACTGGGACATGCCCCATTTTTAATTTTTTTGTGTGCTTTTAGCCTCTTTCCAGTTAGTGACAGAAATGGGTGTGAAACCAATGCTGGTTCACAGAAACTAAACATTTCTGAAAAGTAGACAAAATTCTGAATTCAGCAAGGAATCATTTGTGTAGATCCTACAGGGGTTTCCTACAGAAAATAACAGCTGAAATATAAAAATATTGAAATTGAGAGGAAAAAACAGGCATTTCTTTCCACATTTTACTATGTAACTTTTTCCTGCCATGTCAGATTTTCAAAAGCAATATACCTTTACATCTGCTGGACTTTTGGTTGCGGGATATATAGGGCTTGTAGGTTCATCAAGAACCCTAGGTACCCATAGCCAATAAATGAGGTGCACCTTGAAATGGGTTTTCATTGTATACAGGGAATACAGCAATTTATTTGGTAAAATATAAAGAATCAAAAATAGGTATCAAAGAAACTTTTGTATTTCCAAAATTGGCACTAGATAAGGAGTTGTGAAGCAGTGGTTATTTGCACATCTGTGAATTACAGGGTCCCCATACTAGCATGTGAATTACAGGGCATTTCTCAAACACATGTCATTTGTACACACTGTCTTACATTTGGAAGGACAAAATGTAGAGAAAGACAAGGAACAATAACACTTGTTCTGCTACTCTGCGTTACCCCAAGCCTCCCGATAAAAATGGTACCTCACTTGTGTGGGCAGGCCTAATGCCCACGACAGGAAATGCAACATGGACGCATCACATTTTCCTAAAGAAAACTGACCTGTTTTTTGCAAAGTGTCTAGCTGTGGATTGTGGCCTCTAGCTCAGCCGGCACCTAAGAAAACCTACCAAACCTGGACATTTCTAAAAACTAGACACCTAGGGGAATTCAGAATGGGGTGACTTGTGGGGCTCTCACCAGGTTCTGCTACCCAGAATCCTTTGCAAACTTCAACATTTGGCAAAATAAAACACTTTACCACCACAATTCAGTGATGGAAAGTTCTGGAATGTAAGAGGAGTCACATATTTCCTTCCACCCAGCTTTCCCACAAGCCTCCTGATAAAAATTGTACCTCACTTGTGTGGGTAGGCCTACTGCCCGCGACAAGAATGGCCCCAAAGCACAACGTGGACACATCACATTTTCCTAAAGAAAACGGACCTGTTTTTTGCAAAGTGCGTAGCTGTGGATTTTGGCCTCTAGCTCAGCCGCTACCTAGGAAAACCTACCAAACCTGGACATTCCTGAAAACTATACACCCACGGAAATTCAGAATGGGGTGATTTGTGGGGCTCTCACCAGGTTCTGTTACCCAGAATCCTTTGTAAACCTCAACATTTGGCAAAAACACTTTTTCCGCACATTTCGGTGAAGGAAAGTTCTGGAATCTAAGAGGAACCACAAATTTCCTTCCACCCAGTGTCCCCCCAAGTTTCCCGACAAAAATGATACCTCACTTGTGTGGGTAGGCTTAGTGCCCACGACAGGAAACACAATGTGGACACATCAAAATGATCTATTACAAAACTACCTGTTTTTGTGAGGGGGGGGGTACCTGCGTTTTTGGTCCCAGGTGCGTCAGTCATCTAGGGAAACCTACCAAACCCAGACATTTTTTAAAACTAGACACCCGGAGGAGTTCAGGGAGGTGTGGCTTGCATGTATCCCCCAACATTTTCTTACAAAGAGCCCGCCCCCCCCCACACAAAACACACACACAAGATCCCTAGTGCCTAAGAGGATTCTGTCCCCCTTGGGGGCAGATGGGCATAAAAAAGTCAGCTGTTTTGCTCCCAAGGGAGGCAGAAATGGCTAACAGTTATGTTCCCCCTTTGGGGGCGACCCTTGCCAAAGGGGGCACCCCAACACAGAAAACTAAGGGAAAAAAATCCCTGGCGTCTTTGTGGCTTCTGCTTGGGCCTAAAATAACAGGCTGCTCTGCCCACAAGGGGGGCAAAGATGGCCACCAGTAATGTGCCTCCTTTGAGGGGGATGACCCTTACCGAATGAGACACCCCCCACACAAAACACACACACAAGATCCCTGGTGCCTAAGTAGATTCTGCCCCCCTTGGGGGCAGATGGGCCCTAAACAAAATAGGCTGATCTGATCCCAAGGAGGACAGAAATGGCCAACCGTTCTGTGCCCCCTTTGGGGGAGTGACCATTGCTAAAGGGGGCACCCCCCAGCACAAAAAAGAAAGGAAAAAAAATCCCTGGTGTCTTGGTGGCTTCTGCCCCCCCCCCCCGGAGGCAGATAGCCCTAAAAATAATGTGTCCCTTTTGGGGGGCCACCCTTGCCCAAGGGGTGCCCCCCAAGACACAAAAAATACACAAATACACACACCCACACAATCCCTGGTGCCTAGTGGGATTTGACCCCCCTGAGGGCGAGATCGGCTGAAAACATGGTCAATCTAGACCCAGTGGGGGACAAAACATATACAAAACTCTTAACCCCAGGGCAGTGACCCTTTCCTAAGGGGTCGCTGCCCTAAAACATTCTAATGAAGATAATCCCTGGTGTCTAGTGGGTTTCACCCCCCCCCACCAAAACGGGGGCAGATCGGCCGAACAAATGGCCAAACTGCCTCCAAGGGTGGCCGAAACACAGATATAATTATGCCCCCAGGGGAGTGACCCTTGCCTATTGGGTCGTTCTCCAAAATAAACTGAAAAAAAATCCCTAGTGCCTAGTGGTGGATTCCAGCTTCACGATCGCAGGCCTCGCCCGCGATCGTGGAACAGAAATCCATTGAAAACAGGCACAGGAAAGCTCTTTCCTTTCCCCCTGTGTCCGTCCCCCCCAACTCCAAAAAAAAAACCAAGGAGAAGGACTCGTCCCCAGCACATGGGAACCGTGGTCGAGGGCGGGACCAGCTCGTCGCAGGCACCCAGGGGGTTCATATATATATTTTTTAAATGACTACAACAAAAACAAACAACTTGAGGTGCTAATCAAACACCAACAGCATCTCCTTAAAAACAAAAATGAGAACAATACACAAAAATTATTTTAAAAATACTGCCTAGCTAGGGCACTTGTGGTCTTGAGTAAGCTTGTCCTGGGCAGACCTGCTTGTCTCTGAAGAAAAAGTGATCAGCTTGCACAAGCAGCAAAATAGAGCTTTGATGTTGAATAGAGTTGTCTAGCTCCACAGCATGAGCCAACTCTGCCCATACAAGCCACTGTGGATGCATATTCCTCAGGTGTTTCCACATTCCTACTCTCCTCATACTACATTGATTATCTTTGCTGCAAAGTTTACAGGTGACATACTTCGCTGAAACCTACTTGGCCTTGTTTAAAAAAATTGCTACACCAAGGATTCCTTGGGTGGCTGTCGTGGCTCAGCTGTTGCAGAAGCCCCTGATTGCTCACCTGAATAAGATGAAGCTATCTTTCTGTTCAATGCCAAAGAGGAAAGGAGAGCAAGCCAAAAAAGTGTACTCTCACAAATGTCCAAAAGTGAAATGAAGCAAAAAAGATAGAATCTTCTTCTAAATGAAGACATCCATATGAACCAATTAGAATCCTTCCTTAAAGTGTGCTTCCTCTCGAGAGTATCTTGTGAGTGTTTTATAGGCATCTTGTCAGACAGTAAAAACAATACTTCCTTTATATCTTCTATGGAACAATACACAATTCATTTTTGTACTTAAAAATCATGTCTAATGTTCTATTTTTTGAAAATGACACTAAAATACTGCAATTAACTTAATGCTAAATATAAAATCTCACGAGAGCCAAACAAAAAGTGCAGTCCCCTCGGAGTCCACACAGGGAATTGTGTGTCCGGCTCCTGCGAGCAGCTCATGAGAACCATTATTTTTTAACTTAAATATTGGCCACCTTGTATTCACTAAACTATTATAGATTAATATCAAATAGTAACTGAAAACATCATAAAGAACCACATAGAATAGATAACAAAATTTAGAAGTTTCTGATCTTGTGGCCCATATTTATACTTTTTTAGCGCCGCATTTGCGCCGCTTTTTGACGCAAAAAACGGCGCAAACCTACAAAATACAATTGTATTTTGCATATTTGCGCCGTTTTTGCATCAAAAAATTACGCAAATGCGGCGCTAAAAAAGTATATATATGGTTATGTGAGTTTCCCAAGAGCTTCTTGCAGTCCTCTCGTGAGAGCATTGACACCTGAAAAAAAAGATTGCTGGTGACATCTCTAATTATCAGAGTTACAATAAATGAACAAATAGATCATTTCTATCAAATCTTTATCCGATTATACTCACACACATTTTACAAAGAATTTTGCAAACTGTCAGCCATGTGCTCTTTTGTTATAATACATTTTTTAATAAAATAATGTCTAACCACAACATATATTCAACATACACTCACAAAAATAGCTAATTTACTTTAAATTCACAGAAAAAACAAAGGTAAAAATAACATTATAGTTAGGTGTAATAAAAATATCTGTTTTTGTTTTAAAAAAATTACAAATTAATTGAAAAAAATCAAAGGTTAAAGTAACGTTATAGTTAGGTGAATTTCTCAGTGACAATGTTAATATTTTGAACAAAAAAACAAAGAAATTCATCAGTTATAGTTAACAGCATTAACTATAACTTGCACCCCCACTATGCACTGCTTATGAACTCACATATGACATCGCACATTACATATTTTATAACATAATTTATGACATCACTGGTGACATCTCAAATGCCATCATTAATCACACCATTGATGACATCATCAAATGAATGTGCTAATTTGTTTTATAGTTTAATGGAGAGTAACTACCATATTAATTCCAGCTAATTTTTTACATAGCTGTGTAGAGGTACAGAACACGTTATAAATGTTTGCATTCAACAGTAGCTCTATGTGCAAGTGACATTTAACTTGTATTCATTATACTACACACAATTGTTCAGCTGTGCTGTTTCCAACAGCAGAAAGATGCTACGTAGTAGATACTATGTTTTGTAAGCAATCGTGAGTTATTAGAATCACGCTAGCATGAAATTTTCTATATGACATAGAGGAGCGTGTACCTCAAGTACTAACATATGTAAGCGTGCTGTTTTGCTTCAGAAGATGGGCTATCTATAAAGGTTTCACCACAGTATGAAAGGTGCAGATAGCATGAGCTTTATCACCTTCAGATCTTGGTTATTTTTAGAAAATAGTTTCTTCTTTGACAGCTGTTGCGTAGAATGTACACTGTTGTTGGTAGTTACTTTTCAATACTCTGGGGTGTATTTCTCATGAGACTTTCAATGTTTTGAAACAGTAGTATAGAATGAATTTTCTCTATAGAGTAAATATTGTTTACAGTACTCTACTGATAGCAACTTCATTTGTTAATGTAGGCATGATAGGTGTCAAGAGTTTGATACAGATAAAAGCTATCTGTAGTAGGGCAGTTGTTTTGGAATTGGCACGCACTATTATGTGATTCTCTGAACAGTTGTATAGAGTGAACACCGTACTCAATGAGGGCTTCCCATATATACGTAGTTGATTGTTAATGTTAATTACGCCGTATGTAAAACCATAGCAAATTATACAGCAGTATAGGTGAAAGCCAAGCTTGGATGATGTCATCAGTGATGTCATTAGTGATGTCATCAATGATGTAATTTGAGATGTCATCAGTGATGTCATAAATGATAACATAACATGGCATGAGGGATGTCATGTAAGCTCATAAGCAGTGCATGGCGCTGCTAGCTATATCTGGTGACTTCCTCTGTTTTTTTAGTTCAAAATGTTAATATTGTCATGAGAAATTCAACAACCATAACATTACTTTAACCTTTGTTGTTTCAGTGGATACTAAAACTCGTGCCCTAAGGTAACTATAACTCGTGCCATCACCATGCACAGCTAATTACTCCACATATTATGTAATTGATGAGATATTGTATGGCATCTTTGATATCACTGCTGTGCTTGCAATAACATTATTGATAAGAAAACTGTGCATGGCAAGGGTGCGAGTTATAGTTGCCTTAGGTTGCATATTATAGCTACTTGAAAGAACTCTAACGATAAGGGCTGAATTTCTACAGTTTTGTACGAGTGAAAATATATATATATATATATATATATATATATATATATATATATACATATATATATATATGTGTGTGTGTGTGTATATATATATATATATATATATATATATAATACTTAGTAGCGGTCGCCACTAGGTATTTATAGTTACAACCTAGTTTCTACAAAAAAGGTTTTTTTCCTTGCCTATATTTTTGGCGCCGCTTGACGAATCTTCACACAACTTTCCAAAACAAAATTGCCAGTTCCGTAAGCTGTTGCCTGGAAAGTTTCAGGGTGATCTGTCCAGGGGGGGTGGGGAAAAAAGGGGGGGGGGGTCCCAAAACACGTTTTCTCCTTTCATTTTTCTATAGGGATCTTGAACAGCGATAGCGCAAAAACTAAACAAAATGCATGATTTATTTTGAGTGACTCAGTATGAGGTCAGTCATTGTGAGTCATGACTGTTGCCAATAGCTTTGTAGATAGGCAACCTCTTTTTCTGGAATCATTAAAAGGGGGCTGGATGTCCTAATGATACTTAAATAGCTGCCAATCTGCATGTTCTTGTACTGCCCTGCTAATATTTTCAGTTAATACGTTGTATTGATTATATCACTAAAATCTGACAGTTAAAATATTTATGGGATGTTGACCTGGCCCTATTTTGCAGGGTCATACCCAAACTTTTTGCCTCCTTCCTCCTATTTTTTATGACCTGTTTTTGTTGGCCAGTGTCAAAATGCATTTGCTCTTTGTCTAATTTGTATTGGTCATTGGTTTACCCATGATTGGCATATTTGTTTTACAAGTAAGCCCCTAGTAAAGTGCACTATGTGTAACCAGGGCCTGTAAACCAAATGCTATTAGTGGCCCTACAGCACTGATCTGATTGTGCCACCCACATGAGTAGTCCTGTAAACATGTCTCAGACCTGCCATTGCAGTGTCTGTGTGTGCAGTTTTAAACTGTCATTTTGACCTGGGAAGTGCACCCACTTTCCAGGCCCAAACCCTCTCTTTTAGAATATGTAAGGTAGGACCAAAGTAGCCCCATGGGCAGGGTGAAGTTTATTTAAAAGGTAAGACATGTACTGATGTGTTTTACATGTCCTGATAGTGAAATATTGCCAACTTGGTTTTTCACTATTGCAAGGCCTATCCCTCCCATAGGTTAACATGGAGATTGCATTGAAATATCTCTCAAGTGAAATTTCCCATTGGGAGCAGATGGAGATGTGGAGTTTGGGGTCTCTGAACTCACAATTTAAAAACACATCTTTTAGTGAAGGTAGTTTTTAACTTGTGTGTTTGAAAATGCCACTTTTAGAAAGGGGGCATTTTCTTGCTTAACCATTCTGTGCCTCTGCCTGGCTGTGGAATACACCTCTGGGTTGGACTGACAGTTGGGCTGTTTGTGAATTCACTCTAGACAGTCACACAAAGAGAGTTAAGGTGTGTCCTGCATATCCTGTGCTATAGTGGAGGGAGGAGCTGACACTTGCACCTGAATATTGCTGTGCCTGTCCTTACACAAAGGATTCTCTAACCCCCTGGAGTGTACCTGGGGCCATGACAGGGAGAGGCAGGGTATTGGACCCAAAACCCCAGACTTTTAGAACACTTGTGGATCAAGAGGAACCTCTGCCAAGGAAAAGAGCTGAAGAGCTCTGAGGAGGAGTACTGCCCCTTTGCTGTGTGTGCTTTGGTGGGTTGGCCTGCGGTTGCTGCTTCTGCTTAGAGAGTACAAAGAATGGACTTTGCTGTGTATCCTGCTTGTGAAGATTCTCAAGGGACATCAAAGACCTCACCTGCCAGCACCTGGGATCTCTTGCTGAGACCCCTGACTTGCCACGTGGTGCCACAGCCAACAGTCCCTGGCCCCTGGGAGGAGAAGCTGGCAGAACCTGAGTGAAAATCCACACACCAGAGGCGAGGTGCAGAAAAATCAATGCAGCACCTGCACTACAGCTGAAAAATCAAAGCAGTGCCGGTAGAATCAATGCATCAGCAGCTCAGCGTTGATTCATCGTTGTGGGGAATCCGGATTTTCCATTTATCATCCCTGGCGCATCAAATCTTCAACATCACCACATGGACCTGAGGCTGCTCATCCAGAAATCTACTCATCCCCTCCCTGTGAGGAAAGAACCGACACATCGTTTACCCAGCAGGGATAGAAAAGACGCACCTCTTCACATGCGAGTAAGGAATCGATGCATCGCTTTCTTTTCTGATATACTCTCACCCCTGCTGCTTTATTTTAGACGCATACTAGGCACTTTGTGCTTAAACAACACATCCATTGATTCTTATGGATTAAGACTCTTTTCTTAACTTCAAAACGTGATTACTTGTGTATGTTGGATTTTTTTCGGTTTGGTCTTGTTTGATTTAGATAAATAATGGATAGTTCTCTAAACTGGTGTGGAGTCTTTTTGTGGTGTGTTCACTGTGTTACTGTATATAGTTGTACAAATACTTTATACATAGCCTCTGAGATAAGGCCGACTGCTTGTGCTAAGCTACAAGGGGTGAGCAGGGGTTATTTGAGCTGTGTATCTCCCTTACCCTGACTAGAGTGAGGGTCCCTACTTGGATAGGATGTAAACTGACTACCAACTAGAGACCCCATTTCTAACATCAGAATATACTATTTGCAACCCCTAGCCAAAAATAAACATACGGATAAAACAGAATTAAATGCTAGAAAAAAGACAAAACACATACAAGCAATGCCAACACATCTAAGTAAAAAATTAAACTGCCTCTTCAGCCAGTGATAGGTTTAGGCACCCAGTAAGTCTTCATACAAGCAGGCAGTCACTCATCCTTGCATTCTCTGACTTAAACAACCATTAAACATCATGCACAAATTCAACAAGATAGGCAAGATAAATTAAAAGGACAAAAATTGAAAAGAGAAAACTTACTGTCATCTGAAAAATGGTAGGAATATGCTTGCAACAACAAATGAAATTAAACATAGGGTATGACTGTCCTACATCAGATTGTACAAGTATAAACTTTCTGCATAATTGTCATGTCTAGCACTTATGTGTTGCCCATCATTAAACGGGAAAACAATGATACATGGAGGACCGCATCATTCCATGATGTCTCAGGGTTTTAAGTGGATGCGTTGCACTACAGATTAAAAGAGCGGCAACAAAGCAGCCCATTATTACCGTCTGGGCAATTGCAATACGCTCTGGAACAATCAAAATAAAAAGAGAAGAAGAAAATAAATGAAAGGGGATCTATTAAATTAGGAAATGGAAAACTAAAGGACTGTCCCACCAGCCCTCACACTGAAGAAGCACATTTCTTTACAAGCAATTGTGTACATGTGATGAGACAAATGCAGTGACTCACAGGCCAAGAGAACCAATGGCTGAAGTGAGCTTACCCAGTGCCCAAAGCTTTATGCTTTTATGAATGGAAACAGACTATAAATGGCACTCGTATAGACCAATCGGGGCAGAGGGCTGGCCTAAAGTCACTTTATGTATGTATGTGTATATTTTATATATTTATTTAATAATTGTTTTGATTGCAAGTTCCTGGCAGAAAAATTTGCGTAGGGATTCAGGCAAGAAGTATTACAGTGTAAATCTTCTACCACTAGAGTGTGTATTAGGCTGTAATCAACACTAGAATCCTTGCCTATGGAGGTGGAGGTAATTTATGAAATTTCATGTCACAAAATTAATGTCTGTAGTCTTTAACACAGTGCAGTAACAATCCATCCTTAAAGGCCTACTGCCTTTAATACATGTGTTTCATAATAAATAAATCAGGTCTACTGCCTTTGTTGTAACTTCTCATCAAAAGCAGATAACACCAATGGCATTTGAAATACATTTTCCCAATGTACCAATCAGGACTATAGTCTTTATCATTAAATTATCATCAAAGCATCTCAGACCTACTGTATTGAGCATAAGCCTTCCCACAAGCCAACCATGTACTAAATTTACAAATAGGTAAAAAATTACAGTATCAGATGGAAAATTCCTCTGAACAGCCTAATAAGTATTATCACAGTATAAACCTATCTCCATGGTTTATTCAAATAGCTCATCAGTACCAAAGCCCTTGCTGACTATGACACTCTATGAGATACCATGTAACAAAATACCTACTGACAGCTTTAGCACAATGTAATATCACTCCACTCTTTAAAGCTTCATGCCTATAACACATGATGTTCACAATACGTAAGTTAGGCTTACTGGTTTTGTCATGCATTTTTATAATAAACAGATCAAACCTATGAAATTTGCCATAACCTTTCCTAAGGAACCAATAAGGCCCTGTGGCCTTTGCCAGTGGCTTGACACCATACCCAGCTCACGCCTACTGAAGTGCGCATAAGCTGGGAACCATCATCCATATAGTTATAAAATTATAAATATGTACAATAGTAAATACTGAAGAAGTACATAATTGTAGTTGGCAAACTATAAACAGCTGCTCTCAAAACTGCATTAGTATTATTGTATTGAAAAATATCTATCCTATTTCTGAGTGGGGGACTAATACCAAAATCGCTGGGTACTTTAATCCCTGAGATTTCATGAAACAAAATGTCTGTCTACAACCTGTAACTCATTGTGATATCAGTCCAATGTTAAAGGCCTATTGGCTACTGCCTTTGTTCTAACATTTCATAATAAATAGATTAGCTTAACGGCATCTAACATAAATTTCCCAGTGAACCAATAATGCCTATGGCCTTTATTATTATTATTGTGTCAACATAACCAACTCAGGGGAACTGTATTGAACATAAGCTCTCGCCGAAGGCAATCACCAGGCATACATTCAAAAAAATTACAAAAGTACTCTGTTATTTGGCAGAGTAAAATACAATCTCTCCTAAGAGGTCTTAACAATGATTATCACAAAATAAAACCTCTAACTCCACGGTTTGTCAGAGGGGGTAACCAAACCCATAACCTTTGCCTACTACAGTAATTTGTGATATTCCATGTAACAAATGATTGATCAGCAGGCTTAAATAAAGTGTAATAACAATCCACCCCGAAAATCCCTACTGACATTAACATATGCTTTTCGCTATTAAAATGACAGGCCTTCTGGCTTTCTTATACATTTCCATAATAAACAGATCAAGTCTATTGTCTAGAACATTGACTTGCCACCCTAACCAACACAGTCCTGTTGTAGTGAGCATAACCTTTCGTACAAGGCAAACAGTGCAATACAAGTACTCTTTTTCAGTGGAAGCCCACACCTTCTGACCAATCAATTGCTGTATTCAAGACAACCAGCACTCAGGCAAAGCCTACACTCCTTTCTCAATAGTAGTTCTCAAAATTATGTTTCTGTTAATCACATAAGGTCTAGAGGAAGCTGAGATAACTTGCTAGATCTTAACAAGCTAGATTTGTAGTTCAAGACTCACTACACAACAAAAGAGCCACTGAGGTGAGACATGAGAAAAACTACCCTAAGGCATTAGATCCAAACCCAATAATCGAGACTTAAGGTATATAAATAAACATTTAGAAATAAGTCGAGATGGACCTTTGGATATCAATGTGGAAGTGAATTGTTCAGAAAAAGTTTAGTTTGGTAAGTCAGTGAAGCTGTACAAATAAAAAGTGGATAGGATCCACAACTTTGATGACGTCATGAAAACTGGTTTTGGAAGATACTATAGAGTAGCCTAAGATCCTTATTACAAGTAAAGGTGCTATTTACTGCACCTCATCATCATCATCATAAACATCTTTATTCAGCAGAGATTAGCCATAAAAGCGTACAAAATACATACAAGAATAAAGCCAATACATAACAGTTAAAATACAGAATTAAAACACAAAAAATGTGTACGAAAAGATAAATAAAAGGAAAGTGAAAACAGTTCGAGTACCAATTAAGACAGTGTGTACGCTAACCAGGGAGCATAGACTTCCTTGTGTGTATTGGGGCTTGGAGAAATAGCAGAACATGCCTGAATATTTAATCTGACAGTGTCAAGAAGACATAATAATCCACCAGGCAGATCCACTGGTTCCTACGCTTCAAAAGGGGGCCCAGAAATCTTTTTGCAAACATTCTATAATAATCATATACAAAAAGAAAATACAGTATAATCTGCTTGTGAGCACTGCAACGTGGCCAAGGTTTGGAGTCAAGTTTTGATTGAGATCCAGATGGGAAGCAAAGAAAATATTTCTTTATTCCTGCCCGGAAGCTAAATAATAAAAATCTGGGCCAGCTCCTGTCAGCATTCCACAAATAATTATTAAGAACATCACCTGGGTTAAAATATAAATACGTTTTTACACTCGTCTTTACTGCCTCTACTCGCAACTTGTCTGCTTTAGCACACTCCAGCAATAATCCTTGGACATGTCGTCTGCCTCCAGGAACCCCTAATGTACCATCATGAAAAAGATCACTCAAACCAATTGCCTCCAGGGACTGTCTGACGTATGCTAGCCAGGGTATGGAACGGCCTCTGTCACAGACTCACAGCCCAGGCAGTCAAAAATGATCTCTCTGGTTAAGATTGATTCATCAGATTTCCAAACAGACAACCAAAAGTGTACCAGCCTACTGCAAATGAAGTCGCACAAATAACCCAGGCCAAGTTAGTTATGGCATAGAAAGCTGGAGGTAGTAGGAGGCATGGAGAGCATACTCTGACAAAAGGGATTCTCCTCCCTCTAGAGGCTTGTTGGATCCAGCAGGCACCAGATTCCTGCCTCATATATTGTTATCGGAACACACTGAGAAGAGTATATTTGCATAAGAGAGCTCAGGGGACGTTCGCCCTTGGGCAGTGGAAGATTCAACAAAGAGCCCACTGACCTAGTGAACTTTAGGCTACTATGAGCAACATGATGGACCCATGACCCGCTTGAGCTAAACGTGACCCCAAGGTATGAAAAAGTGCTAGTGCTTACTAAGTGCTTACCTTTGACCCTGCTTGCAGGTAGGTCGCTCCCCGCTTTGCCGTCCGCGCCACCTCCTTTCTCCCGTCCTCTCTCTGCCTCATTCCCTGCTGCTGCATCCCCTGCAGCCCCTCCCGCCTCCCCCTCCTTCTCTCACCGTTCTTTTTCTCTCCCTTTCCTGCCGCTGCGCCCCTGCGGCCCCTCCTGCCTCCCCCTCCTTCTCTCACCATTCTTTTTCTTTCCCTTTCCCGCCGATGTATCCCCTGCGGCCCCACCCGCCTCCCCCCTCCTTCTCTCACCGTTCTTTTTCTTTCCCTTTCCCGCCGCTGCGTCCCCTGTGGCCCCACCCCCCAGCCCTCTCATAGGACAGGCCCTCTCGCCTCCCAGCTGCCACTCCCACCCTCCCCTCCTCTTATGGCAGCCGCAGTGCGGCCAGGGTGCGGCTGCGTGCAGCGGACGTGCCGCTGGCGCGCCAAAGGCGCACCAAAGGCAAGCCCGTCTGCGCCCGTCCGCGCCTGGACCGCGCCCAGCGCCAGAACCCCTGGCCCTCACAGACACACCTACTCCCCCCTCACCCTCCACTCCCTCAACCCAGGCCCCCACCCACATGCACCACATCTAGCCCCCAAAACCTGGAACTCCCTCCCCACCAACCTTCGCAAAACCAAAGACCTACTGGTCTTCAGAAAGAACCTCAAGACTTGGCTGTTCGACCAGTGACCCTACCTGGCCCGCCCTCCACCCCCCTCAGTTCCCCCCCCCTCAGCGCCTTGAGACCCTCACGGGTGAGTAGCGCGCTCCACAAATTTCTTTGATTGATTGATTGAAAGTATTGATGCCCAAAGGACTTGTTAAAATTGGTCTTCAAGTTTAATTCAGTCATAAAAACAACAAACGAGTGCACTAAAAGACACAAAGGGGGTCATTCCAACCCTGGCGGTCATCGACCGCCAGGGTGGATGACCACGGAAGCACCGCCAACAGGCTGGCGGTGCTTCCCTGCCCATTCTGACCGCTGCGGTAAAGCCGCGGTCAGAAAAGGGGATCCAGCGGTTTCCCGCCGGATTTCCCCTGTCTGGGCTGAATCTCCATGGCGGCAGTGCAAGCAGCGCCACCATGGAGATTCCGACCCCCTTCCCGCCACCCTGTTTCTGGCGGTTTTTACCGCCAGGACAGGGTGGTGGGAACGGGTGTCGTGGGGC
The DNA here is from genome assembly GCF_031143425.1 of Pleurodeles waltl. NCBI lineage: Eukaryota > Metazoa > Chordata > Amphibia > Caudata > Salamandridae > Pleurodeles > Pleurodeles waltl. The sequence goes on from NC_090440.1 coordinate 764,523,650, forward strand.
CCCTGGGGGCCCCTGCACTGCCCATGCCACTTGCATGGGCAGTGCAGGGGCCCCCTAACAGGGCCCCAGCATGATTTTCACTGTCTGCATAGCAGACAGTGAAAATCGCGACGGGTGCAACTGCACCCGTCGCACCCCTGCAACACCGTCGGCTCCATTCGGAGCCGGCTTCTATGTTGCAGGGCCTTTCCCGCTGGGCCGGTGGGCGCTCCTTTGGCGGGCGCCCGCCGGCCCAGCGGGAAAGCCAGAATGGCCTCCGCGGTCTTTTGACCGCGGAGCGGCCAAATGGCGGTGACCGCCAAAGTCTTAGGGGTCCGAGCAATTAAAACTGTGTCATCAGCATATAACAATATGGGGAGGAGACACCCTTCACAGAGGGCACGTCTGAGGTGGATTTATACAGCACTGAACTCAAATCATTAACATACAAGATAAAGAGCAACAGTGCAAGAATACACCGCTGCCGGGCCCCCGACCAATGTTGAATTCATCTGCGACTTCCCCGGCCCGCCCAAATCTAACTCTGGCCTTGGTACCTGTATACAGTGAGGCACACATGTGGACTAAGGAAGGGTCCCTTTCCAGATTAAGAATAATTTGTCACAGCTTTCCCCAATTAACACAGTCAAATGCCATGGACAAATCCATAAAAGCCAAATACAGTGCAGACTTTTTGGCCACGGTACATTTCCCAATAATCAAATTTAGGTTAAGACACTGATCAATTGTCCCCAGTCCACTACGAAAGCCAAACTGACATTTATTTCACACATTATTGTCTATGGTCCATTCAACTATTCTATTGTACAAAACCCTGCCCAGACTTTTTGTTGGGATATCCATCAGGGAGCTAGGCCGATAACACTTAGGGTCAACCCTATTACCCTTTTTGAAAACCTGGACTGTAACTGAATACGCCCAGGAATAAGGGATTAGTGTAATATTCAAACAATTATAAACATTGGTCAACAGCGGTGCCAATAGGACTATGTTACATTTATTAACAACAATTGGCACCCCATCAGGCCCAGGGACCTTCCCTCCTGAGCGCTCCTAAATAGCCAGCCTCACTTCTTACAAGGAAAAAGATTGGAAGGGCAGAACACCCCCAGACCAGACAGGCTCAGGTCTCACATTATCAAAATAAATTTTCTAAAGTGGGCCATCCAGTCCTCCCCCTTTATATGGCAGCTGGCCAACTGGACATTTTGATGAAGATGTTGGAAATTAGAGGCATCACTCCAAAATGTTTTACTGTCCTTAGTGCAAGCTGTCATAGTTAGGCAATTCTACTGTCGGGTAATGACTTCTCTCCTTCTCTTTTCAATGTCTGATTTATAGATTATGCACTGGGCCGCCACTAGTGAACAATCATGTGGCCTTGCATTTAGGGCCTTACGCAAAGCTCTGTTAAACCTGGAACACTCACTATCAAACCACCATTGGCATCTCTCATCAGCTTTGGACAGTTTGAAGAGGGAAAGTCTAATCTTCTCACATAGACCAACAAAAGCATTAACAACTCTTCCATTATCCACACCTGCTTGCAGAGACTCCGAAACCCATTTGCACATTAGCTGCGATAAACTTGGTAGGGGGCCTAGTTGGCTTGTGTAATTTCCAGCACAGCCTAAGATTGTCAGATGATAGTCGTATGTTCACTAGACATATATTTTTCTGATGGGGTACCCTATGAGGCGCTTTCAATATTATTGCATTAGGGTTATGATCCCCGTACTCCCTTGCCACAATGGCACCAGCATCAACAGCTCTTTCAGATTGTGAGAAATAAAGATATAGTCAATAATTGAGGAGCCATTAAGTCCCCTATATGTGGGAATACTCAGCATATCCTCACCAACCTCCTCCATGACATTGAGCAAGTCCGCAGAGGCAATAAATGCCAACAACTCCCGAGCCCGCTCATTGCATCCTATTAACCCATCTTGTTCCCCACCACTATCATAATATGGGAGTCTAGCATTAAAATGTCCTCCCAAACAAAGGTTCAGCTGTTGACCTTGTTGGGTTTTCTCCTTCCTTAGGGAAGAGATATACAAGGATAGTCTGGGAAACGTTTGGTTAGGCATGTTCGAAAAAATGATTATGGAAATTAATCAGCGTTAATGGAAATGCCCCTTTATAGTTAAAAACATGAAAGTCAGGGCTCAATCCTCTCACTTCCTCTGCCCGCCATTCTAAAAAAAGATTAACCCAGATGGACAAGCCACCCGAGGCCCTCCCTGAATGGGAATGAACGGCAAGGAGATTGAAACACAAATAGCCATCAAATTCAATCTGGTTAATTTCCCAAGTATCCTGAAACAACATAAAATCATACTTTCTTATACATTTTTGCCAGTCTGGGAGAGTGATCTTAGAGTGTATATCAGCAAAGTTCAAGCTTATTATTTTAGCCCAGAGGTACACACAGGCAAGGGTCTTGAGGCTAAGACAAGAGTACAGCTCCCAGGAACTTGGTAAGAAGGGCTGGGTCGGCCTGATCAGATGCGATACATAACATCTATTACGAGTTTCTGGGGAATAATATGCGGATTTTGGTGTTTAACACACCAAAATCCGTATGAAACAGTGAATACCAAATGGTGCTCCCCTGTTAAATTTCAGCAGAGTTAACCTGCTGAAATTTAACATTGGTTGAGGTATTTAACACATACAATAAGTATTGAATGCATTAAATACTACTCATCTCTTAATTCCGACCCATGGGTCAACAGTGGTTTAGACACGTGTCGGGAAAAAAACGACAGACTCGTAAACAGATTATTGGTAATACTTGTAAATATAGCTTGCTTAATCTCCACAACGGCCCCACCAGCGCTTGGATGTCTGGCTTCACCCTGGGGGTGCCCAGGAGTGGGCACCTCACAGGGAAAAGCCAGGAGGGGTTCCATAGCGGTATGAGTACAGCGCCTTGAGACCCTAACGGGTGAGTAGTGCGCTATACAAGTGCAAAGTTTACAGTTTTACAGAATACTGAAAAATAATACACATAAATGTTTCCAAAATCAAGGCTACATGTCTTACTGGTTTGTACACACTATCTGCGAAGCTATTCCCTCACGCTCCTTTCACAAGCCACGCCAGGCATTAGACACAGTTATAAACAGTCATAGGACGTCCTGAGCTTATCTCAGGGCTTTCTGCATGACACTAAAACGCACTATGCATAAGTGACACCTCTATCAACTCCCTTCTTCAGCGAAGCACAACAAAGGGAGTAACCTGATCACGCAGAAAACTCTTTGGGCCTCGCCAAGGGATAGAAAAGACTACAGACATGCTAAAATACAGTACATTCTTACACAAATGCAGTCAATCACATACACAGGTACTCTTGCATTATGGCACAGAAACACAGTAAAACAGTTGTAGTCACACACTAACACTAGAAGCGCATAGGCACACAAGGGAAAAACACCATTGCCCACACACAGACACATTAAACATGCAAACGTTCAGCTACAAACACCTATATTCATATGTTCAAAGATGCACAGACACACAATGGTGCATCTGCCCATGATTATATATGCACTGATATAATGGACACACACACGCATACATACACACACACACATACACACACACACACAGAAGCATGTTCACACCTTGACACCCTTGGGGTCTTCCATAGATGCATAATGACATACAAAACCACGTGCATGTATCACATACTCCATCTGTCTCTTCTTATGGGACCACATGAATGTGTACTGGCTTGTGTATTTATTTACTGCAGGTTGTTGAAAGTTTTTCACAAAAAAGTATCGATATGATTCTTTCACACCTCCCTCTTTCTTCAGTCTGAGAGTGATAATTCTACTTTGCACAATATGGTAAGATCACTTTTCTGTTCTTTTTTAAAATTATGCATGCAGATCAGAGCCCAGCTGCTGGGGGACAGCCAACGGCATCCATGCCATTTTGGGGGTGTTGTGATGTGTGTTTTTTGTATGCTTGGACATTTGACATGTTGAGTCAATTTTATTCTAGGTCTATGTGGCCCTACTTTGTCCAAACTCCTGCCTGAGCACCCACGGAGGTCTTCTTCCCGCCTCAGGTTTAGAAACCGCAAGCACTCTGATGAGACATCATTACTTATCCCACCACTAGAGGTCGACTGGATCTTGGGACTCAGTGAGGAGTGTGGTAATTGGATTCATGTATCAAGAATCAATAACATAGAGAGCATAAACACTTTTAAATACATTCAACGGATGGTAAAGCATTGGTGGTACACACCGGCGCAGTCCGAATGGCCACGCAAATAAAAAACAACACAACATTGGGCAAAACGAAAATCACACACCTGACACTCATACACACACCACATACACCCACCCACAGCACTATAAAACACACACACACATTACACACAACCCTTTACGAGCACGAAAAGACTGCAAAAGCTAGCCACGCAAATCACAGTGAGAACCACACACACACACCACACCCATTCATCCGTCACGCACCCCACATCCCACACCCCACACCCCACACCCCACCACATCACTCAACACCCTCTGCACAACAAACACCACACAACACCCATGTCCCCACTAAAGCACCCCCGTTTCACAGATGAGGAGTTGAGGGTCATGGTGGAGGAAATAGTCAGGGTAGAGCCACAGCTGTTAGGAGCACAGGTACAGAAAATATCCATTGCCAGGAAGGTGGAACTATGGCAGAGAATCATGGACAGGGTGAACGCCATGGGACAGAATCCAAGAACAACGGACAACATCAGGAAGAGGTGGAACGACCTACGGGGGAAGGTATGTTCCGTGGCAGCAAAGACCAGCTCTCCATCCAGAGAACTGGTGGTGGCCCACACCTCCTCCCCCACAGCTGACAGCATGGGAGAAGCAAGTTTTGGCAATCCTGAGGTACTCACTGAAGTAGCCGGAGTACTGAACACTGGTGAGTTAATATTTGCTACTTATCATCCCCATACCTGCATGCGATATCACCCCTCACCCTGACTCCCATCACTTCACTCCATACCACACAGTGCACCTACACATGTGACTCACCCCAATTCCAAGCCCTGTTTGCCATACCGATGCATGTACAGCCCTCCCAGCCCTGCATGTACACCCAACACCAAAGCATGCACAGCATGGAGAACTATCAATCCCACAATACATCACCATACACAAACAAAGGTGGCAGGGCAACAACAACGATATAGGGGAATCTAGGGATGTACAATATGTCACAGACATAAAGCATTCTACATTACTTACATCCCCACGGGTGCCCCAGCCAATCCCAGCAGCGTGGAGGTGCCACGACTATCCAGTCCCCCAACAGAAGGTGCCCCCAGTGATGACAGTAACTCTGGACTTTTGGATCTAGATGAACTACCTGGCCCATCAATATCCAACACCACAGCACCCACCCAACATCCCCACTCCTCTGCCCCCAGGACACATCAATCAGCAGTGTGTCCACCTATACAGGGACCCCAGTCCACATCTCATAGCCAACACAATCAGGGTCTTGGGGTCAGTGGCAGTGGGCACACCGTTCAGGGGACACAGGCACAGGGGGACAGGGACTCTCCAGGAGGCACTCACTAATGTCCTGGGGGCTTACCAACAATCCCAAGACAAGATGGGCCAGATCCTTAACAACATGCAGGAGAACAAGCGGCTGCAGGGGGTACACCATCAGGAGATCAGGGAAGATTTACAGGCCCTCAACACCACTATGGTCTCCATAGCAGGGGTGCTGGCTGATATGACCAACAGTGGGCCCCTTCCACTAGCCAGTCAACTGAACAGCCCACCACATCTGCTGCAGCTAGTGGACAAGAGGCCCTGCCACAGGACCCACAGGCCACTGCACCCCTCCCCCTGCAGAAGGTGAACCACCCTGTAAATGTTCCCTGTGACCCAGACAGAAGCCAGAGACACTAGCCAAGACCAAGACCACTGCCAGGAAATGACACCCTCCTGTATGTCCCCCTTGTGTACCACCCTGTCACCTTGTCCACTTTGTACTGCCTTTGCTCCCCTCCCTATGGCCCCTTGGACACTGTACCTGTGCAACAAACAGACTGGACCAATACCCTGGACTTACCATCACCCCATTCCATTGCACTTTTCTGTCTATAGATTTCATGCAAATATGGAAACAGTCACAACTTGTGCAAATGACCTGAACACTGTGATAGCACACAATAATGACCTGTAGCTGTCTGTAGTCATCACATCAGCACACAGCACATCAGCCCAACATCTGCAAAATGAGAAGGCATAGGTGACAGTCAGTTGAGATGCAAAGGAAGTGAATGCCATCCTGCTAGAGCCACAATGAAACCATAAATAATCAGAGGAATGGCAGGTCCACTGTCTCACCTGTGTGTCATTGGAAGTATTGACGTATAACTGACGTTCTGTTGTCCACATCCTCATCCTCTGCCTCCTCATTCTCACCGTCCTCAGGGTCCACTGCTGCCACAGGGGCATTTCCAATCTCCTCCTCCTGCAAATAGGGCACATGTCGTCTGAGGGCCAGGTTGTGCAACCTGCAGCATACTACTACTGTCTGGCATACCTTCTCAGGGGAGTAGCACAGGGATTCACTTGTCAGATGGAGGCATCGGAACCTGGCCTTCAGGAGGCTGAAGGTACATTCTATGATCCGCCTGGTTCGCCCATGTGCATCATTATACCGATTCTCAGCCCCTGTCCTGGCATTCTTCACAGGGGTCACAAGCCATGATAGGTTTGGGTAGCCAGATAACCTGCAAGTATTGAGGTACAAACATTAGCCGTACACAATGGTATGGGGATAACTCCTGAAGACATACACTGACATACATTGGTTGGGGACTCTGGCTCACCTATTAGCCACACCTTGTGCCTCTGTAGTTGTGCCATCCCATTTGGGATGCTGCTATTCCTCAGGACGAACGCGTCATACACCAACCCAGGATACTTGGCAATGATGTGGGAGATGTACTGGTCCGCCAGGCACACCATGTGCACATTGAGTGAGTGGAAACTCTCCGGATTCCTGAACACCTGTTCATTGGCCAGGAAGGGGGGGGGGGACAAACACAATATGTGTTCTGTTAATCGCCCCAATAATATTTGGTATATGTCCCATTGCATAGAATCCTGCTTTCACAGTGGCCAAATCTTCCACCTGGGGGAAAGCGATGTAGCTGCATATGTGATTGACCAAGGCAGACAAAACCCTTGCCAGCACGATTGAGAACATTGGCTGTGACATTCCTGCTGTCACTTGGAAAGAACCAGTTGCCAGGAAATAGAGCACTGATAGAACTTGCACAACATGGGGGATCCCAGTGGAATGACGGGATAGCTGATATCAGATCAGGCTCCAATTGTGCACACAGCACTGTGATTGTGGCCTTGTCCAGTCCACGGGTCAGTATTATGTTCCTGTCCTCCAGTGTAGCCAAGCCCACAAGGGGTCTGTACATGGGGGCTTGTCTCCTCTTGCTATCCCTCCGCAGTGGTAGGTATCTAAGGGACACAAGAGTGAGTAGGGTGTCACAAATTGAAGAATGGAACCACCACCTCAGTGTGCATTGAGCATTTATGTGATAGGACAATGTGAATTGCAATGTATGTGCAATTTACAGCAATGACGGAGTTCTAAATTTTCTGAATGTTGTCACGCACCATAAAATGCCAACCACCTGTCCTGTATGTAGGAGGTGAGGTAACTCCGCCGGCGTTGGGTGTCATGGCGGAAGGCGGTCTTACACCACCGTGCTATTCCCCATTGGCTAAAATGGGGCTCTATGGAGTACAGTGGCCAATGGGGCTCACTGGCGGCGGTGATGGTGTACACCGCCTCTGACGTGACCACCATTTTCTGTCTAATACCTCACTTGATTCCTGACTTTCCACAGGACAACACCTCCATGGCGTGTGCTGTTGTGACCTTTGTCTGGATCCTGCCATGGCCCGTGTGACTGGGGAAGGGGTCCCTGCCTTCACTTCAGAGGATCAAAGATATTAAAGAAAGGTGGTTGATGCTAAGCGACGCACATCTGAAACCAGTAACAACACAAATATAACATATCATTAGTTAGTCCTGTGGCGGGTGCCAACCTGATGCAAAAAACCCAACCACCAAGGGTTTCAAAGTGCACACGAACAGAGGTGAAAGTAAAAAACACCTATGTCATGCGCTGTAGAATACAAAATCAGAAAAAAACCATCAGGGCACTCCAAAGAATAAAGGGTCCATAATTGAGTAGCTTTGTGTAAAACACTTTAATCCGTTGTGATCGGTCGTCGAATCGCAGTTCTAAGATATTCAAGTCCACAGATGAAAATATATATACAAGTTTAACAAGTGTCTGAATCCTCAGAATTAACAAGTATATAAGAGTAACAAAAAACAGCCAACACGTGTTTCGTCCTCATGGACTTTTTCAAGGCTCGAGAAAACTTAGATCGAAGCTAAACTTATTCTGTTTACACTCCAAGTCGGTTGGGCTAAGTCAGAGACTAGGAGGTCAACAAATTTTTTTTGTACATGTGTCCCATCTGTAGAGGGAACAGGTATTTTTCATGTGAAACAATCCTGGAACCAGTAGTATGTCCACATTTCGGGACAAAAATACTTTCAAGGTCTGAGTAGACCCTACCTTTGCCGCCCGTAAGTTGTGGCTGAGTAAGTAAAAATCACGTAGTAGCAGTCCCGCAGCGCCTGATAACGCTGCAGTGTAAACAAAAGTCACTCCTTGTGGACATACTACTGGTTCCAGGATTGTTTCACATGAAAAATACCTGTTCCCTCTACAGATGGGACACATATACAAAACATTTTTGTTGACCTCCTATTCTCTGACTTAGCCCAACCGACTTGGAGTGTAAACAGAATAAGTTTAGCTTCGATCTAAGTTTTCTCGAGCCTTGAAAAAGTCCATGAGGACGAAACACGTGTTGGCTGTTTTTTGTTACTCTTATATACTTGTCAATTCTGAGGATTCAGACACTTGTTAAACTTGTATATATATATTTTCATCTGTGGACTTGAATATCTTAGAACTGCGATTCGACGACCGATCACAACGGATTAAAGTGTTTTACACAAAGCTACTCAATTATGGACCCTTTATTCTTTGGAGTGCCCTGATGGTTTTTTTCTGATTTTGTACTTCACTTCAGAGGATTTGGAGTGCCTGGCGGATGGGGTCCTACCCCTGTATGGACAGCTGTATGGGCCTCCAGACCAACAGGTGAGTACAGCATGGGCACGATGCATGTGACAAGGTTGCATGGAGATGTGCGTGTTAGCAGTGTGTCATTTAGGGGGTTGTCTTGTGGTAGTGTACTTGGTGGGTAATGTGTGTGCCAATGGGAATGGAAATGGTATTTGTGGGCCATATGTGTGACAGGCTGGATTGTATGTTTAATGGTGTCCTCCTGTCTGTATTACCTCTGCAGGTCAGCGCCCATCAGAAGAAGGGATTGTGGCATGCCATCGCCAAGGACGTGCGGACCCTGGGGGTCTACAGCAGACAGAGCACCTACTGTGGGATAAGGTGGGAGGACCTGAGATGATGGGTCCGGAAGGCCGCGGAGGCCGAGCTGGGGATGGCCTTCCAACGAGGGCGGGGTACCTGTCTGAACCTGACCCCCTGAAGGCCTGCATACTGGCTGTTGCCTACCCAGAGCTGGATGGGCGCTTGAGCGCAGCACAGAAGCCATTAGGGGGAGAGTACAGTGATCATGACAACCATTTTTGTTAGCTGGCATGGGATCCTGGTGGTGGGTTTCAGTTAGTGGGTGCCCATTAATGCCAGTGTCCCTGTTCCTACCGTTCCCCCTCCAACAACCACTTCCCAGTCCTAGACTCCTCAACCCCAATCCATCCCATACACACATACAGACAAGCATGCACACAAAACATCAGACAAGAGTAGCACAGTCAAACACAGGCAGCACACTTCAGGCCACAAGCACTCACACAAACAGACAGTGGCACACACAACAACATCCACTGCCTCCACTGTCTCCCCCTCCTCCATCTCCTCCCTCACAGTCACATCCGCACTCACACCTGCATGCACTGCATCATCAGCCACCACCACATCACCACTTTAAGCAGCACACACACCTCACTTGCAGACACCTCCACAACATCCATTCAAGCATCTCCTTTGACCTCTCTCACCCTGTCTGCCCCCACAAGAGACACACATGCATGCACTCAGACTCCCAACAGTCATCCACCTCACACACGTATACTGCCCATAAACCTGCACCTAAGTCCAGCAGACGTACACCTCCGACAACCACTTCCTCAACCTCCACTCCCATCCCTCCCCCCACATCCCACCCCAACGTCTCTAAGAAGCTTTTCCTTGCCCATCTTGGCCTCTTGCGTCCCCCTCCAGCCCCTATCCTGCCTGTAAGAGCAGGGTCCCAACGACTCAGCACAGCACCTCAGCCAAACAGTCTGCCACTGCTCTCATCAAATCTTCAGCTACTGGCACAAAGGGGCCCCAGAGTGTGATGGCTGCCACTCCTACTCTGAGCACACCGCCGCCTCAGAAAGGGAGGACTAGGGTAGTGAAAACCAAGGGAAATGAGACGGGGACAGTGGCGGCACCTCCTAGTCATGGAGGCAAGAAAGGGAAGGTTCCCACTCCACCACCCAAGAAAAGCAAGGATCCCATTCCACCACCAAAGAGAGGCAGGAGGCCCCCTCCACCAGCAGTGGGCAAGGAGCCCTCACCTCCAGTAGAGGCAGCCAGGGTAACACCTCCACCAGCAGTGGGCAAGGAGCCCTCCCCTCCAGCAGAGGCACAGCAGCCCTCACCTCCAGCAGTGGGCATGTAGGCCACCCACCAGAGACAATTGGGCAAGGAGCCCCCTCCAGAACCAGTGGGCATGTTCCCCACTTCAGAGACTGTGGCCTTACACTCCCCACCTGAGACAATTGGGCAAGGAGCCCCCTCCAGAACCAGTGGGCATGTCACCCACTTCAGGTGCCCCCCACACCCACCCCATTTCCCCTGAGGTGCCTGCCCATGTCCAACATGGTGCCCCTGCACAGTGGAGTCCAGATAATGTCAGGAATCAAGTTGGGGCTTGGACTGTGTCCTGTGGCGGTGTGGGCCTTTTGTACTTTGGACTGGCCATTGGTCCTTTCTAGATATTGACGCCTGTTTTTGTTATTGCATGGACAATGTGGTGGCTGTTGACATCATATTATAGTATCAGTTAAACCTCAATGTGGTCCTTGTTTTAATTAGACGTGGGTCCTGTGTCATTGGTTTTACTATGCAGCTGGTTGTGCGTATGGTGTGTGTGTGTGTGAATGGTCTGTGTTATGCGTGTGTGTGTGTCACTCTCCTTTTCCTCCCTCCCTCCCTTGTGTGCTAGGCAGCTGTACTCACCGTCGTTTTTTTCGTTGGCATTGGTGTTCCTGGTGGACCATGCCATAGGAGAGCATTGGAAAGACTTGAAGTTCCGGTTCCATGGTGCTACCACTGCGGAAACCCTGGTGGAAAGCCAGCTCAAAATACCACAGGCGGTCTTCTGTGGACCGCCGGGTCCGAGATGCTCATCTCTGGCCCAGCGGGTCCAACCGCCCTGGCGGTATGAGTGGGGATGTGGTGGGTTGGCAGAGACCAAACCGCCACACTCATAATGTGGCGGTCTTCACCGCCAGCCTGTTGGCAGTGAAAGCGCCACCATGGCCCTGGCGGTCAGAAGACCGCCAGGGTCATAATGAGGGCCATAGTGTTTTAACATAAAAAGATGTGCATTTATATTTGAGCAAACTACTGACATGAATTAATACTGATAGTGTTATTTTTTTGAGAAACAGTAGAAATGAAGTATACTATGAGCATTAAATAAACATGAATGAATCAAACTTATATTGATTTCAATGAATGCATTAACGTGAGTTACATGTGTGCAGAAAAATAAATGTCAGTTCAAACTGTTCTAATATGTAGTGAATAACGTTTGCAATTAAATACTTAAATTGCTTTGCATATTTGATTCAAATTGTGAGGTAACCCAATACGTTTTATAGTTATTAATATGTATTTAGATTGCTTAGCTAGACTAGGCCTGAAGATTCATTTTTGCAGCAGTAGAGGAAAATTACTTGTTTATTCTGTTTCCTTCTGACCTGAATTATTTCCTGGGTTGCTAACATGATATTGAATGTCCTATTGTATTAAAGACTGTGAACATGTTTCAGTGTTAACAAAGTAGCAGTATTTGTTCTAGCTGTTGAACAAGACAGGAAGCCTTGTTAAGTTCACATGAGAAATGTTCAACTCATCCTATGTACTGTGAGAAAGAATCCCAAAGTTACAGTTAATAACTATCATATTTTGGCGGAACTATATGAACTCATCGAGATGACCATGCATCTTCCCTGGGAAAATCCTGAATAGTTGCAAACCTGATGGGCTTGTGGAAATCTTATTGGATATTGATTCTTGTGTGGAAGATGAGCCCACCTGGAGGACCAATTGAAAACTTGTAGACATTTCTATTTAGAGAGAGACTTTTGAACGTTTTTAGTTATTTTGCTAGAGTCTGGCAAAGTCTGCTGCTGTCTGCCAAAGCCTGAGAGTTCTTCTTAGGTGTTTATGCTGTCACCTCCTTTCCCTCTCCAACTCTATTGCCATATTTAATCTTTATGTTGTGAGTTTCCTTTTAGTCAATTATGTCCCATATTCTTATGCTATTCAGTACTAATATGCCCAAATAAATTCCGAACTGCCGACCTGTCCTATGTGCAGCCCATGTTATGCACTGTCCTGATGCTGCTGTCTTCTGATGCTGTGCAATGGTGAACACTTTGCTTGATGACACTTTCTTGTCTGCTGTTCCATGAGGAGAGGCATAAACTAAATGTGGTTTCTTGTTTCCCTTTCAGCTTAGATAATTTTATAGTGAGTTACCCTAGTTAGATGATTTTTCAAAATGATCTTTGTCTTTCTTTTGTTTTGCTCGCATGTGTTAGCCCATCCCCACACATACAAGTCCAAATTAATACTGGAGATAAGGATGGCCGAATCCTGAAAACTGATTTTTATTAAATGAATGTTTATGATTTACTGACATCACCATCATCTGCTTTTAAATCTAACTTTAATGTGCACATTATAGTTTTGTTAACTTGTGTTATACTTCAGGAGTCTTTAATAGTATTGATGCTAGGTAGGCTTAGGTGGTCATTATGACATTGGCGGTGACTGTTAAAGTGGCGGTAATACCGCCAACAGGCTGGCGGTAATTACTACCAAATTATGACCATGGCGGTGATACCTCCCATAGATAGCCAATGTACCACACCAATCGCCATGGAGTTAACACAACTGACAACAGCGGTGGCCATCAACAGCCAAGCGGAAGACAAGGTACCGCCCACCATATTATGACATAGCAAACCGCCACGATTTCTGGGGCAGTACCAACGCCATCAAAAGCCTGGCGGAAGCACTTCACAGACAGCGAAAGACTCACCATCAAAGACACTCAGGGGGTCATTTTGACCCTGGCGGTACGAGACCGCCAGGGCTTAAGTGACGGAAGCACCGCCAACAGGCTGGCGGTGCTTCCTGGCCTATTACGACCGCGGCGGAAGCGCCGTGGTCGCACCGCCGGGGATGGCGGTATTCCACCACATTTGCCCGGCGGTGATAATCCGCCTGGGATTACGAGTCCCCTTTCCGCCAGGCTGGCGGAAAGGGGAGTCGTGGGGCTCCTGGGGGCCCCTGCACTGCCCATGTCATGGGCAGTGCAGGGGCCCCCTGACAGGGCCCCATGGAGCTTTTCACTGTCTGCATACCAGAGAGTGAAAAGCGCGACGGGTGCAACTGCACCCGTCGCACAGCCGCAACACCGCCGGCTCCATTTGGAGCCAGCTCCTGTGTTGCGGCCGAGATCCCCGCTGGGCCGGCGGGGATCTCCAAATGGCTGCAGTGGGAGTGTGGCCGCATTGGCGGCCGCCCGGCGGTCCGATCTTGGCGGGCGGCTGAGGCCGCCCGCCAAGGTCGTAATGACCCCCTCAATGTCTATTGCAGACCTTGAAGACTGCTTGTACACATTTACTGTAGTTCGCCACAAAACGAATACTGTCTGGACGATGGTAGCCAGCAAGATTCAGGATTCCTTTAATCTGGCTACTCCCCAGCCATACTAGCATTACCCATTCAAATTACCCTCTTACCTTTGCTGCCAAAGATTTTCATCTCCTATTTGAAATCCACATTTTGCCTGAGTGAGGTTGGACTGATATTAGGAGGGGTAGCATGGCCAGGGCATGTGGCAATCATTTAGAACCATGCCCCTCCAGCGTCAATCACGGCTCGATGAAGAAGGTAAATCCTGGTCGCTTGGGTGAGTAACTCACTCAGCATTTTGACTCTTGCAGAGGAGAACATATACATCAATGCAAAAGAATATTAACAAGCCAGGCAAAGTTCGAGAAGCTTGCAGAATTGCTTTGCTGACGGACCTGTGGAGCGAAGGAAGAACTTGTGTCTGTCAAAAGAAGTAATCTGATCCACGGATAACAGCAAAGTTTCTGCTGACTTATGGGACCTGTATTGAGGACATTTCAAAGGATAGATATTGGTTTTATGCCACAAGTCCACCCCAACCAAATGCCCAGGGTTCACAATTTCAGCCCAGTCAGATGCCCAGGAACCAGCAACATTATTTTGGATTGAAAAACTGCTCTATAAACTTCACAATTGAGAATGGTGAATCTGCATTGTTCCATACGCTTAGATTCCCCGGGGTGCCTATTCCTATCTAGCTAACCAGCCCTTGGGAGTCTTGAGAAATCCGGACTTTGGCCTGACTAGGGAACAGTTGGAATTATCTTTCTAGCTAAAGCATTTCTAGAGGTATTACAGTTTGAACTCCCGAGTCATGACCCCAGCCCGAGCCAGTAGGCCACTGGTCCTTATGGTGCCCCAGGTGGGTGTCTTCCAATTCATAAGTGCATCTGCCACCAGAAAATCTCTTCTTCGACCAGGGTCTTACGAGATAAAGGCCACTGCCATACTTGACCATGTAGAGGTGTATAAGGTGAACTGGCCACTTTCCCTCAGAAGACCAGTGACTACTTGTCAGTCAGTCAAAAAATGTATTTTATTTGGCATAAGCCTTAAAAGTATAAAAACAATAAAATTACAATTGCATATTACATTAACACACAGAGTTCTTATGTCATTCTAATTCTTAGTAACCAACTCTAGTTGCATAATTCATTTGATTAAAATTCAAGTTCTTACAATTCGTGAAAGTGCAGCGTGCCAACTTAAATTATCCCACATGCAGTTCTGATTAGACTCTGGTCCTTGCGATCTCCTAAGTGCAATTTGCCAATTTGGAATGCTCCACGTTTTATTTCTCGCCTTGTTATGCGTAGCGAGGTTATCTAGAATACCATCAACCAATGCAATTTTAGAATAGTCAAGCTCTTCTTTCCTTTTACTTCCTCCATAATTTGAGTTCTTATAGTTTCATATAGGGGAACATGACAACCAACTTATCCCCTATACAGCTCTGAAAGAGCTCCATTCCTTACTTTATCATAAAGTGCTTTTTTTCCAATATAAAGTGCTCTCCATTTTGTTTCTTGCCTTCACCTAGCATGGCAAATTTTCTAAAATACCATCAACCAATATAATAATAATCAATTATAGTATTTAAAACTCTACATTTCGCATTATACCCTACCTTCTATCAACCCCTATAAATCTGAATATTTCCCTTCTTAAGTCATTAAGAAATAGGCCTAGGCACAAGTTACATTTAAAAATCTCATATCAATAAGTAGCCTAAACGCTTGGTCCCGATAAGTAATATTATATTCCTTAAAAATTGATTTTAAAAACTTCTTGCGCACTCCTAAAAACCATTGACAATCCATAAGTAAGTGTTGCATGGTATATTTCTGTTGTAAGCCACATGTGCATAGACCCTGGCTATCCTTAAGAAATGCTTTTGCTTTGGGATCCATATATCCAGGGTTCAGCCCAATTCATAACTGTGACACTAAATTTCTTAATCTTGAATTAGGTAGAGCCTGTACGTATATATGGTAAGTTTTCCGGATTCCTCCATCCAGCTACCATAGCCTGGGTTGATATTTTACTTTCTAAGTACTTCAGGTCTAATTCTCTTTCCTTCACTATTATTCTTAAATTGTGCTTCGAGATTTGCGCACCACACCATTGGTTATCAGGTAAACCTAGGAGGATGCAGATCTTTTTTAACCGTCCTATCACTTGTGATGCCCAATGTAACTCACTTATTATTATTTCTTTCTTACACAGTCTTGCGATCTTACCGAACCCTTCATCTGTTATGCTTATCCAGAACTTCAGTGCGGCTCATAGGCCCAGATAAGTCCACGCCGTCATTTGACATTCTTCTCTTATGGCTTGTAACATACTCAAGGGGGGCAATGAAAGCATGCGCTTTACGCAAATGCTTTCTTCTATTTCCCAATTTAGCTTCCCCGAGAAAGTTAAAACTTCTACCCCATATTGAAATTGGGGGCGAACCATAGCATTGAAAGCAGAGGTAACCGGCTGGAGAGAAGGACCTCCATATTTACTATTAAATTGTTTTAATCCCCAGACTGAAGATAAGGCTTTGTTTTTTAAGGTTTCAGCATGAACTTTCCATCTTAAATGTGAGTCGAACCATATGCCCAGATATTTATACTCTTTTACCTTCTCTATTTTTTCTCCCCCTAGAGTGTAATTAAATGCGCTTTTCTCTTTCCCTATTGACATTATTTTCATTTTCTCCATATTTACTACCAATTTTTTCCTTTGACAGTAGGAATAAAACATCTCTAACTTCCTTTGTAGCCCTAACTCTGTCATATCCATCATCACTAAATCATCAGCATAGAGTAGGCAAGAAACATGCACACCATCCTTTTTTGGGCTTAGCCCATTAGCCTTCCGTAATAATCATGACAGATCTGACAATAATAATGAGAATAAAATTGGGGCCAACACACAACCTTGACGGAGACCATTCATTATGGGGATCCTTTTTGAAAGTGAGCCACTAATATCTAAAATTACTTGGGCCCAATTTTGTGAATGCAGGCCCTAGAGGAGAAATAGTATATCCAAATCAATTCCTAGCTGTTTTAACATATCCCATAGCAATTTCCTGTCTACCAGATCAAATGCTGCACGAAAGTTGACAAAACAGCAAAATAGACTTCCTTGCAGTTCAACTGATTTTTTCGCTAAGGCCCACAGACTGAAGCAGAGGTCAATTGTCAAATGCCCTGTACTGCCATTTGATAAAGTTTGTTTTGACCAATGACTTTGTGTTTCACCACTGCGCATATTAGTTGCTCAATGTTCACCAGTAGCACATGGTATGTTTTGTTCAGTTTAGCCGCCTATGGGCTTTGACATTGCATTAGTCATTACATTCTGTATTCTGCCTATTGGCTTTGACATGGCATTAGCCATTACTTTCTGTATTCAGTTGAGCCGCCTATGGGCTTTGACATTGCATTAGCCATTACATTCTGTATTCTACCTATTGGCTTTGACATGCTGTATCCAGTCTAGCCGCCTATTGGCTTTGACATTGCATTCCTATTGGCTTTGACATGATGTATTCAATTTAGCTGCCTATTGACTTTGACATGCTATTAGATATTCTGCCTATGGGCTTTGACATGATATCATATATTACATTTTGTATTCAGCTTAACTGCCTATTGGCTTTGACATGATATTATACATTGCATTTTATATTCAGCTCAGCTGCCTATGGGCTTTGACATGATATCATATATTACATTTTATATTCAGCTCAGCTGCCTATTGGCTTTGACATGATATTATACATTGCATTTTGTATTCAGCTCAGCTGCCTATGGGCTTTGACATGATATAAGACATTGCATTTTGTATTCAGCTTAGATGCCTATTGGCTTTGACATGACACTAGACATTGCATTTGATATTTAGGTTAGCTGCCTATTGCCTTTAACATGACATTGCATTTGATATTTAGGTTAGCTGCCTATTGCCTTTAACGTGGAGTTAGACATTGCAGTTGAGAATCCAAGCTGTATTTTTCCAAGCTGTGTTTTTGCACAAGAGAACCAAGATGTTTTTCTCACAGTAGACTAGACATGATAAGAGAGAGTACATGGGTGTTGTTCTCTCTGCTTGAGCTTGGGAACAGGAGTAGTCTTGGAGACCTGGCCAGTCTCCAAAAGGCTTGCTCAGTTTCCCAGGTCTGAGAGGATGGGGCACACCTTTGTAACGAATGTAACAGGCTGCAGAGAGTCAGATTCGAATCTGCCGGACCTCGTGCTGGAGCTTGGCGCAGGCTGCCGGCAATCCCGTGTGGGTAGATGAATCTCTCTTTCTCGCGGCTGACAGGGGTCATCAGCTTGCAGACCTTAGAAAGATGAAGCTGTAGATAGTTCCCACACGGTGAAGTATTTGTTTTGCTTTGCATTCAATATCTTATAAATATAACCTGCTGTGTATATTGCAAACTGATATATTTTGTTTGATTAACGCGGACTTGAAAGCTACTAATTCGTCATACATAAAATATTGTGGTTGGGGAAGAATTAACAACAATAAAAGTCTTCTTCGACCTCAGAAATGCATTTCTGTTGTGTTATGTTAGTGCTTTAGAAACCAGATAAGAGGAAAGCACTACAATTGGTACCAGGAGTCGTGGGGTCGGTCATTAAGAGGTGATTAAGAGGGTGTTGACGAGTTGGTAGATTTCTAAGTGCACACTTTAAAAGTGTAATTGTTTTTTTTGTTGTTTGGAGAATTACAGAAATTGTTTTCTGTTTGGGGAATCACAGTAGCACGGCAGACCATGTCTGAGAATTCATGTGTTGATAAACTGCCTGATGGTGCTACGAAAAACTGTGAATTGTTTTCTGTTTGGGGAATTACAGAAGAAAATGCATGTGTAGCTAAAAGGCCTGATAATGCTTTGAGAAATAATTCCTGTTGTACATATGTAGAAAACGTGTGTTTTGGAAGTAATGATGACAGAAAGGTCTGGATACCTTTATCTACTTACAGAGAAATGCAGGAGAAATGTAGGAAGTTGGAACATGAAAATAGGAATTTACGTGAGCAAATTAGCCCGACTGAAAGTTATAAAAGGGCTGTTTTTGAAGAATCTTTCTTGTCCCATTCCAGTAATGAGGGGGTTAAGACAGCTCCGAGCTGCTTTGAGTTTTCATGTGAGCCAGGGTTTTTGGCAGACAAAATGCATTCCTTAACTGATAACAGGACGAGAGAGACCAGAATGTGATTTACGAGTTACCGTTGCAAAATGCACAAGTAAAACGAAAGATTTTAGAGCAAGAGACGACTTTCATTAGCTTGTTTGATTTTTGGAAAAAGAATAGCCCTCATTTGAGAGAAATCCTAACACTTTTGTATATGGTCACTGTGAAAAATAATATGCAGCTGCGCGCTTGTGATTTGGCAAATGAAATAATGCAGACTTTAGGTTTCTGCGCAGTGCAAGAAGGAAATACTTATGTACATTTAAATCATG
The DNA here is from genome assembly GCF_031143425.1 of Pleurodeles waltl. Taxonomy (NCBI): domain Eukaryota; kingdom Metazoa; phylum Chordata; class Amphibia; order Caudata; family Salamandridae; genus Pleurodeles; species Pleurodeles waltl. The sequence goes on from NC_090440.1 coordinate 764,543,236, forward strand.
AACAAGGAAAGAAAATAGTGCCCCTAGCTAGAATCATACAATGGATCTGGTACTTGCAAGACAGGGCTAGAGTACCACAGATAAAAGAATTACCAATGAAATTGTGTGCACCATTTGAATTCGTGTCCACTGAAGATAAAAAGCATGTTTGTTTTACTAATGATTCATTGACTGAAATGTTGTTTTCTGGCACAGTAGAAGGAACAGCGTTGTATAATGTGTGTCAGATTTTAAAGCAAGAGCTACGTGAGATGTGTCATTTTTACGCTGATTTTTGGTTCATTGCTAATGTTTTAGCACCTAACTGGTTCAATTACCTTGCAGATGTTAATGAGAAAAATTCAGAGAGAGAAGTGTACACCCAGAATTCTGCCTTAGTGGGGATGGCTAAGTGGGTGCCCCAGAAATGTGAACAGCTGAGAGAAAAAGCCACTTACAGGTGGGCAGAGATGAGAGAGATGCACATTCCCCTAGATTTGATCAAAACTGTGCAGCACGCACAAAAGCAATCTGTCATGCAAGCAGTCACAGAGCAGTTGGGGAGAGGAAAGTTACCAGGACAGAAATGGCAAATTGATCAGGTTTTAGGGAGAGTGATTGCTGCAAATTACCAAGGAAAAATCGAAATTATGCTGATACCTAGAAAAGAATCTGATTCATTCATACAAATTGGAGACAGAATGGCCCAAATTGGCAAAAATGCAGTGAATGGAGGTTTGGTAAAGAAGGAGTCTGCCCCAGCCCTTCTGACAGTGCAAGAAAAGGGAAGCTGTGGCGCAGCAGATAAAAACCTCAGTGCTGATGTGTGGGCTGAAGCCCTAAGTGACCCTCCAGAACCTGCAGTGAATATAACAAAGGGCCTCAAAAACGTCCTGCTGATTATAAAACAGGGAAAGGAAGAGGAAGGGTGCAGTTTAAATGAAAAATGTTATTTGCAAGAAAAGTCATACTTGTTTCTTTTGCAGATCCTACCACGTTTCGCCACTGTCCCTGAGTGTGCTGTGTGGTCCCCCTTCCGGTGTGTGCGTGTGGGGTCGGGGAAGGGACCGAATCCCCAACCTGAACCTGGCTGAGTAAAGTGCCAGCACCATGGATCCATTTTGCGCAAACTGCGCCTTCAGTTCAAGTTCAACTTGTTTGATTGCATTCTTCCACTGGAACTAAGCTGTGTTTTGTTTTTTTTTTCCCTCTCGTATGGAACTCTGACTTTTGCTTATCTTCCAGAAAACCTTTCAGGTGGACCGTGCACCTTTACATGAGTAGAACTCATGCCACATCAAATTGCTAACACTGTTGAATTAGAGACTCATTCAGAGAAAAAAAAAAATTGCTCAGTCTTTTCTATGTAGATGTATCTGATGTGAAAGGTTATGAAATCAATGTGTTAATCCGCTTCTATTGCTTTACAGGGATTGCTTTGATCTGATGTTTTTTTGTTTTTGTTTGAAACAATAGATATGTGAAACAAAAATTCATTGGTCAAAGGGCGGAATGTACTGCCATTTGATAAAGTTTGTTTTGACCAATGACTTTGTGTTTCACCACTGCGCATATTAGTTGCTCAATGTTCACCAGTAGCACATGGTATGTTTTGTTCAGTTTAGCCGCCTATGGGCTTTGACATTGCATTAGTCATTACATTCTGTATTCTGCCTATTGGCTTTGACATGGCATTAGCCATTACTTTCTGTATTCAGTTGAGCCGCCTATGGGCTTTGACATTGCATTAGCCATTACATTCTGTATTCTACCTATTGGCTTTGACATGCTGTATCCAGTCTAGCCGCCTATTGGCTTTGACATTGCATTCCTATTGGCTTTGACATGATGTATTCAATTTAGCTGCCTATTGACTTTGACATGCTATTAGATATTCTGCCTATGGGCTTTGACATGATATCATATATTACATTTTGTATTCAGCTTAACTGCCTATTGGCTTTGACATGATATTATACATTGCATTTTATATTCAGCTCAGCTGCCTATGGGCTTTGACATGATATCATATATTACATTTTATATTCAGCTCAGCTGCCTATTGGCTTTGACATGATATTATACATTGCATTTTGTATTCAGCTCAGCTGCCTATGGGCTTTGACATGATATAAGACATTGCATTTTGTATTCAGCTTAGATGCCTATTGGCTTTGACATGACACTAGACATTGCATTTGATATTTAGGTTAGCTGCCTATTGCCTTTAACATGACATTGCATTTGATATTTAGGTCAGCTGCCTATTGCCTTTAACGTGGAGTTAGACATTGCAGTTGAGAATCCAAGCTGTATTTTTCCAAGCTGTGTTTTTGCACAAGAGAACCAAGATGTTTTTCTCACAGTAGACTAGACATGATAAGAGAGAGTACATGGGTGTTGTTCTCTCTGCTTGAGCTTGGGAACAGGAGTAGTCTTGGAGACCTGGCCAGTCTCCAAAAGGCTTGCTCAGTTTCCCAGGTCTGAGAGGAGGGGGCACACCTTTGTAACGAATGTAACAGGCTGCAGAGAGTCAGATTCGAATCTGCCGGACCTCGTGCTGGAGCTTGGCGCAGGCTGCCGGCAATCCCATGTGGGTAGATGAATCTCTCTTTCTCGCGGCTGACAGGGGTCATCAGCTTGCAGACCTTAGAAAGATGAAGCTGTAGATAGTTCCCACACGGTGAAGTATTTGTTTTGCTTTGCATTCAATATCTTATAAATATAACCTGCTGTGTATATTGCAAACTGATATATTTTGTTTGATTAACGCGGACTTAAAAGCTACTAATTCGTCATACATAAAATATTGTGGTTGGGGAAGAATTAACAACAATAAAAGTCTTCTTCGACCTCAGAAATGCATTTCTGTTGTGTTATGTTAGTGCTTTAGAAACCAGATAAGAGGAAAGCACTACATGCCCTTCCTTGAAACCACCTTGCTCTGCTGGTATCAAATCTTTATCATCTGCCCATTCTTTGATTGACCCCAGCAATAGCTTTGTGAAAACCTTTTCCCCTACATCTAATAAACTTATCCGCTGATAGTTTTTTGGATGAGTTGTATCCTCCTTTTTGTAAATCGGTCTTATCATGTCACCCTTCCAACTCTCTGGAAAACGGCCATAATCAAGGATTTAAAAAAAAAGTAACATAGAAGAATTTTGTCCACCAATCAATATCCTTTTTTATTATTATTGCTGGGAGGTTGTCTGGGCCTGCTGCTTTAGTTAATTTCAAAGCTGCAATAATTTCTTTTATTTTCTGTGGGACAAAAGCTAATCTTATCTTCTCACCAAGCTTCCTGGGAATACCATAGCCTTCTTCATCCTTGGTACCTTTATATACAGAAGACAAATATTTATACCAGTCTTCTTCACCAACCAAACACCGCATAGCTTCTACCTTTTTCCCCTCCCTTACCAACTGCCAAAAAACCCTAATATTCCGTGTTTTTATCACCTCCATCATTACATCCCAATTTTCATTAACATATTCTCGTTTCCTCTGTCTTATCAGCATTTTATAATCCTGTTTTGCTTGACGAAGCTTCTCTTCTTTAACAACGGAGGGTCTTTTCTTTTAATCCCTTAGTAATCTTCGCATCATTTGCTTTCTACACCTACATTCCTGATTAAACCATATTTTACTGTTATTCATCATATATGGTTCTCCCTTCCTCTTTCCCTCTTGAGGTATTTTTAATTTACTTTTAAGGCAATTGACCATTAACACAATACCCTTATTTTAGCCTTTGAATATGTCATTTGGGTCTTCTTCCATATTAAGGATGGGATAGTTTACAACCAAATTATTAAGTACTTCCAGACAGCTATCTGTTAGTCGGGTCGTTACCAACCAATACTCAACCAACTCTATCAGTGCCTTTTCTCTTTCTTTTTGAATTTTAGCAGCTGAGCGTGTTGTTATTTGGAGCGGCCAATGATCACTGCCCTCTGTATGCCCAACCTCAAAATTTTGCACTTCTCCAAAGAACAAGGTGTTTACAAAAGCATAGTCAATAGGGCATTCCTGGTTACCTGTTTGAAAGGTCTTTTTGGCCGGACGGTCGTTCTTCATACGCCCATTTGGGCAAAACATGCCCAAGGATCCTAATGTTCTTGCTAAGGACAAATCACGAGCGGAACATTCTACGTTTGGAAAGATACTTCTAGGGATTTGTGCTGCTGCCAGTAGCTCCTTATGTAAATTGTCACTGCCATTAGGGTCAAGTTTATGATTAAAGTCTCCTAACATTAAAGACAGACAGCTAACGTTACCAGTGCATAATAGTTCCAGATCTTCCTTGAACAGCCTACGCTGTATATTATAATCAAACACATTCCCCAGTTGTATATAAACATTGAGTATCAGAAGCTGTTTAGCACCGCCTATTACATTGTAGAGATCTATCTGGCCTGCCAATAGCAAACGACATTTAGGTTTTATTTCTGTGAACTTATTCGCTATTCTGGTAGAGGCTAGGGTTATTAGTCCCCCTGATGCGCTTCCTGGCCCTTGCCGAATTGCTCCCTTAAACAGCCCCATGAAACCATCTACTGGTTCTGGATCATCGCACAGCCAAGTTTCTTGGAAACACATTACATCATACTCTTCAAGCTCTCCTTTAAACCGCTCTTGTTCTAAATATTTATTATAGCCTCCCAGATTCCAGGATAAAACCAAAGGGCTGTGCGCTGGGCTTAACTCCTAGTCCACATCACTCAACTCACCCCTACTATACTCATCACGGGGATTTACAAAGGGTTCAAAGCAATTCCTCCATTGTGGGTCGTTACATTCTGAAACTATGGTTACACTTAAACTACCGTTGTTTCCATCCACAGGCCTACTGCGATTTTTATTAGAAGACAGATTACATTGGACTTGATTTGGGAGCATACCTGCATGGCACCTAAGGGCACGCCTATCGTGTATCACGCCTTTTGTTCTGTTTCCCTGCACTACTCTTATACCCTCTTTCATCAGCTCCGCCTCTGCTTGTAATACCAATCGCCTAATGTAATCAGAGTAAAAGAGTGCTTTAGTCACCTCTTCCCCCTCCAGGCTTAATATAAATCCTATTTGTTTTATATCAACTGACTCAATCTCCCATAGGCATGGGCACGAGGCCATAACTTCTAAGAGACAGGAATGATTTAATGGTTTTAACTTCATTAGGCGTTTCCTCCCAGTTTCTCTTCTCCAAGGCGCCAAATATATCCACCTTCCTTTACTCCCACCAAAACTTTCCTGCTCTTTCTTGTTCTCAGTGCCTATAGATGAAAATAAGACCCCGCTCTTCACTGGGCAGGTTGTTTTAACTACTTCTCTACACCCCCTCCTTCTTTCTGATCTCTTAATAATATTCTCTCCCCAGAACCACTAATTTGCTCTCTTGATTCTTGATTCTTCTACTTCCAAATCCACTTCCACTCCTTGTCTACCCTTCTTTCTTTTCCCTCGCCAGCTAACTTCTTTGTTGGATATTCTAGGCACTATTTGTAGCGTGACCCCTTGCTTTGGGGATGCGGCTTCCCTACCTTGATCGCGGCTTGGCCTTACCAGGCCTGGCCTTGAGAAGTTGTCCTGATCTACCTGCACTAACTTCCCTTCCTCCTTCCTGGTGTTTTACACCCAGCATTACCTTGCTTACTTTACTTCCTATATTTTGGTTGATAGGGTAGCCTATACAGACCATTACCCTTTCTCCTCCATCTACGATTCCTCTTTATCACTAGCATTGGATGTTTGGAAACATATACTGGAGGGTCATTTAATGCCTGTAATGTCTGAGCTATAGCTATTTCCCCTCCTTCGTTTTTTTGTTCGGGGGTATCAAGGGTATCTGTTTCTTGATCCCTCTTTTCCAAAATAGGTTGTACTAAAGCTGGCATACTACCATTAATACATTTCAACTCCTCGGTAATCCCTTGTAATTGACTCTTGTGGGATTTCCACAAACTATTGTTTGCCGTCAGTAGCTCTTGTATCGCTTGCAGGGTCTTTTGCATTAGGAACATTACATCTAATAGTGACTCAGTGGGTACGGCGGTGGTATCTAATGCAAATACAGACTGTCTACCCAGGGGTGAAGACAGCAAAATTACATCCAATTTACTCCCCTCTCCGACAGGCCCCCCCCACCTCTTAAGTGATCCTCCCTCTCATCCATTCTCTCAAAGCTAATGCTGGTGCTATTGCTGGACGGGAGTCCCTCTTCTACTCTTATACTATCCATAACCCGCGGGGGGCATGGGGATGAGGATTGCCTGGGCTCCAGTGAGACCTTATGCCCAGCTACCTCTTCAAGCCCCTCCCCTAGGAACCAGTCCTCTATCTTCGATGAGTCTGAGGCTTGAAAATAATTTCTCATAGGACAGCCTATTTCACTCTGATTGGAATCCAACATGATATTACCCTCTGACGCTTGTGACATATGGTGCGTTTTTTTAAAGTACTTCCAAACAAACTCTCTGATTGATACCGCCAGAGGGGTCCCTGAGGGTTTTTCACCAATGTCCCCATTGTCTCTAAAATGGTCCTCCTGGTCCAGCAACTGTGGTATATTTCCTCCGCTGCCTCCAGAGCCTTCTTCACAATTTCCATATGGTGCCTCCGAATGCTGATGTTCCCCCAATGTTTCCTTTGTTTCAAAACCTAACTTTGGCCCCTTCTTTGTGCCACCTACTCGGGTTTTACTCACCGGCATTCTGAGCACTGAACGCTAGATACTATACTCTGTGTCCAGAAGATAGTAAATAAATAGTAAATAAATAAATTTCCACAATGATCCAAAGTTCACCACTCTATTCCACACTATTCCACACTATAATAACACGAAGTTCCACTTTCGCTTCCACTTTACTCCCTGTGACAACTTCAGCAGCTCATGAGATCGTAAAGTCCGTCGAGCAGAGGAGTAGAAGGGTGAGACACGGGGTGAGTGAGGAAGAAACTGGCAGCTTTCCTTGAACATAAGCTGCCCCGGCCTCTGCTCGAGGGTAACGCGGGGTAGCTTACGCCAAATGCACGTAAGCACTTATACACTCTCCCCCACTCTTACTCCCACCTGAACCAATGCCTTCTACCGTGGTTATAGTTCTACCGTGGTTATAGTTCAAATTCAGTACGAGTTCAGTTCTGCTTGACTGCTGCACCCTGCAATCTAAAACTGTGCTTCCACTGTGCTCCACTCTGGGTGTTTGGGGTGGAGAACAGTACTTCACTGTTATTTGATATAGATACTTCCTGTCGGTATCCTTGGGTGTCCTGGCTCCTTAGCTCTGTCTCTCTCCCTCCTTGGCAGGGATACTCCCTCTCTCCTCCCCCTCGCGACAGGGGAGAGATTTGGCACCGAGAGAAGTAGCAGGGGCTCCGAACGACGGGCGGGGAACAGGGGTGCAGGGGTGCGCAGCACTGGGGGACCGAAGGGGCGCTCCCCAGTCCTCCATGCTGTAGGATGCTGCGCCCCAAGCCTGGAGCTTAATACCTTGCTACCAGGCATAAGGGAGGTCTCCGGGTGTCCGGGTGCCTCGTAGAGGGGGCTCCGTACCTCAGGGGGTCGGGGTTGCTTCACTCCCCTCTTCGCCCTCTCCGCAGGTTACAGTCCTTCTGAGTCCTTCTGTGCGCTCGCTGGCACTACGTAGGGGGGCCACTGGATTAAAAACAATTCCCAGTCTCACCAAAGTCTCTCCTATGCCACCGGCCCAGTGCTACACAGCCGACGGGAGGCACACCTACCACTGGGCTGTTGGATGCTGTAATTTTGCCAGGCAGGCAAAGTGCCCTACGAGCAGGGATTGAGGGATAAGGACGACGAGCAAATGCGCCGGTCGAGGTGCCTTCCAGCCGCCCCCAGCCATCCCTGCACACGCACCTCTCCTTTCCTCTCCACTCAGCCGGCTCGAGTCCTCGCGTCCTTGCACACACTCCTCACCGCGAGCCACCCGGCCCTCTGACGCCCAGCGTCCAACGTCCGTTTCCGTCTCCCTCTCTGGAAAAGACTACTAGACTTTGGACTCAAGTGACTGTTCCATAAGGAGCATCAGATTTCCCCCTGGCACTTACCCTCAGCCTCACCTCCCTACTTGACACTTTTGAGAAGACTCAATTTTTCTTACTTACCACTGCTACACCATTTATTTAGGTGGTGGTTCCATAGGCATTTCTAGTATGTCTCTCTCTCTCTCCAGTCAGGTACATTTGATCCATCTTTACCACATCGTCTGCAATTTGGATATGAATCATCATATTTATAGTGGAGATTATGAAGCAGGCCCTCTATTTTTTATTCTCAATCAATCTGTCTTCCATAGGAGCTTGCTGATACTTTCCTTTTACCTACCTCTACCCCCCTTCAATACCTCTTCAGCATTTTACAACCTCTCTCATTCACTCTTACCTAAACCACTGAAGTTGTGTAACTTTTTTCCTGACAGAACATCATAGCAGTACTTGTTGGGCCTCCGTTAACTCAATGCAACCTGAAAAGGACACAGCTTTACCTCATCCATAATTACATGATTTAAGGACCTGCTATTTCTTTTATTTCTTTAAATAATCATCCTTAACGTAATTTCTACAATTCCTGCCATTCCCAAATATTTTTGAAACATGCTGAAATGTATTTCATCACTAGCACTATAAGCACCACTGCCTGTTTTGTTTAACCCAGAACCTTTGAACCCCCTATTACCACAATTTCCGAATTAAAAAAAAGCCACTTTTAAAGTAATCCTGTTCTAGAGAATATACATCTACTATATCATTTAATTCCACCAAAACTTCAGCCTCACCCCCGGTAGAAAAGCGATAAATCACATCAACTGTCCTATTCTCTCACTACCTCCAGAAGATACCTCACATTTTCTGCATTTATCACCTTCTCTTTGATACTAATATCTTTTTGATACTATCTTCCAACAGTAGCCTCCATGGGTCAATTTCTGTATCTCTAGAACCGCCCAAGGACCTCTTAAACACAGGTAGCTTTTTATTAATAGCTTGCTAGAGTAAAAGCCTTGTTGCAGCCCAATACGTGTTAGATCAAATAAAATGGACTTATTGCATGATGTAAAATAGGCACCCACCGATTTTCGGAGGGCATGCTGTTTGAGAGACTATGGTGGTGATTCCAACCTTGGCGGTAAAAGCCGCTTACCGCTGTCAGAAGACCACCAACATACCGCCGCGGCCGCGGTAAACCGCCACGGTCATTCTGACCCACAACAGGCAAACCGCCAAAATACAGACATCCACAAAAGTCCGCTGTAGGAGGCTGGACTGGCTTGTAGTGAGTACCAAGGGGTACTTGCACCTTGCACCAGGCCCAGTTATCCCTTATTAGTGTATAGGGTGTCTAGCAGCTTAGGCTGATAGATAATGGTAGCTTAGCAGAGCAGCTTAGGCTGAACTAGGAGACGTGTGAAGCTACTACAGTACCACTTAGTGTCATATGCACAATATCATAAGAAAACACAATACACAGTTATACTAAAAATAAAGGTACTTTATTTTTATGACAATATGCCAAAGTATCTTAGAGTGTACCCTCAGTGAGAGGATAGGAAATATACACAAGATATATATACACAATAGCAAAAATATGCAGTATAGTCTTAGAAAACAGTGCAAACAATGTATAGTTACAATAGGATGCAATGGGGAAACATAGGGATAGGGGCAACACAAACCATATACTCCAAAAGTGGAATGCGAACCACGAATGGACCCCAAACCTATGTGACCTTGTAGAGGGTCGCTGGGACTATTAGAAAATAGTGAGAGTTAGAAAAATAACCCTCCCCAAGACCCTGAAAAGTGAGTGCAAAGTGCACTAAAGTTCCCCTAAGGACAAAGTAGTCGTGTTAGAGGAATAATGCAGGAAAGACACAAACCAGCAATGCAACAACTGTGGATTTCCAATCTAGGGTACCTGTGGAACAAGGGGACCAAGTCCAAAAGTCACAAGCAAGTCGGAGATGGGCAGATGCCCAGGAAATGCCAGCTGCGGGTGCAAAGAAGCTTCGACTGGACAGAAGAAGCTGAGGTTTCTGCAGGAACGAAAAGGGGCTAGAGACTTCCCCTTTGGTGGACGGATCTCTCTCGCCTTGGAGAGTCGTGCAGAAGTGTTTTTCCGCCGGAAGGACGCCAACAAGCCTTGCTAGGCGCAAATCGTGCGTTTGGCGTTTTTGGACGCTGCTGGGGCCCAGGAGGGACCAGGAGGTCGCAAATTGGACCTGCAGAGAGAGGGGACGTCGAGCAAGACAAAGAGCCCTCACTGAAGCAGGTAGCACCCGGAGAAGTGCCAGAAACAGGCACTACAAGGATGCGTGAAACGGTACTCGCCGAAGTTGCACAAAGGAGTCCCACGTCGCCGGAGACCAACTTAGAAAGTCGTGCAATGCAGGTTAGAGTGCCGTGGACCCAGGCTTGGCTGTGCACAAAGGATTTCCGCCGGAAGTGCACAGGGGCCGGAGTAGCTGCAAAGTCGCGGTTCCCAGCAATGCAGCCCAGCGAGGTGAGGCAAGGACTTACCTCCACCAAACGTGGGCTGAAGAGTCACTGGACTGTGGGGGTCACTTGGACAGAGTCGCTGGATTCGAGGGACCTCGCTCGTCGTGCTGAGAGGAGACCCAAGGGACCGGTAATGCAGCTTTTTGGTGCCTGCGGTTGCAGGGGGAAGATTCCGTCGACCCACGGGAGATTTCTTCGGAGCTTCTGGTGCAGAGAGGAGGCAGACTACCCCCACAGCATGCACAAGCAGGAAATCAGTCGAGAAGGCGGCAGGATCAGCGTTACAGAGTTGCAGTAGTCGTCTTTGCTACTATGTTGCAGGTTTGCAGGCTTCCAGCGCGGTCAGCGGTCGATTCCTTATCAGAAGGTGAAGAGGGAGATGCAGAGGAACTCGGATGAGCTCTTGCATTCGTTATCTAAAGTTTCCCCAGAGACAGAGACCCTAAATAGCCAGAAAAGAGGGTTTGGCTACTTAGGAGAGAGGATAGGCTACTAACACCTGAAGGAGCCTATCAGCAGGAGTCTCTGACGTCACCTGGTGGCACTGGCCACTCAGAGCAGTCCAGTGTGCCAGCAGCACCTCTGTTTCCAAGATGGCAGAGGTCTGGAGCACACTGGAGGAGCTCTGGACACCTCCCAGGGGAGGTGCAGCTCAGGGGAGTGGTCACTCCCCTTTCCTTTGTCCAGTTTCACGCCAGAGCAGGGGCTAAGGGGTCCCTGAACCGGTGTAGACTGGCTTATGCAGAATTGGGCACATCTGTGCCCAAGAAAGCATATCCAGAGGCTGGGGGAGGCTACTCCTCCCCTGCCTTCACACCATTTTCCAAAGGGAGAGGGTGTCACACCCTCTCTCAGAGGAAGTTCTTTGTTCTGCCATCCTGGGCCAGGCCTGGCTGGACCCCAGGAGGGCAGATGCCTGTCTGAGGGGTTGGCAGCAGCAGCAGCTGCAGTGAAAGCCCAGGAAGGGCAGTTTGGCAGTACCAGGGTCTGTGCTACAGACCACTGGGATCATGGGATTGTGCCAACTATGCCAGGATGGCATAGAGGGGGCAATTCCATGATCATAGACATGTTACATGGCCATATTCGGAGTTACCATTGTGAAGCTACATATAGGTAGTGACCTATATGTAGTGCACGCGTGTAATGGTGTCCCCGCACTCACAAAGTTCAGGGAATTGGTTCTGAACAATGTGGGGGCACCTTGGCTAGTGCCAGGGTGCCCTCACACTAAGTAACTTTGCACCTAACCTTTACCAGGTAAAGGTTAGACATATAGGTGACTTATAAGTTACTTAAGTGCAGTGTAAAATGGCTGTGAAATAACGTGGACGTTATTTCACTCAGGCTGCAGTGGCAGGCCTGTGTAAGAATTGTCAGAGCTCCCTATGGGTGGCAAAAGAAATGCTGCAGCCCATAGGGATCTCCTGGAACCCCAATACCCTGGGTACCTCAGTACCATATACTAGGGAATTATAAGGGTGTTCCAGTAAGCCAATGTAAATTGGTAAAAATGGTCACTAGCCTGTTAGTGACAATTTGGAAAGAAATGAGAGAGCATAACCACTGAGGTTCTGGTTAGCAGAGCCTCAGTGAGACAGTTAGGCACCACACAGGGAACACATACATGCACACCTATGAGCACTGGGGCCCTGTGTGACAGGGTCCCAGTGACACATACATATAGGCCACAACCTTATGAGCACTGGGGTCCTGACTAGCAGGGTCCCAGTGACACATAACAAACATACTGAAAACATAGTGTTTTCACTATGAGCACTGGGGCCTAGCCATCAGGATCCCAGTGAGACAGTGAAAACAGTGACAAACATCCTGACATACACTCACAAACAGGCCAAAAGTGGGGATAACAAGGCTAGAAAGAGGCTACTTTCTCACACAACCCCCCCCCAAACGAAGGACAATAAGGCTAACCTTGGCCAGTTGAGACTTTATTGTCTAAGTGGTGATAAGTAGAGAGTAGCTCTGCAATAGACTGTTTACTCCCTTTATCATCCACTATATGGTTACTTCCCTGTGGGGATGTAAACCACCCTGTTTGAAGTTTTTTAGCTAAGCAACAATGTGAAGATGTATTTTCAGAGTTTCTATCAGTAAGTTTTAGTTTAGAGCAGTGGGAATTGTCCACTGAACCTATTTGTAGTGATGGAAATGCCAGACAGGGATGCTGTCTCAGAAAAGCCATAGCTGGGCAAAAACTTTGTCCATATGGCTGGAAGAGAGAACAGGGATGCTGTTTCTCTTGGGTTGGAGCAGGGCAGGGATGCTGTCCTATCAGCTCCACACTAGGGCAGGGATGCTGTCCTAAGTGTTGTGAGGCAGTGCAGAGTTTCTGCACTAAAGTTTCTCTGGGAGGGTTGGAGGGATGCTCCATGTTAACTAAAATGGTGCTCTTTTTCTCACCAATGTTAGTTATCCCACAGAGAGGTACTTCCACCTCAGGGAGTACAGTTTTGCCAACTGATGATTCCCTTGGAACAGGTGCCACCCCAGGAGAGGTTTCTCCCACCACAGGAATGGTATCCTGAATGGTAGGGTGGTTAGGGGATACTGTGATACCCTTTTTACCTGTTGATGGAGAGGGTTCCTGAGTTTTCAGGCCTTCTCTCCTTTGCTTTTTCATTTCAGTAGAAATGAGAGGGAACAATTCCTCAGGGATGCCCAGCATGGCTGCATGGGCATAAAACTCTACATCAGCCCAACCTGAGGCCTCTAGGTCATTACCTAAGAGACAGTCTACAGGTAAGCTAGGTGATACCACCACCTGCTTAGGGCCAGTAACTCCACCCTAACTAAACTGAATTATAGCTAAGGGAAGAAACTTAGTGGAGTTATGGACATCAATAATCTTATACTGTTGTCCAATGATGTGTTGTTCAGGAGGCACTAGGTTTTCAGTCACCAAAGTGAAACTGGCACCTGTGTCCCTGTAGGCCAAGGCCTCAACACCATTTATTGAAACTGTCTGCCTGTACTTATCCATTGTAAGGGGACAAGCAGCCAGTGTGGCAAGGCCAGTGCCACTAGGTGTGACAGAAACTGTCTTGGGACTGACTACCCCAGTTTCTACTATGGACCCATAAGTGAACCCAACTGCACCCTTTGCTTGACTGTTGCCAGCAGTCCCACCACTAGTACCACTACTGCTAGGGGCACTAGAGCTTGATGTATTAGTGGTGGTAGGCTCAGGGGGTTTACCTGGACAGGACTTATCCCCTGGCCTATGGCCTCTGTTTTTACACACAAAGCACCAAGGCTTTTTAATGTGTGTGGGTTGAGAAGAAGAGGAAGAATTAGTTTTATCCCCACCCTCTGAATAGTGTTTAAGATTTGAAGTGGGATCTTTGGTTTTACCCTTATCCCCATGCTTCTCTTGAGATTTTTCACCATCTTTCTTCTTATTGCCATCTTTGTCACCCCCTGTATGAACTTTTCTGTTCACCCTTGTTCTGACCCATTTGTCTGCCTTCTTTCCCAATTCTTGGGGAGAGGTCAGATCAGAGTCTACCAGGTACTGGTGCAACAAATCAGACACACAATTATTAAGTATATGCTCTCTCAGGATTGTGTTATACAGGCTTTCATAATCAGTAACTTTACTGCCATGTAACCACCCCTCCAAGGCCTTCACTGAATGGTCAATGAAATCAACCCAGTCTTGTGAAGACTCCTTTTTGGTCTCTCTGAACTTTATCCTGTATTGTTCAGTCGTTAAGCCATAACCATCTAGGAGTGCATTCTTAAGAACTGTAAAATTATTGGCATCACTTTCTTTCACAGTAAGGAGCCTATCCCTACCTTTTCCACTAAATGATAGCCATAGGATAGCAGCCCACTGCCTTTGAGGGACATCCTGTACAACACAGGCCCTCTCAAGTGCAGCAAACCACTTGTTAATGTCATCCCCCTCCTTATAAGGGGGAACTATCTTGTGCAGATTCCTGGAATCATGCTCTTTTGCAGGATGACTATGGGGAATACTGCTGCTGCCACCATGGGTATCTAAACCCAACTTCTGTCTTTCCTTCTCTAGTTCAAAAGACTGTCTATCCAAATCCAGCTGTTGCTTTTTAAGCTTCAGTCTGGTTTGTTCCACCCTCAACTTATTGAGTTCCCTCTCTAACATTCTGTCATCAGGGTTGGTGGGAGGGACATTTCTAGAAACAGAGCTATGATGGGAATGAACAGAAGGAGACCTGTCCCTTACAGAAGCCAACTTAACAGCTTGGTTTACAGAAACATTACTACCAGTATGGTGAGAATAAATGCTTTTGCTATGATGTGAGACAACACTATTTATTTGGTGTGGCTCATCATCATTACCATCTATGCTAGATTGTCTAGTAATGGGCAGGCTAGGAAGTTTCTTCCCTGAATCCTTTCCTGGGGGAGTCCCTGAATCAGATTGGGAACTATTAGGTACTTTTTCAACAGATGGGGCACCTATGGCCTTATCCTGTTCTCTAAGCATGTTAAGTAACAGTTCCAAGGCAGGATTCTTCCCTACACTTAAACCTCTCTCTATACAGAGACTCCTTGCTCTTTTCCAGCTAAGGTTGTCATATGCAAGTTTGGACAGATCAACACTTTGGCCTGTGCCAGACATTTTTTAGAGAGAGTTAAAGTGATAGAAAAAGAGAAAAAAGTTTTCAGAACTTTTTGGAAAGACAGAAAAAACTTTTAAAACTTTTTAAGAACTTTTTGAAAGTTTAGAAGTACTTTTCAGCACTTTAGAAAAGAGTGAAAAGAGGAAATGCAAAACTTTTTGGCTATGTGTATATACACTGACCTTGTTTTGTATATTTTTCTCTTATGAAAAGTACAATGACAAGAGTGGTAAGTAGTCTCAAGCACTTATCCCACCACTGCACAACCAATGTAGGAGGCTGGACTGGCTTGTAGTGAGTACCAAGGGGTACTTGCACCTTGCACCAGGCCCAGTTATCCCTTATTAGTGTATAGGGTGTCTAGCAGCTTAGGCTGATAGATAATGGTAGCTTAGCAGAGCAGCTTAGGCTGAACTAGGAGACGTGTGAAGCTACTACAGTACCACTTAGTGTCATATGCACAATATCATAAGAAAACACAATACACAGTTATACTAAAAATAAAGGTACTTTATTTTTATGACAATATGCCAAAGTATCTTAGAGTGTACCCTCAGTGAGAGGATAGGAAATATACACAAGATATATATACACAATAGCAAAAATATGCAGTATAGTCTTAGAAAACAGTGCAAACAATGTATAGTTACAATAGGATGCAATGGGGAAACATAGGGATAGGGGCAACACAAACCATATACTCCAAAAGTGGAATGCGAACCACGAATGGACCCCAAACCTATGTGACCTTGTAGAGGGTCGCTGGGACTATTAGAAAATAGTGAGAGTTAGAAAAATAACCCTCCCCAAGACCCTGAAAAGTGAGTGCAAAGTGCACTAAAGTTCCCCTAAGGACAAAGTAGTCGTGTTAGAGGAATAATGCAGGAAAGACACAAACCAGCAATGCAACAACTGTGGATTTCCAATCTAGGGTACCTGTGGAACAAGGGGACCAAGTCCAAAAGTCACAAGCAAGTCGGAGATGGGCAGATGCCCAGGAAATGCCAGCTGCGGGTGCAAAGAAGCTTCGACTGGACAGAAGAAGCTGAGGTTTCTGCAGGAACGAAAAGGGGCTAGAGACTTCCCCTTTGGTGGACGGATCTCTCTCGCCTTGGAGAGTCGTGCAGAAGTGTTTTCCCGCCGGAAGGACGCCAACAAGCCTTGCTAGGCGCAAATTGTGCGTTTGGCGTTTTTGGACGCTGCTGGGGCCCAGGAGGGACCAGGAGGTCGCAAATTGGACCTGCAGAGAGAAGGGACGTCGAGCAAGACAAAGAGCCCTCACTGAAGCAGGTAGCACCCGGAGAAGTGCCAGAAACAGGCACTACAAGGATGCGTGAAACGGTGCTCGCCGAAGTTGCACAAAGGAGTCCCACGTCGCCGGAGACCAACTTAGAAAGTCGTGCAATGCAGGTTAGAGTGCCGTGGACCCAGGCTTGGCTGTGGACAAAGGATTTCCGCCGGAAGTGCACAGGGGCCGGAGTAGCTGCAAAGTCGCGGTTCCCAGCAATGCAGCCCAGCGAGGTGAGGCAAGGACTTACCTCCACCAAACTTGGGCTGAAGAGTCACTGGACTGTGGGGGTCACTTGGACAGAGTCGCTGGATTCGAGGGACCTCGCTCGTCGTGCTGAGAGGAGACCCAAGGGACCGGTAATGCAGCTTTTTGGTGCCTGCGGTTGCAGGGGGAAGATTCCGTCGACCCACGGGAGATTTCTTCGGAGCTTCTGGTGCAGAGAGGAGGCAGACTACCCCCACAGCATGCACAAGCAGGAAATCAGTCGAGAAGGCGGCAGGATCAGCGTTACAGAGTTGCAGTAGTCGTCTTTGCTACTATGTTGCAGGTTTGCAGGCTTCCAGCGCGGTCAGCGGTCGATTCCTTATCAGAAGGTGAAGAGGGAGATGCAGAGGAACTCGGATGAGCTCTTGCATTCGTTATCTAAAGTTTCCCCAGAGACAGAGACCCTAAATAGCCAGAAAAGAGGGTTTGGCTACTTAGGAGAGAGGATAGGCTACTAACACCTGAAGGAGCCTATCAGCAGGAGTCTCTGACGTCACCTGGTGGCACTGGCCACTCAGAGCAGTCCAGTGTGCCAGCAGCACCTCTGTTTCCAAGATGGCAGAGGTCTGGAGCACACTGGAGGAGCTCTGGACACCCCCCAGGGGAGGTGCAGGTCAGGGGAGTGGTCACTCCCCTTTCCTTTGTCCAGTTTCGCGCCAGAGCAGGGGCTAAGGGGTCCCTGAACCGGTGTAGACTGGCTTATGCAGAATTGGGCACATCTGTTCCCAAGAAAGCATTTCCAGAGGCTGGGGAAGGCTACTCCTCCCCTGCCTTCACACCATTTTCCAAAGGGAGAGGGTGTCACACCCTCTCTCAGAGGAAGTTCTTTGTTCTGCCATCCTGGGCCAGGCCTGGCTGGACCCCAGGAGGGCAGATGCCTTTCTGAGGGGTTGGCAGCAGCAGCAGCTGCAGTGAAAGCCCAGGAAGGGCAGTTTGGCAGTACCAGGGTCTGTGCTACAGACCACTGGGATCATGGGATTGTGCCAACTATGCCAGGATGGCATAGAGGGGGCAATTCCATGATCATAGACATGTTACATGGCCATATTCGGAGTTACCATTGTGAAGCTACATATAGGTAGTGACCTATATAGTGCACGCGTGTAATGGTGTCCCCGCACTCACAAAGTTCAGGGAATTGGTTCTGAACAATGTGGGGGCACCTTGGCTAGTGCCAGGGTGCCCTCACACTAAGTAACTTTGCACCTAACCTTTACCAGGTAAAGGTTAGACATATAGGTGACTTATAAGTTACTTAAGTGCAGTGTAAAATGGCTGTGAAATAACGTGGACGTTATTTCACTCAGGCTGCAGTGGCAGGCCTGTGTAAGAATTGTCAGAGCTCCCTATGGGTGGCAAAAGAAATGCTGCAGCCCATAGGGATCTCCTGGAACCCCAATACCCTGGGTACCTCAGTACCATATACTAGGGAATTATAAGGGTGTTCCAGTAAGCCAATGTAAATTGGTAAAAATGGTCACTAGCCTGTTAGTGACAATTTGGAAAGAAATGAGAGAGCATAACCACTGAGGTTCTGGTTAGCAGAGCCTCAGTGAGACAGTTAGGCACCACACAGGGAACACATACATGCACACCTATGAGCACTGGGGCCCTGTGTGACAGGGTCCCAGTGACACATACATATAGGCCACAACCTTATGAGCACTGGGGTCCTGACTAGCAGGGTCCCAGTGACACATAACAAACATACTGAAAACATAGTGTTTTCACTATGAGCAC
This sequence comes from Pleurodeles waltl, assembly GCF_031143425.1. NCBI lineage: Eukaryota > Metazoa > Chordata > Amphibia > Caudata > Salamandridae > Pleurodeles > Pleurodeles waltl. The sequence goes on from NC_090440.1 coordinate 764,561,656, forward strand.
TGGGGCCTAGCCATCAGGATCCCAGTGAGACAGTGAAAACAGTGACAAACATCCTGACATACACTCACAAACAGGCCAAAAGTGGGGGTAACAAGGCTAGAAAGAGGCTACTTTCTCACATCCGCAACACCAAAGGGCAGCGAGAAACTGGCGATGACCAAACCTCCACCGTCACGCCAACAGAAATACGCCCACACTATCACGACACACGAATCCACGCGGCGGTCTTTCAACCGCGGTATACCATTGGCGGTACACACCGGCGCGCTCAAAATACACACACACTTACAAAACACAGCCACATTGGACAATTACAAATACACACACCTGATACACATACACACACCACTCCCACACACCCTACACAATATAAAACACACACCCACATCACCCTCAAACCCCCACTCCAACAGAATCGGGACCACGCACTGAGAAAAAGAGAACTGAGCACCCAGACGCGCATTTTACTTTCACCCAGCAATATTTCCACGCACTACACACAACACACCAATACACATCACCACACAATCCACCCCACACATCACCCACACCACCCCATGGCACCACAAAGACACCCCAGGTTCTCGGAGGATGAACTCAGGGTCATGGTGGAGGAAATTGTACGGGTAGAGCCACAGCTCTTCGGAACACAGGTGCAGCACACCACCATTGCCAGGAAGATGGAGCTATGGAGCAGAATAGTCGATAGGGTCAACGCTGTGGGACAGCACCCAAGAAATAGGGACGACATCAGGAAGCGGTGGAACGACCTACGGGGGAAGGTGCGTTCAATGGTATCCAGGCACAACATTGCGGTGCAGCGGACTGGCGGTGGACCCCCACCTCCTCCCCCAGAATTTACAACATGGGAGGAGCAGGTCTTGGCAATCCTGCATCCTGAGGGCCTCGCAGGAGTATCTGGAGGAATGGACTCTGGTAAGTCTCATCTTCACTACTTCATCCCCCCCACCCCACCAGCATGCCAACTCATACCCCCACCCTCACCCCCATCACATCCTGCTCCTTGCAAATGTCTCCCCATCACAGCCCACCCATCCCAACCCCAAGCCCTGCATGCGACCACAAAGCATGGACACCCATCAACAAAGCATGCCCACTGCACATACCCATCCCCCCCCAAACCACCGTCACAAAAGCCCCCACACGGGAATGCCAGCACTGGGGTACACGGGCACCCACCCATTACATGCTATGGCACACACAAATGCAATAACCATACTTTTATACCCCTGCAGGACCCGAACGCCATGTCACCGCGCAGGAGGGTCCACAAATGTCCACTCCACCCCCAGAAGAGGCCCACAGTGAGGACAGCAGCTCTGTCGACCTGGATCTAGATGACCAGCCCGGCCCATCGGGGACCTCTGGACAGTCGGTTCCCCTTAGACAGCCACAGCCCATAGCAGACCTTCCCCCCTCTGGGAACACCAGCACAGCACCCACACAGCGGGCCCATACCTCTGTCCCCAGGACACGTCAATCAGCGGTGTGTCCACCACTACAGGGCACCCAGGTTAACCCACCACCCCAACAACAACAGGGACATGGAGGCAGTGGTAGTAGGCACACGGTCCAGGGGACAGAGGCCCAGGGAAACAGGGGAACTGGGAGGGCTGCTGTGCGACAGGGGGGGGGACAGGCCCAGGGAACCCACTCTCCACGAGGCCCTCTCCTCCTTCATGGGAGCCTACCACCACTCCCAGGAGACGATGGCGACGGTCCTGTCCAGGTTTCAGGAGATCCAGCTTCTGCAGGAGGAACAGTATTTGGGGTTCAGGGAGGAACTACGAAACATCAGTTCCGCCCTGGCCACCAATGTAGGGGCTCTGAATCAGGTAGTCACCACATTGCGGAACACTGTGGGACCATAAAGGGCCCCTGACACTAGCATGGACCAAGAACTGCCTACCACCTCTGCCAGCGCTAGTGGACAGGAGGCCCCGCCACAGGACCAACAGGCCATCAGCACCCCACCCCCTGCAGAAGGAGAACCACCCCGCAAGCGGGCCCTAAGATCCAGGAAGAAGACAGAGTAAGATGCCAAGACCCCCACCAGGAAAGGATACCTCCCTGATTGTCATCCCACTGTCCCACATTGACACCCTGTCCATCCTTATACTGCCCATGCTCCACCTTCCACAGGCATTTGGACAATGCACCTGTGATACTAATAGTCTGGACTCTGCCATGGACAATCCTCCACCATCACCCCTCACCGATTTGCAATCACCCACCAATATAGAGCACTGAAATAAACACAGTTATTGCACAAAACAATCAGGAGTCTGTCTGTGAGTTTGTACAAATGTATTAGACATTACCGTGCCAAAAATGCATATTTACATTGTGATGCCAACATACCACTGTCACACAGCTGTAGTCCATGGGGAAACAAAGCAGATGTCACGCAGTGGGGCCCACATCTCTGAAATTGGAAGGGAAAGTCACAACTCAGTTACCATACACTGGGGGAAAAGGTCAGACAGTAGAGAGGTAGTAGGGGTTAAGTATATGTAATATGCTGGGTTGGAATCTTACCTGTGTGTCATTGAAAATACTGCTGTATTACTGCATTCCTGTTGTGTATGTCGTCCTCTTCGCCTTCCTCGTCTTCACTCTCCACAGGCTCCACAACTGCTACAACACCACCATGTGGACCATCCTCCTGCAGAAAAGGCACCTGGCGTCGCAAAGCCAGGTTGTGAAGCATACAGCAGGCCACGATGACTGGCACACCTTCTTTGGTGAGTACAATAGGGATCCACATGTCATATGGAGGCACCTGAACCTGGCCTTCAGGAGGCCGAAGGTCCGCTCGATCACCCTCCTAGTTCTCCCATGGGCCTCATTGTACCGTTCCTCTGCCCTTGTCCTGGGATTCCTCACTGGGGTCATTAGCCATGACAGGTTGGGGTAACCAGAGTCACCAATTAGCCACACACGTTGCCTCTGGAGTTGACCCATCACGTAAGGGATGCTGCTATTCCGCATGATGTACACGTCATGCACTGAGCCAGGGAACTTAGCATTAACATGGGAGATGTACTGGTCTGCCAAACACATCATCTGTACATTCATAGAATGATAACTCTTCCTGTTTCTGTACACTTGTTCACTCCTGCTGGGGGGTACTAAAGCCACATGGGTCCCATCAATGGCACCTATGATGTTGAGGATATGTCCAAGGGCATAGAAATCACCCTTCACTGTAGGCAAATCCCCCACCTCAGGGAAAACGATGTAGCTCCGCATGTGTTTCAGCAGGGCAGACAACACTCTGGACAACACCTTGGAAAACATAGGCTGGGACATCCCTGATGATATGGCCACTGTTGTTTGAAATGACCCACTTGCAAAGAAATGGAGTACTGACAGCACCTGCACTAGAGGGGGGATCCCTGTGGGTTGGCGGATTGGTGACATCAGGTCTGGCTCCGGCTGGGCACACAGTTCATGAATAGTGGCTCGGTCAAGCCTGTATGTCAGTATGACATGTCTTTCCTCCATTGTCGACAGGCCTACCGCGGTCTGTACACGGGAAGATTCCTCCATCTCCTCGCATGTCCCAGCGAACGGTGCCTATGAAGGACAACAGCGAGCACAGAGTCAATCAACCCACAGGTACGTAACCACAGCTTGCACAAAACACGATTCCCAATGCATTGAATGGCTTGTATGAGTGTTGATGCAAGGCCTAGGTATGTGTGACGCAGTAAAAAGTAAGCCATGTGGGCCCTTGAAATGGCGGCTGCCTGACCTGTGAAGTGCGACAATGGGATGTGAGGTAAATGCGCTGGCGTGGCACACCGTGGCGGTAGGCGGTCAAAGACCGCGGCGCTAAGCAGCATTGGTTAACATTGAACCCTATGGGCCTCAGGAGCCAATGACGATGTGCGCTGGCGGTCGCGGTACGCACCGCCGCGGTACGCACCGCCGCAGGCGTGACCGCCATTTTCTATCGGCTTAATAACTCGATACCTGATCTTCGACAGGAGAGGACCTACACTGCAAGTGCTGCTGTGACCTCGGTCTGGAAAAGACAATGGCTCATGCGACTGGGGAAAGGGCCCCTGCCTTCACTGCTCAGGAATTGGATAAACTCGTGGATGGGGTCCTCCCCGAATATGCGCTACTCTACGGTCCTCCAGACCAACAGGTAAGTACACCGGGGCCATGCTTAGTGGCCAATGCCTGTGTTGAGTGGGGTGGATGAAAGATGGTGGGGAGGGGAGCGATTGAGGCATGCATCAAACGACGGATGAGAGCATGTACCACATGGCAAGGGTAGGGATGGGGGGCCACTCACATTGAGGGTGCAGAAGGTGATGACTCTTTTTCTCCCCCTGTACATTTCACATAGGTCAGCGCCCACCAGAAGATTGATATTTGGCATGCCATCGCCAAGGACGTCCGGACCCTGGGGGTCCACCACAGACGGGGCACCCACTGCCGGAAGAGATGGGAGGACATCCGACGCTGGAGCAGGAAGACGGCGGAGGCTCAGCTGGGGATGGCCTCCCAACGTGGGAGGGGTGCCAGACGGACTTTGACCCCCCTGATGTTCCTGATCCTGGCGGTGGCCTACCCCGATTTGGATGGGCGCGTGAGGACATCACAGCAGACACAAGGGGGTGAGTACACTCTTATTCTGGTGACTTTGCGCGCAGTGGAGGTGTCTGGGTGGGGGAGGAGGGCTGTGGGTATCCCTAGGCCAGGGCGATTTCTGTAGGCTAGGCCCCTCCGTAAGGCATGGCCCTGTGCCCCCGCCCCCCACCTCTGTAGGGTGCCAAGTACAGCTATTCATGACCCTGTGTCATCTATGTGTGCAGATGTCGTCCATAGGCTTATAGGCCATGTCCCACGGATTGAGTAGTGGACCCCAAGTGCGCGGCGTAGTGCAGGGGGCTTCTGTGTCTGTCCTGTCCGCCAACGGTGTCGCCAATGCATGCACTCAACATGTCTTTATTTTCTCCCCCCCCCCCTTTTTTGTGGTTTTCCTGTTCATGTGTGCATTAGCATCATCAGGCGGAGGAGAAGTGGCATCGGAGCACGAGGGAGCTGCATCCCACATGGCCATGGAGGGCCATGCAACGGATTCCGATTTCACCAGTGGGACGGAGGGCGAGGGGAGCTCCACAGCGGGGACTCGGGCAGAGATAAGTGACACGGACTCGTCCTCTGAAGGGAGCTCCCTTGTGGTTGCGGCAACATCTGTGCCCCCCGCAACAACAGGTACAGCCGCCACCCAGCGCACCAGCACTGCCCTCCCAGCAGCCCCTCAGCATTTGCCCTGTGCCCGCTCACCCAGGAAGGTGAGCATCTCCTTCGCCCCAGGCACCTCAGGCCCTGCCCCAGTCACCCCTGCTGTCCTCAGTGAGGAGATCATTGACCTCCTGAGGACGCTCACTGTTGGGCAGTCTACTATATTGAATGCCATCCAGGGTGTCGAAAGAGAGGTGCACCAGAGTAATGCATACCTGGAGGGCATTCATTCTGGTCAGGCTGCCCTTCAGCGATCGTTCAACACTCTGGCCTCAGCACTGATGGCAGCCATTGTCCCTGTGTCTAGCCTCCCCCCTCCAACTTCCTCCACCCAGACCCTATCACCTGTACCTCTGCCTATCCCAGACACACCATCAGACCAGCCTGCACACACCTCAACACCCAAGGGAAGCTCAGGCAGACATAAGCACCACACATCACACAGGCATTCACACAAGCAACATCCACATACAGACATACCAACACCCACTGCCTCCACTGTGTCCCCCTCCTCCTCGTCTCCCTCCTCCCTCCCTGTCACGTCTCCACTCACACCTACATGCACTACATCTTCAGCCACTATGTCCATCACCAGCACACACACCAGAACCCCCCCGCACACGTGCAGTCACCACCCCCACTGCCATTTACTCGTCCCGTGTGTCCTCTCACAGTGTGTCTGTGACCCCCTCTTCCAAGATACACAAACGCAGGCAGCCACCCACCCAACAGCCATCCACCTCACGACAGCCTCCAGCCCAAGCACCTGCACCCAAAGACACCAGACTTCAAACTCCTACAACCACATCCTCTTCCTTCACTCCCATACCCACTACACCTACCCCTCCCATTGCTCCTAAAAAGCTTTTCCTGTCCAAACTTAACCTCTTTCCACCAAGTCCCCCACCCCGTCCATGTCATAGGACCCCAGTCAGCACCTCAGCCACCACAAAACCGGGCCCTGTCATGACAGTCTGCCATGGACTATGGAGTCCCCCACCCTCCAGGGCAGCCATTTCAGTACGGAGCCAAGGCACGGGCAGCCCACCCCCGGAGAAACAATCAAAGATAGGCAGTGGCCGGCGCGAGAGGGTGAAGACACCAGCCACAAAAACCCCTACCATGGCTCCGGCAGGAGGTGTGGAGACAGCTGTCACACCTCCCAAGGTGGGGAAGGGCCACAGGTGATCAGGGAAGGCTGGGAAGGGCAGCACGCCCGACAAGTCTGCCATAAGCCCAGCTGGCCAGGAGGGCCCCGCCAGCCCCATCCCAGGTGGGCTGGAGGCCACCAACATGCCCGGCACTGCAGCCCAGGAGGGCCCCGCCAGCCACAGGACAGTTGGCAAATGAGCTCCACGCCATGGCCAGATCCGCTGAACTGGGCCCTTCATCTCAAGCACCGCTCAACTGGGCACTGCCATCTCAAACACCGCTGAACTGGGCTCTTCATCTCAAGCACCGCTGAACTGGGCACTGCCGTCTCAAGCACCGCTGAACTGGGCACCGCCGTCTCAAGCACCGCTGAACTGGGCCCTTCATCTCAAGCACTGCTGAACTGGGCCCTTCATCTCAAGCACTGCTGAACTGGGCCCTTCATCTCAAGCACCGCTGAACTGGGCCCTTCATCTCAAGCACCGCTGAACTGGGCACCGCCGTCTCAAGCAACGCTGAACTGGGCCCTTCATCTCAAGCACCGCTGCACTGGGCCCTTCATCTCAAGCACCGCTGAACTGGGCACCGCCGTCTCAAGCACAGCTGAACTGGGCCCTTCATCTCAAGCACCGCTGAACTGGGCACCGCCGTCTCAAGCACCGCTGTCTCAAGCACCGCTGAACTGGGCCCTTCATCTCAAGCACTGCTGAACTGGGCCCTTCATCTCAAGCACCGCTGAACTGGGCACCGCCGTCTCAAGCACCGCTGAACTGGGCCCTTCATCTCAAGCACCGCTGAACTGGGCACCGCCGTCTCAAGCACCGCTGAACTGGGCACCGCCGTCTCAAGCACAGCTGAACTGGGCCCTTCATCTCAAGCACCGCTGAACTGGGCCCTTCATCTCAAGCACCGCTGAACTGGGCACCGCCGTCTCAAGCACCGCTGAACTGGGCACTTCATCTCAAGCACCGCTGAACTGGGCCCTTCATCTCAAGCACCGCTGAACTGGGCACCGCCGTCTCAAGCACAGCTGAACTGGGCCCTTCATCTCAAGCACCGCTGAACTGGGCACCGCCGTCTCAAGCACCGCTGAACTGGGCACCGCCGTCTCAAGCACAGCTGAACTGGGCCCTTCATCTCAAGCACCGCTGAACTGGGCCCTTCATCTCAAGCACCGCTGAACTGGGCACCGCCGTCTCAAGCACCGCTGAACTGGGCCCTTCATCTCAAGTACCACTGAACTGGGCCCTTCATCTCAAGCACCGCTGAACGGGGCACCGCCGTCTCAAGCACCGCTGAACTGGGCCCTTCATCTCAAGCACCGCTGAACTGGGCACCGCCATCTCAAGCACCGCTGAACTGGGCACCGCCGTCTCAAGCACCGCTGAACTGGGCCCTTCATCTCAAGCATCGCTGAACTGGGCCCTTCATCTCAAGCACCGCTGAACTGGGCACCGCCGTCTCAAGCACCGCTGAACCATGAGCACCAGGGGCTGGCCCGCATCTTAGTCGGGCAGGGCTGCACGATGCAGTCTGGGCACCAGCCCCCACCCAGAACCAGTGGAGACTGTTATCCACTTGTGAGACTGTGGCTTTGCACTCACCAGGATGTAACAGTGGGCAACCCCCCCACTGTAGAGACTTGAGAGACTGTGGCTTTGCACTCCCCAGGATGTAACAGTGGGCAACCCACCCACTGTAGAGACTTGAGAGACTGTGGCTTTGCACTCCCCAGGATGTAACAGTGGGCAACCCACCCACTGTAGAGACTTGAGAGACTGTGGCTTTGCACTCCCCAGGATTGAACAGTGGCCATGGAGGCCCCTCGTGGATCGGGCGTCGTGCACTCATCTGGCTGAGGTGCCCCCCCCTTCCCTTCCCCCTGATGTGCCTGTAGTTTTGCTATCTGATGCCCCTGCAGTGTTCTCTCCATTGGAGTCAGGTATCTTGTGTGGGCTTTGCCCATGTGATTTGGGCCCAGTGGTCCACGGACAATACATGCTACAATGCTCGGACTTGTACATTTATGTATATAACAGTTTTTGATGTTGAATTATATTTTTAAGCCAGTATTACAATATATTCCTATGTTTAGAATCATTTCCTTTTGTGTTTGCATTCTTCCGGGGGCCTTGGGGGGTGTCACTCTGATGTGTTGATACCCATTGATGTGTGTGTTGTAGTGGGTGAGGGTGAGGGTGGGTGTGTCGCGTATGTGTGTACCCGTAATATTTTCTCCACCCCCCCCTCCCCTGTGTCGTAGGCGCAGTACTCACCGTTGTCTTCTGCGCCGGCGTTCGTGCTCCTGGTAGAGGAATAGGAACACAATCGCTGGGAGTATGTGGAGTTCGGGTTCCATGCTGTCCTTATTCCTCGTGGGCTGTATGGAGGTGAGCGTTTTCCCTTCGAAATGGCTGTTTCCGCCGTGTTTTTATCGGCGGGGCTACCGCCCCGAAAAAGGTGGCGGATTGGTAGGTTGTGATACAGTGGGCGGTACATTGTCTCCCGCCTGTCTGTTGGCGGTGACCGCCGCGCTGTTTGTTTGTGCCGCCGTGGCGGGTGGTGTGGTAATGTGGAGTTTTCTCTGTTGGCGGTTTCCGCCAGGGTCGGAATTCCATTTTTTTTCCCGCCAGCCTGTTTGCGGTTTGGCTGCTGGTTTAACACCGACCGCCAGGGTTGGAATGACCACCTATAACTTGTCAGGCATGCACAGATCACTAAGCCCTAAGATGCTGTCTTGCTTCAGAGCTTTTTTGGGATAAGCTTTTCTTGTCAGCTGTTGGAAATGGTCCTTTTGGCAGGGTTATCCCCAAACGTTTTGCCTGTGTGCTGCATTTCATTTTCACTGGCTTTAGGATCTGATCACTTTACCTCTGCTGACCAGTGCTAAAGTGCAAGTGCTGTTTGTAAAATGGTATTGGTGATTGGTTTATCCATGACTGGCATATTTGATTTACCACTTCTCGGTCCTCAATAGCAACATTCATGAGTTTCTCTAGCGCTTATTCTAAGGGCTGCTGTCCTTCTGCCAGGTTAGCCACGAAAAGCCATTTCCCTGTATCCCACTTCTGACATCACTCTGCAGAGGGACGGGTGAAAATATGTGTCATTTCCTGGGGTTGTTAGAGGAACCACTACCAGTGCCCTCCAGGAAAGCTTGGAAAACAGTTGCAGTGAGTGAATTGTAGGTAAAATGCCTCTATAACTGAAATACTCTCCTCCTTCTCTTTCATCAAGCAGGTTAGTTATTCCTGTCATCCCTTACCTGTGCTAGAGAAGAAATGAAAATATGAACAACCAAAAAACACACAAAATATACGTAAGGCAAGGTCTTTAAAGTTAAGTACACGACCTTAAGGTAAGGCTTTCCTTCTCCTCTCCACCTGATAGTGAACTTTTTTTAAATATCATGCTTTCAGATGATGCTTCTGATTTCTTTAATTTCGGAAGGATGGCTTTTTGTCCCCTAATAGGGTTTCCTTATATTGAGATTAACATGAGGGAAAAAGGAAAGGAGAAGAAACACAAAAACGAGGAGAAAAGGGAAAAAGAAGAAAACTCCAAGTTTTATCACTCAGTTAAGTTTTATGTGTAAGCGCCTGTTAGACCTGACAGGCTTAGGGTGCTTATCCCCTGACTTTTTGCCTGCCTTCCACCACTTTTCCGACACTTTTTTTTGTTGGTGTTAGGACTCTGCACACTTTACCACTGCTAACCAGTGCTAAAGTGCATGTGCTCTCTCCCTTAAACATTGTAATATTGGTTCACTCCCAATTGGCATATTTGATTTACTTATGAGTCCCTAGTAAAGTGCATTACATGTGCCTAGGGTCTGTAAATTAAAGTAGTGGGCCTGCAGCACTGATAGTGCCACCCACATAAGTAGCCCCTTAACCATGTCTCAGCCCTGCCATTGCAAGGTCTGTGTGTGCAGTTTCCCTGCCACTTTGACTTGGCATTTGAAAGTACTTGTCAAGCCTTAAACTCCCCTTTTCCTAAATATAAGTCACCCCTAAGGTAAGCCCTAGGTAACCCATAGGGCAGGGTGCTATGTAGGTAAAAGGCAAATCATGTACATATCCTGGTAATGAAAAACTCCTAAATTAATTTTCCACTACTGTGAGGCCTGGCTCCTTTCATAGGCTAGCATTAGGACTGTCTTCATGTACTTTTTGAGTGGTAGATTCTGATCTGAAAGGGGTAACCAGGCCATATTTAGTATGGCCAGAATGGTAACAGAAAATCCTGGTTATTAGCAAGGTTGGATTTTATATTACTATTTTAGAATTGTCACTTTTAGAAAGTGAGCATTTCTCTGCACCTAAAAAACATCTGTGCCTTACAGCCTGTCTCCAATCAATGTCTGGGCTGGGCTGGTTGACAACTCCCTTGTGCATTTCACCCAGACAACCACAAACACAGGGCCCTCAGTCCTGCACTCATCTGCATATTGAATGGGTCTTCCTGGGCTGGAAGGGTGGAGGGCCTGACACTTACATTTCAAAGGCTAGTGGCCTGCCCTCACACAATGGACTGCCAAACCCCCTACTAGGACCCTGGCAGACAGGACTGCACTGAAAGGGGAACTTGTGCACTTCAAAACCACTCTTTGAAGTATCCCCACTTCAAACGCATTTTTGGGTATATAAAATGGGTCTCTGACCCCACCATCTCAGACACTTCTGGACCTGCATCTGAACTCTGTTAGAAGAACTGCCTGGCTGCCCAAAGGACTCTCTGGATTGCTTTGCTCCAAAGGACTGCTGCCCTGCTGTTGCCCTGCTGCCCTGCTGGCCACTAACTGTGCTGGAAGGACTCTGCCTTCTGTGGTTCTAAAAATTCTGGACCCATGTAATTTACTTTGCCACAGCAGTATGATTTTAGTATCAAATGACCGATAATGACTAGTACACTAAGCATGAGCATTTTCGCTCAATTCCAGCAGCGTTTTCACCTCGAAATCGCCATTTTCGTCCTGCACTCGTGGCTCCCATTTTATACACGGCAGCCATTTTTAAAAGTTGCCCTCACATAGGCTTATAATACAGTCAGATTTGATTCCAAGGACACGTACACCTTGATTGACTTTTCTCTGACCTGGGCAAGCTGGAACCATTGCCTCAGGCCAAACCTGTTTGGTCAGTCCCTCTCCCAGTGGCCGAATCAGATAGCATCAAGGCACACCATGCCATAAAACCCTTATTATCGCTCACACACCCTGCCTAATCTTGCTCACACCTGCACCTGCTCTTTTCTTCTTCTTACTTTACGAGGGGGAGGTGCCCGTTTTTATTGGGGGTCCACACTTATCTGATGTAAAATACTAGGCCTTGCCGGGTAATTTATTATGGGTTGGATGACATGAAATATGAGGTTTCATCATGACACTGTTTTTTCCTTTGTAATGAAAACATGTGAATGACCAACCAAAATGTCAAGAATGTTTGCCTGAAGCTTAAAAAACTGTATATAAGGAAACCTGACTTTGCATTGACACACAGGGGGTGATTCTGACCGCGGCGGACGGCGGTCGCCGCCCGCCAAGCGGTTCCCGCCGAAAGACCGCTCCGCGGTCAAAAGACCGCGGCGGTCATTCTGGCTTTCCCACTGGGCTGGCGGGCGACCGCCGAAAGTCCGCCCGCCAGCCCAGCGGAAAACACCCTTCCCACGAGGACGCCGGCTCAGAATGGAGCCGGCGGAGTGGAAGGTGCGACGGGTGCAAAGCAGACACTGAAATTCTTCGTGGGGCCCCCAGGGGCCCCGCGGCACCCCCTACCGCCTCAGGATGGTGGTAGGGGGTGTCAGAATCCCCATGGCGGCGGAGCGCGCTCCGCCGCCATGGAGCATTCTCAAGGGCAGCGGGAAGTCGGCGGTACACCGCCGACTTTCCGTTTCTGGCCGCGGCTGAACCGACGCAGTCAGAATGCCCAGCGGTGCACCGCCAGCCTGTTGGCGGTGCTACCGCCGACCTCCGCCATGGCGGTAATTACCGCCAGGGTCAGAATGACCCCCACAGTCTCCTGAGAACATACAAACTGTGCTGTTGTACTTCTAGGACGCTTGTTACTTGGTTACAGCCAATAAATTCGATCTTTGACTTCACCTAGAAGACTCTGAGTTTCTGTGGTCTGAATCAGGAAAGTACCCGAGGTCTTTGGGTGTACCCTGGCACCACTGGGTTACCGGATCAGTACCGGTTCTGAAAAACCCAGTACCTCAGTTGGCACCCAACGTGGGGCCATACCAGCGGTACCGGTCCAAGCCTGAGGTCCGTGAGGAGCTTCGTGTGAAAATTCTGGAGGAAGGCCGCCACTTCATCGACCCCTGCATGTCGACGTGGTCCGAAAGACTTTGCTGCGAGGTTCCCCGCTTCCCGACGGCTACGAAGGACTGCTGCCCTGGCTATCGCCCTGATTTGGACCCTTGATGTTTGGTAGAGCGAAACGATAGGACGAGTCTTCTGGTGACGTCATCGATATTTTCAGTTAAGTATAAGTGGAGCGTCTCCCAGTCCTTAGTTGGACACTTGGTTTGTTCCTTAGTTGGACATTTGGTTTGGTATCCCTTCGGGATCACTTTGATTTGGAACTTGCAAGTACCAAAGCCGAAGGACTCGTGTATTCACGAGACTATCGTAAACGATAATCCTTTGAAGTTTGAAGCTAGACTAGTGAGCGAAGATGCCTGGTCTTAGCAGACTTGGAAATTTGTTTTGTCTTGGTTGTAAAAGGGACTCCCGGTTGGAGGACTCATGTCCGGTTCCTCCGATTGGAACTCCAACCTATGAACTATATGTGAAGCACGGAGTAGGCCCCATCACATATAATGAAGTATGGATCCGTTACACCAGAAAAGATGGTGTTTTAAAATGGTCCCAAAATGGTAGCTTTGACACAGAAATCTTAGATAACCTCGAAGTTAGACTTTTTAAGAAGAAAACCCGGCTGGCAATGTTTGATTCTTTCCGCTTATGGCGTAAGGAAGCCAAGCAAAAGGAAATTAAATTAGCTAAGAAAAATAAGAGAGAAAAAGGTATTTTGATTATGCAAGCTGCTATACAGTTTAAAGATAACGAAGTAGAACAGTTGAATGAGCAGTTGCATAGGCGACATAAAATGACAGTAGATAAATGCTATCCAGTTTTGCCGCCTCTTCAGCAAGATGCAGCAAAAGACTCTGAAAAAGATCCCCTAATGTCGCATTTGCTAAATTCGCCACCACCCTATGCGCAGAATGCCACGGCACCTCCGCAACCTCTAGTTGCACAACCAGTGGTTGCATTGCCTCCTGCTCCTCCACAGCACCCACCAGCTATTCTTCAGTTGGTTCCTATTCCTCCAGTGCAGACTCCTCAAGGGCCACCGGCTTTGACATCTACTCTGCCTTTACTTCCTACAACTTTGACTACTATAGCGACTACCACTCCTGGTATTGTTTCTGACACTGCTTCTGTCTCTGCCTTGTCTCATTCTGTTTTTCCTCCTGTTCATTTGTCAATATCTCCCTCTATCCATCAGAGAATGACAAACACTGTGACTAGTCTTTTATCCCCTCTCTTTGGGTCATTAGCTACGACCCCAGTTTCAGAGCGTAAACAATTGCGTAGCCAATTGCCTGATGGTAGGGAGAAAGAGACACTGAATTATTTGGCGCATAAATGGGTTACTGAACCAGCGAGATATGAACTAGAGTCTGTTATGGATGTCTTCCATCAGTGGGAAGAACCGAAACAGAGATACGTTTTTGAGAAAATGTGTACTTTTCTTTCTGAGGATTTAGAGGAAAATGGTTTGGAGCCCAATCCGCCTAAGTTGTGTCGTGTACGGTTCGATTTTGCGACAGGTTTGATTGTGGGTTCAGATGTCGAGAAAGCAGTTGCGATGTTATTGTCGTTTAGGACTGAAGGTGTTTCCAGGTTATTGTTTAAATATGATTCTTCTGCTAAAAAGAAAGGGAAACAGTACCCCATGAGAGAAGTTCCCCCACAATGGAGGGAAGGGGACCCAAATGCTAATCCACCTGTCCTGCCTCATTTCCAGCGTGTATGGGTACACGTTCCATGGAAGCGAGCTGAAGTTTTAGCCCTTAAGCAGACATTGCCTGATCCCCGTAAGAATCCTACAGGGTATTACAAGGAATTGTCACAGACTGCGGGGTCTTGCATTATGAATTTAGCTGACATAGACATGTTGTTTGGGAATGTTGTTCCACAGCCTTTATGGGGAAAGATTCGCCATACAGACCATGCTCAAGAGTTAGGTGACACATGGGCTAATATTGCTGGTGCAGATGCCCGACAAATTGGTGGTGCTAAACCTGAGCCTTTAGTGACAGAGCTTCCTGGTAGGATTATTGATTACATGAAACCTATAATGCCTGCGATGCGTGTAAACTGGGATAAATTGTCTGCATGTAAGCAAAAGAAAGAAGAAACGGTATCAGATTTCTTCACCAGGTTTGAAGAAACGTTTGTGGACCACAGTGGTCAAGATATGAGCACGGAAGGTGGTCAACGTTTGTTCATCGATAAATTTGTGCATAACCTGCTTCCTGAGTTGTGTAAAAAGTTAAAAGATTCAGAAAGTTCTTGGGCAGTTTCCTCTTCAGCGCAAATATTGGCTACTGCACAGTACTACGAAAATAGAGATAAAGATGATAGAATAGAGAAGAAAACTAAAGAATTGAAAACGAAGGTTCTGTTACAACAAGCGTACCCGCCACGTGGTGGTCAAAATAGTGGTGCACAGAGTAACTATCAGAACAACTATCAGAATAACTATCAGCCCCAACCGTTTCAGAGAAACTCGCAAAGAGCCGAGTATGCTCAACCAGGTATCCCAGTAGGTCCCAATCAGTGTTCATATTGCAAGGAAGAGGGTCATTTCAAGTATAGTTGCCCTGCTTTGCTACAGCGCGCAAATGGTACTTCTGGTTTAAGAGGTTGAGGTGTTCCACAAGCACCTAGAGGAAGAGGACGTGGATATGTTCCCCAGAGCGCGCGCCCATTCCTCCCTCAAAACTCAATGAACAGATTTGATCAACAGGTTAATGCATCTGGTAGGACGGCTCAGTACTATACTGATGATTACTATACAGAGGATGAGCATTTGGACAGTAATGATTGCTAGGACAGCCATAGACAAAGAGAGGGAGTTGTTTCAGTTCCAGTAGATCAGAGTGGGCCTTATGTTAAGGTGATTGCATCAGGTGTGTCAGAACCTTTTCTGTTGGATACTGGTGCTACCAAGAGTTCTATTATGCACTCAAAACTCCCTGGCGCACCTTTGTCTGGCGAAACAAATGTATCAGTAGGGTTTTCCGGCGCCCCACTTAGAAATCCGATTTCTAACCCTATATCTCTTTCTGTTGGACCTTGTAAATTTGAAACACCCCTTATTTTGACGACAGGTTGTGGCGAGAACTTGTTAGGATTAGATCTGTTAAAGAGATTGTATGCAACATTGTATTGCTCTCCTTCTGGAGTGCAACTCACATTGGGTAAGAAATGGGTTTCACCAATGTATTTGTCAAAGGACAGATTTCCACCAGAATTTTCGTCTCTTCCTAATACTCTTTGGGCTACTGGACCTAATGATGTAGGTCTTTTAGAAATTCAGCCATATGTGATAACATTAAAAGCCAATGTTAAAATGCCACGTATTCCCCAATACAAGATCTCTAGTGAAGGGGAAAAAGCGTTGTTAGCAATTATTTGTGATCTGATTGAGAAGGATGTAATTGAAGAGACAAGAGGCAACGTTTGCAATAGTCCTGTTTTGCCTGTCTTGAAGCATACTGACCCTACTCAGCCACATGTTTATAGGTTTGTAATTGATCTTAGAGAGGTGAACAAAATAGTTGTGCCACAGTTTCCAGTCGTCCCCGATATCACTGCATTGTTGACAATGATTCCAGCTTCAGCCACTTGGTTTTCAGTGATAGACCTGAAAAATGCTTTCTTCAGCATCCCTATTGCAGAAGAGAGCAGGGACATTTTTGGCTTCAATTTGGGAGGACGAAGCTTCAGATTTAAGAGAGCTCCTCAAGGCTATTGTGAAAGTCCATCTATCTATAGTCAGGCTTTGAAAGCACAACTTGACACTCTTATGTTACCTGATGGCGCCATTCTCATTCAATATGTCGATGATTTGCTAGTTGCTGCAGATACTAAGGAGATCTGCAAAGAAGCAACATTGTCAATATTGCGTCATTTGTCTGATTTACACCACAAAGTGTCCCTTTCAAAGTTACAGTATTGTCAAAAAGAAGTGACCTATTTAGGTCATCTCTTTTCGAAGGAGGGAAGGCAACTGACCCCAGAGAGAATCAGGGCTGTTGCAGCAATGAGTGTGCCAAGAACACAGAGAGAAGTGCGTGCTTTCTTGGGTATTACATCATATTGCAGACAATGGATACCTAATTTTTCGTTAATAGCCAAACCCTTGGTGGCATTAACTTGTAAAGATACACCAAATCCCGTCCCATGGTCTGAAGATTGTCAGAAAAGTTTTGTCGAATTACGTGATGCATTATGTTCAGCTCCTGTGTTGGGTACCCCCAACTCCCAACTACAGCAAGCCTTTTACATTGTATGTCCATGAGAAAGAAGGTTGTGCGTTAGCAGTTTTGACACAACAGTTTGGAGACAGGGAGCGTCCATGCGCCTATTTCTCTTCAACCTTAGACCCAGTAGCTAAGGCACTACCAAGCTGCTTAAGAGCGGCAGCGGCAACTGCTGTTTCTATCCGACAGTCTGCTGGTTTAGTGATGAATAACACATTAATCGTAATGGTTCCACATGCAGTGGACACGTTGTTAAACAGAACCAAGACACAGCATTTAACTAGTGCTCGATTGTCAGGTTACGAGTTGACATTGTTAGCAAGCCATGTACATATAAAAAGATGCACTACACTTAACCCAGCTACGTTATTGCCAATTGTGACGGAGTTAGATACCTCTGAACAACATGATTGTCTCCATAGAACAGAAGAAGAAACGAAAGGGAGAATAGACCTTCTGGACACTCCCCTTGCAAAGAGTGATGGTACTTTGTGGGTGGATGGTTCATGCTTTAAGCTCACGAATGGTGACACGACTGCGGCGTATGCTGTGACAACTTTGTGTACGATTGTTGAAGCTGCACGTATCCCACACAATTCAGCCCAAGCAGCTGAGTTAATAGCCCTAACAAGAGCATGTACAGTATCAAAAGGAATGAAAGTGACTATCTATACCGATAGCCAATATGCGTTTGGTGTGGCCCATAGTTTTGGGCGTTTGTGGAAGGAACGTGGGTTCCTGACCTCGCATGGAACTAAAATACAGCACGGTCAGTTGGTAAATGAGCTCCTTGATTCACTTACTTTACCGTTGCAAGTTGCGATTGTGAAGTGTAGCGCACATAAAAAGGTGACTGATGATGTTGGTCGTGGGAATGTATTTGCTGACGAGGTCGCAAAAGAAACGGCAAGGAATGTGATGAGCCGAATGTATGTCGCGGGCCCTGCAAGATGGATTGGTGATGTTGGAATGTGTGAAGACACAATAGAAAGCGTGAAATCGATTCAAGCTGAAGCCACAGAGAGAGAATTGAGTGTGTGGAGAGAAAGTACGGGTAAATTGGATGCGAATGGTTGTTGGGTCGAGTTGTCAGAACATCAAAGATGGTTGCTACCCGATGCGTATGTGCTTGCAGTAGTTACAATGGCTCATGAAATGGCTCACATCAGTGTGAAAGGGATTTGTAAGTTGTTGGCCCCAGTATGGCAAAATGCAGGAATTCTCAAGTGCGCAGAAAATGTGGTTAAAAATTGCATGGTATGCCTGAAAATACAACCCTGGTAGAGGAACCCCAACTCCAGCTGGTCATTTTGCACCTCCTACGTATCCGTTTGAGGTTTTGCAGCTAGATTTCATCCACATGGAGAGGTGCAACAACTTAAAATACGTACTCGTTGTTGTTTGTGCCTTTTCAAGATGGGTGGAAGCCTATCCCCTAAAAGACAATACTGCGCTATCCACAGCCAAAGCCCTTGTGAAAGAGTTCTTCCCTAGATTCGGAATGCCGAGAATGATCTGGAGTGACAATGGAAGTGAAATTGTGGGTCAAGTGATGAAGAAAGTATGCGAAGGGCTAGGCATAAACCAAAAGTTTCACGCTGCAAATCACCCCCAATCAGCTGGATTAGTGGAGTGCTATAATGGCACTCTAAAGCTAAAATTGGCCAAGATACAAGCGAGCTCTGGTCTTAAATGGCCTGACGCTCTACCCTTAGCACTCCTATCAACCAGAATGACTGTGCATTCACAAGTGAAACTTAGTCCTTATGAAATAGTCTTTGGCCGCCCGGCCAATATATGGGGAGTGCCCAGGCCCAAGAAGTTTAGCGAGATAGAGCATCCTGTTTTGGATGACTATCTGTATGAATTGACGGCTAAATTACGTGTTTTACATCAACAGGTCCACGACACCCTGCCTCCGGTCTCTGAATCTCCAGGTCATCCCATTGAGCCTGGATCCTGGGTTTTAATAAAGAACTTTCAGCGAACCAAAAACGAGCAGCCCAGGTGGACCGGACCGCACCTCGTTCTTCTCTCCACAAGATCAGCTGTTCGAGTAGAAGGGAAGAAACACTGGATCCATGGGACCCATTGCAAAAGGGTACCCCTACCTCTGCCATATGACCGGTGGGTCCAGGAAGGTGTCGCCGACTCAGAGACTGAAACCGTGCCACGTTTTCTGCCTTTCAGCGATGCACGAATAAAAGGAACACTCACTGAGAAAGAAAGTGATGACATTTTACAATCAGCAGTATCACCGTCAGTTCGATTGGACACTACAGAACCTGAACTCCTTTTTCAGGACCACACGATACCTGGGACTAACCGTTATAATCTACGACCAAGAATAAAGGACAAATAAAACAGTTTACTTTTCTTCCCTTTAGCAAAGTTCTCCAATATGGAAAATTATTTTTGAATGACTTTTTTTTTAGTTTTTTTGTTTTTCGAACCTCCATCCGGGTTCAGCTGTAGGATCGTGGCTGAAAAGACTTAGGGGGTAGCCTGTGGACACAAGGTCTACAGGTCTGGTTTGTTCTAGGGCGGCCTGGAACATTCAGAACACTCCTAAGTGAAGTAAACCAACCTCCACGAACGGCAACGGTTAGAGGATGGAATCTTTTCAAAATGGAGAACATGTTGAAAGACTGAGTTTCAAGAAGAGAATATGTGAAACGATAACCAGGAAACGGTTTTTGCTGCTGTGCATTTTTATGTTATTTAGTATACTTATGTTTTTTATAGGATATGTTTTATTCTGTTTTAACGTGATATTGGCACCCACTACCTCGTCTACACCTCCTCCTTCCACTGTTTCCCCACATTCTTTTCAACTCCTCCCTAAACATGAATCTGCTAGGAGACTAGAGTTCATTAATAACTCCTTCATCCAGCTTTTGCACCAACACCAACTAGTGATAAATACAACTAACTGTTGTGTGTGTGTCCTTATGCCTCACACAGCAGATAAAGGTATCCCTTATCTGATCCTGCCTTTCAGCCACAATGGTTCCGTGTGGGCATTCAGAACGATATTCATCTATGCACACTACCCCCTACGTTTTGCGGAAGACAACCCTAAAAAAAATGCTTTAGTTAAAGGTATCATAGACATGATGAAGGACAATATCTTCTACGAGACTATCCCCAGAGATGAGACAATAGCATATATAGGATGGAACATGACCGGATATGAAGCCACAATGAGTGAGAAACAGCAAGCTAAGATATCTTCCCTGATTTGGGTTGTACCCCATCAGGGTCACCTGTGTCTACAAGGTACTGGCAAGAATCCCAGAGCTCAGCTAGGGGAAAGCGTCTGCACTGAGACATATGTCTTCGCATCTCAAACCTCCCCTCCGCTCTTGGCAGCTAAGGGTACCTATTTCATCTGCCATGATAGAGCCTTTACATGGTTGCCCCCTGACTTTTCGGGCACATGCTTCGTTTCGTTCCTGTTGCCCCCTACCTACACAACAGCGGCAGATTACCACAAGACAAGGATAGTTAGAGGCGTCTTCAGTGAAGAAGACACTGCAGGACAAGAATTTGGGGACTTCGTAAAGGGTTTTCTGCCGTTCTGGGGACAAATAGGTAACAGCAGGAGCATAAGGCAATTGATAAGAGTGGTTGAATCCACCGTGGCTGAAACCGCTGGTGCCCTTGGTAACTTGACTGCTGATCTCCAGTCGGATCATCTTATGACCCTTCAGAACAGGGTCGCATTAGATGTCATACTTGCAGACCGGGGTGGAGTATGTACATTGATCCAATCGAGTTGCTGTGTTTTTGTCCCAGATAACGCTCCAACAGTATACCAGGCCATCTCCAAACTGCGTAGAATTTCCGAATCTATTCATTTAGATAGAGGAGATTGGTCATTAATGGGATGGTTCTGGGAACTGATATCAGCATGGGGATGGAAGATACTGATGGTCATTGGGAGGATCTTGGCCATTCTTTTCCTGTTCTGTCTATGCGTGCAGTGTGCTCCTGCGATATGTGGCCTCTGTGTTACATCATGCATAAGGAAACCTGCACCAAGAGACGAGCTAAATACTAGGATGATGTTACAGCAACATCTCAACGACTTTAGAAACATAGACCTGGACTCAGATTAGCATGAGAATAGGTTTATTGCCTATGTAAGGGCAAAAGGAGGGTTTGTGGTTCTAAAAATTCTGGACCCATGTAATTTACTTTGCCACAGCAGTACGATTTTAGTATCAAAAGACCGATAATGACTAGTACACTAAGCATAAGCATTTTCGCTCAATTCCAGCAGCGTTTTCACCTCGAAATCGCCATTTTCGTCCTGCACTCGTGGCTCCCATTTTATACACAGCAGCCATTTTTAAAAGTTGTCCTCACATAGGCTTATAATACAGTCAGATTTGATTCCAAGGACACGTACACCTTGATTGACTTTTCTCTGACCTGGGCAAGCTGAAACCATTGCCTCAGGCCAAACCTGTTTGGTCAGTCCCTCTCCCAGTGGCCAAATCAGATAGCATCAAGGCACACCATGCCATAAAACCCTTATTATCGCTCACACACCCTGCCTAATCTTGCTCACACCTGCACCTGCTCTTTTCTTCTTCTTACTCTACGAGGGGGAGGTGCCCGTTTTTATTGGGGGTCCACACTTATCTGATGTAAAATACTAGGCCTTGCCGGGTAATTTATTATGGGTTGGATGACATGAAATATGAGGTTTCATCATGACACTGTTTTTTCCTTTGTAATGAAAACATGTGAATGACCAACCAAAATGTCAAGAATGTTTGCCTGAAGCTTAAAAAACTGTATATCAGGAAACCTGACTTTGCATTGACACACAGTCTCCTGAGAACATACAAACCGTGCTGTTGTACTTCTAGGACGCTTGTTACTTGGTTGCAGCCAATAAATTAGATCTTTGACTTCACCTAGAAGACTCTGAGTTTCTGTGGTCTGAATCAGGAAAGTACCCGAGGTCTTTGGGTGTACCCTGGCACCACTGGGTTACCGGATCAGTACCGGTTCTGAAAAACCCAGTACCTCACTTCCCCCCAAAGTGCTCTCCAAGGGCTCGGATTGAGCTTGCCTCCTGTTCTGGAGTCGTAGGGACTACAAAGACCTCCACTGCTAGCTTTTTGCTAGTACACCGACTCCAGCGACTTCAGAATGATTTCAGTGATGCCACAGCCTGCTCCCGTACCATGGACCTCTCTGCACGCAACAACTTCAACCTGTAACGCAAGTCCGACGTTGCAGTGACTCTGCTGGCGTCACTCATGGTAATCATGACACTGCGAAGTCAACACATCACGTCTGGACGGACCGGAACCAGCCACCCCGCTGGGTCACAAGGAATCAACGCATCCGGGATGATGCTGTATCATCTCCCCCTGCATCCGGAAAAAGCCGACGCCTCACCTTCACCTGCTTCTCAGCGCAGAACCATTGCTTCTCTCCTTGGGCACTGTAAGGGACTGACACCGCCCGCCTCCACCAACGCCTCTTTCCAACCAGTGCAACATCCTTGTTATTTGTTTTCAAAAGGTACTGTACTTGGGGGTTCGTGTGACTCTGTGACCGGCACCGTTGGTGTCGGATTGTTGGGAATGACTCCGTCAATAACGCTGTGATAGACCCAGCTGGAGCTATTGTGTTTTCTAGGTACTTCAGTTGGATTTAATGTTTAAAAATGTCAAAACTCTGCCTGTGTACATTGGATTTTCATTGTTTCAACATTATTATATTCAGATAAATATTCTCTATTTTTCTAAACCTCTGTGGTGTCTTTTTGTGGGGTTTTCACTGTGTTACTGTATAATTTATTGCACAAATACTTTACACATTGCCTTCTAGGTTAGGCCTGACTGCTCAGTGCCAAGCTACCAGAGGGTGTGCGCAGGATAATTTGGATTGTGTGTGACTTACCTTGACTAGGATTGTGGTCCCTACGTGAACAAGGGTGTATACCAACTAAAGACCCCATTTCTAACAGATCACTCACCCAAGGTACCACAACTCTCCTGAGTTGTGGCAGGGTAGTAGGCATAGACTGGCGGTGTCCACAACTCATCACTCCACTCATCTGGGTTCTCGCTTGCTCCTGTATCCTCATTGGGATCTGCTGCCACATCCTTGTCGGGCTCCCCTTTTGTTTTTTCGGTCTCGCCATTCACCTCATCTAAGCCGGTGGCTTGTCCTTCCGACTTTGGTCGATTGCTGCTTTTGTCGGCCTCCTCCAAGTCAGCATCTCCTATCGGCTTTGTTCTGTTACTCCTTTCCCCTGCCTCCAAGTCAGTGTCTCATCCTCCCTCTCCTCTTGCCTCTCTGTGGTCCTTCTTTTCTTCCACTTCTCTTGCTCCTCCGCCTGTAAGATAGTGTCCTTCCATAGTGTTGGTGGTTGGCGCATGGATTTCAGCACCCTCCTTCTTTTAATGTCTTTTTTCCCCCTTAGGTTCTGCCAGCTCAGATGGTAGAACTTTCTGAGGATACTGGGAGAGGTAATGTGCCTTTGTTTGTTTTTTCCTATAATAGGTCCTATAATAGGTCTTATATCAGAAGGGTTATAGAGCTAGAAAACATCCATTCTAATGGAAGGTGATCCGTATATATATCATATTCTCCACCTTCAAGAATAAACCTGGGAGTTTCAATAGGTTGCTTGACAGCTAACCCATCTTTCTCTACTATGGCATGCTCCATCACTCTTGGAAAATGTTTGCGGCTAATATAAATGAAGGCTTCACTACCCCCTTTCATCTTTTTGTGATAGAACAGCAATATGAATTGCTTGGAATCATATGGGGTGCAAAGGATGGGAGAACAGTTTGAAACATCTTCAAAACTTCTAACACTCTTTGTGAAGGATTCTTTAACTCCTTAGCACCTTTCATATTGTTTTACAGTAAATCTGATAGGTAGGCCGCCAACTAAGAAAATTGTGGAATAAACCTTCAATAATATCCTACTAATTCTAAGAAGGTCTGTAAGTCTCTTGTAGGTTTTGGGAAATAGACTTGCAGGATAGTTTAAACTTTTTCAGCACGCAATTGGATTAGTCCCTTCCCTGGTAAATAACCCAAATATTTATCTTATTTGGCAGCTAAATGACTCTTTGCTGGACTATACTTGCTTCCCTTGTTCTGTGACAGTGGAATGTTGGATTATGTTTGTTCTTCCTGGAGTTGTGGAAAAAAACACCTAGACAGGTCTCCAATTGTTTGGTCAAGTCCTGTCTATTTTCATCTAGTTTTCAGTGAACGCATTTTAAAATGTGTTCCCCGAATTCCTTTCAGAAGATAGAGAGAACGGGAAGAGGTAACCCCCCATGTTTTTTAGAAAGTTCACATGGTATACTTGTGATTCTTTCTTGGATGTATTGATTTCTGGCTTATCGGTCCCTGATGTCACTTGTTCTATAAATTTGTAAGGGTCTTGCCACTGACTTACATCTTATGGTTGGAGCTAGGTAACAATAAAAATATATAGGCCCTCATTCTGACCCTGGCGGTCAAAGACCGCCAGGGCGGAGGACCGCGGGAGCACCGCCGACAGGCCGGCGATGCTCCAATGGGGATTCCGACCGCGGCGGTAAAGCCGCGGTCGGACCGGCACCACTGGCGGGCTCCCGCCAGTGTACCGCCGCCCCATTGAATCCTCCACGGCGGCGCAGCTTGCTGCACCGCCGCGGGGATTCCGACCCCCCCTACCGCCATCCAGATCCCGGCGGTCCGACCGCCGGGATCCGGATGGCGGTAGGGGGGGTCGCGGGGCCCCCGTAAGAGGGCCCCTGCAGTGCCCATGCCACTGGCATGGGCATTGCAGGGGCCCCCGTAAGAGGGCCCCTACATGTATTTCACTGTCTGCTGCGCAGACAGTGAAATACGCGATGGGTGCAACTGCACCCGTCGCACAGCTTCCACTCCGCCGGCTCGATTCCGAGCCGGCTTCATCGTGGAAGCCTCTTTCCCGCTGGGCTGGCGGGCGGTCTGAAGGCGACCGCCCGCCAGCCCAGCGGGAAAGTCAGAATTACCGCCGCGGTCTTTCGACCGCGGAACGGTAACCTGACGGCGGGACTTTGGCGGGCGGCCTCCGCCGCCCGCCAAGGTCAGAATGAGGGCCATAGTCTCCTACTGAAAAAACTTGTGGTTTGGCCTTTTTTTTATCCTTTTGCTCTTTCTGTATCTGCTGCTTCTGTTCTAGATTGACCCTCATCATCTCACAAATTTCATTCAAATGGGTTCTCAAATTCTTGACATATTCAGAGAGAGGTTTAGTTTAATCTTTTTCTTGCTCCAAAACGTCTTGAGCCATATTTAATGAGGGGTGAGATTTTTAACCAAACAACAATTTGAACGGAGAAAATCCAATACTACTCTGCCCTTTACACCGTATGGTTCACAAGGCCAACTGTAGCATTAACTCCCACTCACTTGCTTCTAAATTCAATAGTGTTCAATAGTGTTTATATCGTTCAACTAAGCCATTAGTCTGGGGATGATGCGCAGCTGTTCTTATTTTCTGGACTCCTAGCTGTTCACACACTTTTTTCATAAGCGTTGAGGTGAACGGGTGAACACTGATCCATCAATATCTCTTGAAGGAAGCCTGCCCGAGAGAAAATTTCAATAATTGCCTTAGCTAGCTGAGTAGTATTGGGTTGCCTTAGAGGAATGGCCTCTGAATACCGGGTCGGGTAGTCTATTACTACTAAAACAAATCAGTATCCACTTTGAAAGGGCACTAAGGGAACTATAATGTCCATCTGTACTTGGGAAAAGGGTCTGTCTATGATAGGGAGAGGTTGTAAAGGGTCTCTTGGAGGTCAATACCGACAGTTCTTTTGGCAAACGGGGCATCCTTGGCAATATATTGTTTTACCTGACTATAAATACCCGGCCAGTAAAACGTCTCAAGAATACCATTTTCAGTTTTATTAGGCCCAAAGTGACCTCCCAACAAGTGACTATGGGCTAGGAATAGAACTGTTCTTCAAGGGTTTGAGAATAACTCACTGTATGCTGTGTGTTTTACCTCCCTCCCTGTATAACAACCCCTGTAGTCCTTCTGGCAGTTTAGCCACAAAAGCCTCCATTTCCCCATTTACCACTTCTGATACCACTATGTGAATTTAAAGGGCTAAATCAGTTTAACCTAAATGAAAATGTGCACTATAAACCCAAAAATATAGAAAACATATTGTTGCGTAGGTTCTCATTATGCTAATGAGGCTACTGGATTTGGGCAGCAGAATCACATGGATTGTACGTACTGAGTACGATTCCACACCATATGACACCTATCGGCCTAATCCGGATTTTCTGACCACCTAGCAGTCCCTCATCTCTGGCCGAGATGATTGTGGCAACCGGACACAGGACAAGAAAGACTCCTCAGGGGAATCGTGGTCAATCAGATCTCATCCCTTTCTCTCAGTTACCAAAGTCTCATATAATCAAAGACAATAGAGGCAGAATAGAGTTCAATAAGGATTTAGTGAGGTAACTGCATCTTAGATACAAAAGCATGTATTGCAATAACTAAGATGATAAAACACAATAAAACAAGCAGGTGACTAAAAGACACAAAAACAGTCCTACCATACTGTCACTAGGAGTGATCTATATTTCTCCTGCCTATGCTATGTTTGAGCACAGCATAACAAGCCTAACCCACCCGTCAGGTTTCCCCATGGAAGTACATCATCCCTCATACCTGGAGGAAGAAGCCTGTAGTCTAGAGAGGCACCGTCCCCATGTGGATCAGGGGTCCGGCCGTCTAAGCAAGTAGCTGTAGCGAAGCAATCTGCAATCAGCAGACAGTCATGGTCATCTGGCTGGAATCTCCCTCTAATGTGTGTGCGACAAAGGGATGTTTTTATAATAAAACAGCTGACATTCTAAGAATTGGTCCCTACATATGAGTGTGTGTTTTTATGTGAATGTTGAAGACACAGCATATCACATTTGTCGGCAACTGTATCTGACTGCAGCCTTGGAGCAAGCACAAAGTGAAGTAAATGCCCTACTAAGAATGTAATGCTTTCCTAGGCGAAAGGACAAAGAGATAGAGAAAATAAAACAGCACCGCAAATGGGGCTATTGCTAGAAAAATAAAGCAATGCTGAATAAAATGTAACTGGATTAAAGGGCGCGGCGGCAGGCCTAGTTAGCTAGAATAACGTGACTAAAATATGTCTAAAATAGCTATACAACAATAGGAGTGAGGAAACACTAACATGAAATTCCTAATAACATCTTGAAGTAAATTAGAGGTAAAATCCACAAGGCTATATTACTCACTCCTCTTCAGTACATATAGGTGGTCATTATGACCCTGGCGGTATTACAACCGCAGGGCCAAAACGACGGGAGCACCGCCAACAGGCTGGCGGTGCCTCCCGGCGTATTTTGACCGCGGCGGTAGCGCCGCGGTCGCACCGCCGGGGCCGGCGGTTTACCGCCACAACGGCCCCGGCAGATGTAATCCGCCAGGGCAGCGCTGCTTGCAGCATTGCCCAGGGGATTACAAGTCCCCGACCTCCAGCCTTTTTCTGGCGGTCTGAACTGCCAGGAAAAGGCTGGCGGTACGGGGAGTCGTGGGGCCCCTGGGGGCCCCTGCACGGCCCATGCCACTGGCATGGGCAGTGCAGGGGCCCCCTGACAGGGCCCCATGCGGCTTTTCACTGTCTGCTGTGCAGACAGTGAAAAGCACGACAGGTGCAACTGCACCCGTCGCACGGCCGCAACACCGCCGGCTCCATTTGGAGCCGGCTCCCATGTTGCGGCCCACATCCCCACTGGGCCGGCGGGCAGAAACTTGGTTTCCGCCCGCCGGCCCAGCGGGGATGTCCAAATGGGCACCGCGGCAGTGTTGTAATGAGGCCCAGAGTCATTTAACCTGACGGGAGCCCCTCTCACTCTATGTACCTGCACTTCTTTTACTTTGCCACTACTACCATCTGGCACTACACTTGCCTCTCTAGGCTCATTTTCTGCACACATTCTGACACTATCACCATTATATTTCACTTCACCAAATCGCAATCCATTTATTTACAATCTCTGCATCACTCATCTACATCAGACCACTGAACTCTTCCTCCTCTTCTGGATAGATAGTTGTGTTGTTCCCATTTTACTCATGCAACCCTACCTTCCTATTACATTTTTGACCATTAGTCAACTTGACATGGTTTCTCCACACCTCACTGACTCAATTAGGTCCTCTGAACTTGGGAATTCCTCCACTCAACCTCCAAACCATAACCCTGACCGAATTCCCACCCACTTTCTCTCACACTGTTCACTCTTCAACACTGCACACCCACGTTTGTCACTCATTTTAGTTTTCAAACACCCTAGACCCAACTTAGCTTGTTCTTCTCTCCCTTTCATCATGCTGAAAGGTGTGCATCCAGTGTACCCATTGACACAAGTATGATGTGCCCAAACCATGTCAAGCATGTTTTTCTCAACATCCAAGTTACTCTTGAAGCCATTTCAATTAGTCCTTCCTTTGGCCAAGCGATTCACCATTTCTACAATAACATGTCCTTAGACATTATACAGTGGCCTTGTAGAGCGTTAGCTACCACACTGTATCAGAAATGTCCTCATTTCATCTGAAGTCAGTCTCTGATCATTATCAGTAACCAGCACCATGGGAGTACCTTCCCTTGAAAAGCTACATCTTAAAACCTTGATGGTTTTGGCTGTAGTGATGTCACCTACAAACTCTACTCCAATCGATTTTGTGGCCACATCCACAAACACCATGGCATACCTAATGTTATTTGATAGCCATTTTAATGGTTCAATGAAATCTAGACATAATTTAAACCACAGTGGGTCTTTTATATACTTTTGCTCCTCTCTTCCAAATTGTCATTTTTTTTACCTTCTTTACACACTGGGCAACGACGCACCTACTCAATGATCTCTTCATACATTTTGGGCCACCAAACATTCTCCTTAACATGCATGATCATTAGAGACAGACCCAAAATTCCCTTATGGGCAAGTTTGCACACTCTTCTTGTCAACAAATATGGTGGACTAAAGCGTCCTCATCTCATCAATAAAGATTCTCCTTCGAATGATAACTTACTCACCAATTTAACATAAGGTCTGGCTGACACACCAACACAGCTCTCTCTGACCTCAACTTTCCAAGCAAATTTCTTTGCCTCATCCAATGCCTTGTCTTCAAACATCACCCTCAACCTTTAGAGATAGCACCTTTGTGTTCTGGAACTCCATTGTCTACACTCACTACCACTTCTTCATTGTCCACACCTTCGCCTACCTTGCCTCTCGGTAAGGGTAGTCTAATAGGATTGTCTTTATTCCAACCAGGCATATGCTCAACCACATATCAGTGAGACTGTAATTTGCCCATCAGTCTAGCCAACCATACTCACACATTGATTGTACCACCATGATTTGATCTTCCGCTCTTGGATTCATGACCATGTGCAGATCAATTTGGTTCGTCAATCCAAGTATGGGAGGACACTCATTGACAATGTACACTTTTCCTTGCACTTTACTGCCCTTTAAAAATATATTTTGCCCACATAAATCCCAATTCATCTATAGTACTACTTTGAAATCCAATAAGATGTATGTCCTTCAGTTCCAAATAGATCTTCCCCAAGGGTTTTCCCACAAATATTCCCACAAGTATAATCATGAACATAGAGACAGAGACATCTTAAGGATCTTGGGAGCCCTGGTCCAGACAAAGTTTGCGGGCCCCTGTTCAGAGTTGCTAAGCATTTATGATCCACTTTCAGCTTGTTCATGCCCTCTTTGCCCAGGCCACTGCCACTTCAGGGGCAGACTAGTCCAAATTCTCAATGCGTTTCCATGTAATATTTAGGGAAAGTCATGTGTGTTTTCAATACTGTAATACAGCAGCAGACCTACTGCCATTTCTCATACGTGAGGTCCTATTTTGAATTAAAAGGAACTTTCTATGGATGTTCCAAAGTGTTGAAAAAACATAAACACATTTCTTTACAAAATGTCTGCACTAGACTCCCACACATTACCTGTATTA
Source organism: Pleurodeles waltl (assembly GCF_031143425.1). Lineage (NCBI taxonomy): Eukaryota > Metazoa > Chordata > Amphibia > Caudata > Salamandridae > Pleurodeles > Pleurodeles waltl. The sequence goes on from NC_090440.1 coordinate 764,591,713, forward strand.
AAAATAAAGGAAAATTGTATTTAAAATATCATTCCAGGTCACCAGGGCAGGATTGTGTGGAGAACAGAGCTATATCTACCAGGGGAACCGCTGAAAGGCTGAGGCCCTGGGCCAGAGCCCACTTTGCCCATGCCGTAAAGCGACTCTGTCCAGACCAGAGACCACCACAAGTGTTCCTTTCCATTTATGGTAAGTTCAGCTTTTGTTCTGCATTTTCTTTGCTCACTATCATCTTCCAACTCCACTCTTAATACATTTTCAAATGGCACCTCCATATTAACAGATGCTACATTCCATCTTGTCTTGCCTTTGCAGACCCTAGCAAAGTGACTTTTTCTTCATACACGTTTTACATTCTTTATCAAGTGTGACACGGTTGCTAAACTCAGCATTAAGATACTAATTTCCACCACTATCACATGACGCATTCAAAAAAAGTCCCTTGTTGGCCATTATTCCTTCCTTTGATGGATATCCTTTACTATCTCCTCCTTTCTTATTTACAAAGTTAATTAATGCTTTCTGACATCTGTCCAATTTCGGATGTATTGCCACTACTCGGTGCCACATCAACGTATCCCCTGTTGTCTTTACACTCCAGCTTTTTCGTGCAGGCACTGAATTCTTCAACTATTTTGGCCATCTCTAGTCTCTTTTAAAGTTGGATTCATCTTAGCTCACAGCGTTTCTTGACTCTTTTTATTACGGCACTTTCATAGTTGAGCTCTAATCATGTCATTCATTCCTCTAAATTGGCATTTGATAGCTAGGTCCCTAAGACATGCCATAAATTCAGCTACCGACTCAGTCGGACTTTGACTTATGACGAGTCATAGTGATTGATATTAATTTGATTGGCAAATCGTCTTTCCAACCTTTGTTTGGCTTTCTTGTACACATCCTCAATTGCATGTCCCAAATGATCCAGCGCCTCCTAAATGTATGTTGCCCTTCTGTAGCAGGTGCAATAACCGGTATGGCTTTTTCCTACCAAATTGACGTTTTATCTATCCATGGCGATTAAGCACTTCCCAAAAATATCTATCTACTCCTCCTACTCCGTGTGTGGGAGAAGGACCCGAATGAGGCAGAAAACTGGGAGGCTGGATGAAGTGTGCAAGTGTTCATTCCATATTGTACAGTGACCATAATTTGTATTTTTTACAACTTCTCAACTTTTCTTTTGCAGAGTTAAAAATATAAACATTACCATACAGTAAATGATTCAGGTGGCAGCACATGCTAGGTTAAATAATGAATGCTAATAAGCTTTTGTCTTTAACGCTTTGTGTCCACTAGATGGTAGTGTAGTCAAGGTTTATGATGCTCACGAAATTAAAAGTTGCGGTTCCTTTACTGTTTCTCTGATGGATGTAGTTTATAATTATGACCGAGATGGATGTAGTGTGATCAAACTGCCAGGTTTTTGTGAATAATGGCACAGTCAATTTCCCTTTCAGTATATACAGCGTGATGAGTGCTGTGTATTTAAGCAATTATCCAGCGCTCGAGATTTTCTTTTCAGCTCAGCAACTTGATTTGTGCTGTCTCACGTTCCAGCACTGTGAGCGTTGACTCGCGTCGAGACTTGTTGATTTTTGAAGTTCAGTGCCTGGTGGTATTTATCAATGGTTTTAAACAAACTGTTAAAGGAAATCATGCTACTGGTGTCTTTAGGACTAAAACACTGTCCAATGCACATAAACCTATCAACCATCCCAGCTAACATTTGTACAATACCTCTCTAATTCAGATGGTCACTCAGAATTACTGGTTCATTCTCCTTCCCGGTTTACATGTAGTGACTAGCGCATGTGGCCCAAATTGTTGTAGACCAGGCGCGCAACGCCCATTAGGCTAAAAGGGCTTCTTCAGCCTCCCCCATCCCTCGTTGTGTGCCACAGCCCGGGCAGCAGCTCCTGGGGGCTTGCCTCAGAAAGTGCCTGGGCAGAGCACTGTTTGGGAAACATTTTCTTTTCTGTAAAAGACACGCTCAGCTTCTGTGCTACTGGAAAATGTCTTCAAAGAAGGGGCGGAGGTCCACAGTGATTCTAAATATGTTGTCATGGACCTCATGGAGGAGGTCTTGCTGTGCAAGGCCATGTGCTTTAACATTCCTCTTGTTTTAAAGGCAATACGGTGAATGCCCATTAACACTGTGCTAACCAGTCAGCCTCTGCAACTGACCTGTTGCCAAGCAACCTTAGCCTGAGTCTCTCCAAACAGAAAAGGCACAAACTATAGTGTATGTAATTGCATTTATATAACGCTTATTACACATGACATGGGGTAGCAAGCACTACATGAACGTAAAAAAGGAGATAACTTTTTTTTTCTTGTTTTAAATGTGTTGCATTGGAATGATTCAGTGTCCATCACGCAGTCCAGATTTTTTCTTTACTAATAGCATTTAGCATTTACAGTGGGGTGGGATGCCTGGCACCAACACAGGCTTCCTTGGGCCATGATGCATGTGACCTGCGTTAAGGGCAGTCTGTGTTTGTGCAGGAAGCAACACCTTCCGATATAAAAACAATCCTTAATGGCATTTTTCTCTATGTGTGTGTGTGCTGCAGAATGCAGAACATATACAAAGAGGTAGTAACAAGGAAAAGTAAAGGTATTTCTCCTCGTTAATCCTAGTTTAGGTACACTCATCATTTTGGCGCAATCCTGGTTTACAGACATTTGTAAATCTGGGATTGTGTCAAAATCCATCGGCGGATGTATGGGAATGCCCATATCCCATCCATGGAATGTGTTACTTTGGTTTCACAAAACCACACAGAGCCACGCAAGGTGGCTTGGCATGGCTTCATTAATACCACTAAAGGACTTGTGTTGCCTTGCAACAACTTGCATCACGCAAGGGTAACACAAGTCCTTAGCAAATATGGTCCTAAGAGAGTGTAAAGTGATATTGGCAAATAGGGTCTGGCCAACAGTTTGTTTGTTTGTTTAGGTGACTGTTGGTAGGTGGAATCTGCAATTATGAGTGGACTTTTACAGATAGTTCCTCAGACAGCCTGATTGAAATGCTCCTGGATGCTTCTATGCCAGAAGGAAGGCCAGCCATCAGGCTGTATTTGTGTCAGAGTGATGGCTTGACAACAACATTATATCACACTGTTACTTTAACAGTCATACATTTTACTATAACAGTCAGTACACAAGCAGCAGAGAAGAGCCGCCCGTCTGTGTGCTCTTCAACTTCATGATTGATATGGAGCTGCACATGTGCACCACATTAGGGACACACGCGGGGTGCAATATTCCATTGTGCCTTGTCGCAGGCTGCTGCGTGCTGACCTCTCACAGTCCACTTCACAAAACACTGTGTGTGCCTCGTGCCCTGCATATTTAGTAGATAAACCTGTAACAGACAGACATATAGCACCTGGCACTGCACCCACCAAAGCTTTCTGTTGCAACAGCAGGGTGTGCCCCAAACCGCACTGCCCTTGTGTGGTTTACCAATTGGGCCTCCTTACCATCGCTGCAATTCAAAGTAGGTGGTTGGAAAACATAGTGAAAAGGGTGCCCAGCTCCAAACCCAACAAACAAACACATTTCAAAGGATCAATTGAAATACATCCTGGGTGCACAACCTCGGGGCCTTGTTGTCTCTCAATCTGACCCACTTTTGCAGTCAACTGGTGCTGCCCCAGCCTTCTACTTTCCTATGTAAATATCAAACCGGCAACTGTATTAATATACTGCTGAGACACATTCTAAATAAATACCTTTCCTTTTTGAATGTCTGTCTGAAGAGAGGATTTTAAAGCACAAGCTTAGTGCCAGAGACAAGAGTTCACATTTTATGTAGGTGAGGATATCATAGAGGATGGGTAGAGATTACATCTGGGTGAATATACTAAAACAACCACATTACCCAGCAAGGCAATCAAGTAGCCTAAGGCCACCAAACTTAGGCCCTCATTACAACCCTGGTGGTCGGTGTTAAAGTGGCGGTAATACCGCCAACAGGCCGGCGGTAAAAAAAATGGGATCATGACCACGGCGGACACCGCCAACACAGACACTCACTTTAACACTCTGACCGCCACGCCGGTAGCAACAAACACCGGAGCGATAACCACCAACAGACAGGCGGAAGACAATGTACCGCCCACCACATCACAACCCACCTATCCACCAGCTTTTCCGGGGCGGTACCAACGCCATCAAAAGCATGGCGGAAACAGGACTTGGAAGGGAAACCACTCACCGCTCGACACAAACAAAGAACCAGGACGCCATGGAGCCCGAGCTGCAGGTCCTGCCCATGCTGCTCTACCTCCTAATCTACCAGGAATACTAAAGGCGGCGGTGACGACCATGGTGAGTACTGCACCTAGTACACTGGAGAGGGGGGAAGGAAAAAGAGAGTGACACACAAATGCAACACACAACACCCCCAACCTCACCCACTACACCATACACACAAACACATGCATCAACATTACATTTACACCCTGTAACCCCCTGGAAGAATGCAAGGACAAAAGGAATAGAGTTAAATCAGTGATATTATAGAAATAGGCAGATATATACGTAATAAATAGAAAAAAATAATTTACCAAAATATACAATATGTACATAAGGCGGTACATTGTCCATTCAAAACGTCCGTAGGCCACTGGGCTACAAATCATGGGCCAAGCCGTCACTTGACTCCTGCCTCAATACGGAGAGATCACTGCAGGGGCATCAGGTCGAAAACACACAGGCACCTCAGGGGAATGTGGAAGGGGGGCACCTCAGACGGAAGATGGAATAACGCCACTGCTCCTTGAGGGGGCTCCGTGCCCACTGCTTGCTCCTGGGGAGTGCAAAGCCACAGTCTCACAAGTCTCTCAAGTGGGTGGTTTGCCCACTGCTTTGTCCTGGGAGTGCAAAGCCACAGTCTCACAAGTCTCTCAAGTGGGCGGTTTGCCCACTGCTTGGTCCTGGGAGTGCAAAGCCACAGTCTCTCAAGTCTCTCAAATGGGTGATTTGCCCACTGCTTGGTCCTGGGGAGTGCAAAGCCACAGTCTCTCAAGTCTCTCAAGTGGGTGGTTTGCCCACTGCTTGGTCCTTCGGAGTGCAAAGCCATAGTCTCTCTAGTGAGTGCCTTTCTCCACTGGTTCTGGAGGGGGCCTTGTGGCCAGTGTGCTTCATCCTGCCAAGGATTGGGTGAGTGGATGCATATCTCCACTGGTTCTGGAGGGGGCTTTGTGCCCAGTGTGTTTCATCCCGCCAAGGATTGGGTGAGTGGATGCATATCTCCACTGGTTCTGGAGGGGGCTTTGTGCCCAGTGTGCTTCATCCTGCCAAGGTTAGGGTGAGTGGATGCATATCTCCACTGGTTCTGGAGGGGGCTTTGTGCCCAGTGTGCTTCATCCTGCCAAGTATAGGGTGAGTGGATGCCTTTCTCCACTGGTTCTGGAGGGGTCCTTGTGCCCAGTGATGCAACACTTGGGGTGTGGCAGTTCACAGTCCCTCACCTGGGTGTTTGAGGCACGAGATTTGCAGGGACCAGGTTGCATGATAGTCCATGGAGGCAGGGCTAGACTCCATCCTGCGGCGGCCAATGCTGCAAACTGGTGGTAGTGCCGATGCTGGTGGGGGTGCTGCCAGTGGTGGTGGGAGGCTCCAGCCTTTCTCCTGCAGCCTCAGACGGCTGCCCACTGGGGATGCTGCTGCTGGTAGTGGTGCTACTGTCAGTGGTGCAGGTGGCGGTGCTCGCGGCAATGCCTGCGGCAGTGCTAGTGGCGGTGCAGGTGGCGGTGCTGGCCGTGGTGTAGGTGCCGGTGCTGCCAGTGGTGGGTGGCGGCCCCAGCCCTTCTCCTGCAGCCTCGGACGGCTGCCCACTGGGGATGCTGCTGCTGGTAGTGGTGCTACTGTCAGTAGTGCAGGTGGCGGTGCTCGCGGCAATGCCTGCGGCAGTGCTAGTGGCTGTGCAGGTGGCGGTGCTGGCCGTGGTGTAGGTGCCGGTGCTGCCAGTGGTGGGTGGCGGCCCCAGCCCTTCTCCTGCAGCCTCGGATGGCTGACCACTGGGGCTGCTGCTGCTGACAGAAATGGTGCTTGCGGCGGTGCAGGTGGCGGTGCTGGTGGTTGTGCTGGTAGCCACCAGGCCTTCACCTGCAGCCTCCGACGGCTGAAGTGCCTTGCCTGGTGTTTTCTGCCCCTTCATCACCTTGGCAGATGGTGGTGTCACCTTGGGTCTGGCAGCTGGAGTCTTTGAGGTGGCCTTGCTGGGTGGTTGGTGCTCCTTCCCCTAGCTGCATGCTGTCCCCCTCTTCACCTTGGCAGGTCGCGGAATGGTTTTGTCCTTGGCAGGTGTTGGTGGCACACTGGGAGGGCTGACGGGTGCCCCCTTTGGGCCTCTGTTAGCTGTAGTAACCACAGCGGACGTCAACTTGGTGGCTGAGGTGCTGGGCCGGGTTCTGGACACCCTGGCCCGAGGGGAGGGAAGGGGGGAGGGGTAGGGAAGAGGTCAATGTTTGCCAGGAAAAGTTTCTTAGAGACACGGGGGGGAGAGGGAGAGGGAGAGGGTTTGGGAGTGGAGGAAGAGGGAGTGGTTGTAGGATGTTTCTGTCTGCTGTGTTTGGGTGCAGGTGCGTGGGCTGGATGCTGTTGTGAGATGGATGGCTGTTGGGTGGGTGGGTGCTTGCGTTTGTGTATTTTGGGAGGAGGGGGCACAGACACAGTGGGAGAGGACACAGGGGACATGTGCATGAATGTGGGGGTAGTGACTGCCAGTGAGGGGTGTGTAGTGATAGGCGTGATGGTGATGTGGGTAGTGGATGAGGATGTAGTGCATGCAGGTGTGAGAGGAGACGCTACGGGGAGATTGGTGGATGAGGAGGAGGAGGGGGACACAGTGGAGGTAGTGCATGTTGGTGTGTCTGCATATGTATGGTGTTTGTGTGAGTGCCTGTGGGATGATGTGTGGTGCTTGTGTTTGCCTGAGTCACTCCTGTGTGTTGTCTCGGGTGCATGCTGGTCTGAATGTGTGCTTGGGATAGGTTGGGGTTGAGGGGAATGGGACTGGGTAGAGGAAGTTGTAGGGGGGAGGCTAGAGACAGGGACCATGGCTGCCATCAGGGAGGAGGCCAGAGCCTGGATTGATCTCTGTTGGGCCGCAATGCCAGAGTGAATGCCCTCCAGGAATAATTTTTTTTGTTGCAAATGGCATCCCAGCCCTTGGATGGCATTCACTATGGTTGACTGCCCAACAGAGATGGATCGCAGGAGGTCAATAGCCTCCTCACTGAGGGCAGCAGGCCTGACTGGGGCAGGACCTGAGGTGCCTGGGGTGAAAGAGATGCCCACCCTCCTGGGTGAGCGGGCACGGAAAACTCGCTGAGGGGCTGCTGGGAGGGCGGTGCTAGTACGGGGGTGGCGGCTGCACCTGTAGTTGGGGTGGGCACAGAGGTGTCCGCCACCAGCAGGGAACTTCCATCGGAGGAGGTATCACTGTCAGAACTGTCCCTTCCTGTCTCTGCCGTGGTGCTCCCCTCACCCTCCATCCTACTAGTGCCCTCACCATCGGTGGATTCGCCCTCATGGGCCATGTGGGATGCAGCTCCCTCCGTCGCCAGTGCCACTGCTCCTCCGCCAGACACACTGGGAGAGGACACAGCGGACGTGTGCATGGATGTGGGGGTGGTGACTGAGTGAGGGGTGTGTTGTGATGGGCGTGCTGGTGATGGAGGTAGTGGATGAGGATGTAGTCCATGCAGGTGTGAGTGGAGACGCTACTGGGAGGGAGGTGGATGATGAGGAGGAGGGGGACACAGTGGAGGCAGTGGATGCTGGTGTGTCTGCATGGGGGTGGTTTTTGTGTGAGTGCCTGTGAGATCATGTGTGGTGCTTGTGTTTGCCTGAGCCACTTTTGTGTGTTGATTTCAGTGAATGCTGGTCTGAAGGTGTGCTTGGGATAGGCTGGGGTTGAGGGGATTGGGACTGGGTAGAGGAAGTTGGAGGGGGGAGGCTAGAGACAGGGACAAGGGCTGCCTTCAGGGAGGAGGCCAGAGCCTGAAATGCTCTCTGTTGGGCCGCCACGCCAGAGTGAATGCCCACCAGGTATGCATTTGTTTGTTGCAAATGCCTCTCAACACCCTGGATGGCATTCAGAATGGTTGACTACCCAACATTGAGGGATCTCAGGAGGTCAATAGCCTCCTGACTGAGGGCAGCAGGGCTGACTGGGGCAGGGCCTGAGGTGCCTGGGGTGAAGGAGATGCTCAACCTCCTGGGTGAGCGGGCATGGGAAACAGGCTGAGGGGCTGCTGGGAGGGCAGTGCTGGTAGTGGGGTGTCGGCTGTACCTGTTGTTGGGGTGGGCACAGAGGTGTCCGCCAGCGCCAGGGATCATCCATCGGAGGAGGAGTCGCTATCTGTGGTGTCCCCTCCTGTCCCCGTCGTGGTGCTCCCCTCGCCCTCCCTCCCACTAGTGTCCTCCAGGATTCAGCCTCCAGGCCCATGTGGGATGCAGCTCCCTCTGTCGCCGGTGCCTCTGCTTCTCCACCAGATAATGCTAATGCCCACAAGGACAGGGTGACAAAACTAAAAGGGGGGGAGAGACAAAGGATATACTTGGTCAATGCCAGCAACACCACCACCGTTGGCGTACACAACACACAGGGAGCAGCCCTATGCACTAGTCCATGCACTACCAGTTACTAAGATAGTCACCAGCCCATGGGGTACAATGCCTACCGCCATTAGTTGCACACCTGAAAACCACAGGACCCTGTCCAGTAGTAGATGCCCACTAACACCATAGGGGAAGGAGTGCTTCAGAGCCTGCCCAACAGGGGACCTACCCTGCCATCTTCACCCTGGCATAGGGGCACCCACAGCCCACATCACCCACCCAGGTAACCCTTAACGCGCACAAAGTCAGGATTCAGAATCTGTACTCACCCCCTTGTGGCTGCTGTAATGCCTTCAAGCATCCATCCAACTCCGGATAGGCTACCACCAGGATGCAGAACATCAGGGGGGTCATGGTGTGATGGGCACCCCTTCCTCGTTGGGAAGCCAGCCCCAGCTGGGCCTCCGCCGTCTTCTTTGCCCAGCGGCACAGGTCCTCCCACCATTTAGGGCAGTGGGTGCTTCTCCTGTCAAAGATTCCCAGGGTCCGCACCTCCTTGGCGATGGCATGCCAAATACCCTTTGTCTGGTGGGCGATGACTTGCATGGAAAAAACAGCAGAAAAGGGAATTAGTCAATCATCCGGACCGTCACACTCATGGCCCACCAGATCCCTCCTATCCCCTGATGTACATACATTGACCACCATACATGCAGCACTCTGGCCAGGACGCCTCTGTCCCCCCCCACATGTGTCTTACACACAGCAATCCATACATGCATGGCCCACGCATTATGCTCACAGTGTACTCACCTGTTTGTCTGGAGGACTGTAGAGTAACGTGTACTGGGGTAGGACCCCATCCACCAGTTTCTCCAACTCCTCCGCAGTGAAGGCAGGGGCCCTTTCCCCAGACACATGAGCCATTGTAGCTTCTAGACACAGGTCACAGCAGCACTTGTAGTGTAGATCCTCTCCTGTTAAAGGTCAGGTAGCAAGTGAGTGAACACATAGAAAATGGCGGTCATGTCTGCGGCGGTGCATACCATCACCGCCGGTGTACATCGCCATTGGCTTCTGGAACCCATAGAGCCCAATGATAACCAATGTAAAGTTGCGCGGCAATCTTCGACTGCCTACCGCAACGACGCACAACGCCAGCGGAATTACCTCACTTCCACTTGTCCCTCCTCACAGGTCAGGCAGCCGCCATTTCAGGGAGGCACAAGGCATGGCACCTAACTCCGTCACAGCAGACATTGGCACAGCAATTGATTTTTGGATTCACATACTGGTTCTGTAAAGGAAAAATGCATCGTTAGTGCAATAGATGTGTGAATATGACCCTCTGATCACCGTTTTCTTCCATAGGCTTCAACTGCTGAGGCTGAATATGAGATGGCGACATCCTCCGGTGTACAGACTCCTGGTAGACATTGCGACAATGGAGGACAGACACATTATCATAACATACAGACTTGAGCGGGCCACAATCCAAGAACTGTGTGCCCAATTGGAGCCAGACCTGATGTCAGCTATCCGCCAGCCCAAGATACCCCCTCCCCTTTCTAGTGCAGGCCCTGTCAGTGCTCCATTTCCTGGCAAGTGGTTCCTTCCAAACTACAGTGGCCATGGCATCAGGGATGTCTCAGCCAATGTTCTCCAACGTGTTGACCAGAGTGTTGTTAGCCCTGATGAAACACATGCGCAGCTACATCGTATTACCCCAGGTGGAGGATTTGGCCATAGTGAAAGCTGATTTTTATGCCCTTGGACATATCCCCAACATCATTGGTGCCATTGATGGTACACATGTGGCATTTGTGTGCCCCCCCCGGACAAATGAACACTTTTTCAGGAATAGAAAAAGCTATCACTCTATGAATGTGCAGATGGTGTGTTTGGCAGACCAGTACATCTCCCATGTGAATGCCAAGTATCCTGGCTCTGTGCATGATGCCTTTATCCTGAGGAACAGCAGCATCCCATATGTGATGGGACAACTCCAGAGGCACCGGGTGTGGCTAATAGGTGAGCCCAAGGTCCCCACCCAGTATAAGTGGTGTTAGGGAATGGGGTTGCCCCTGAGGGTTAGTGTTTGTCTAACAGTTGTCCCTCGATATTTGCAGGTGACTCTGGTTACCCCAACCTCTCATGGCTACTGACCCCAGTGAGGAATGCCAGGACAAGGGCAGAAGAACATTACAATGAGGCACATGGGCAAACAAGGCGGATAATTGAAAGCACCTTCGGCCTCCTGAAGACCAGGTTCAGGTGCCTCCACCTGACTGGTGAATCCATGCTCTACTCACCCAAGAAGGTGTGCCGGATCATCGTTGCATGTTGCATGTTGCACAACCTGGACTTGAGACGCCAGGTGCCTTTTCTGCAGGGGGATGAGCCTGGAGGTGGTCTTGTGGAAGCGGTGGAGCCTGTGGACAGTGAGGAAGAGGAGGCAGAGGAAGAAAATGTGAACAACAGAAGTAATATAATGCAGCAGTACTTCCAGTGACACACAGGTAAGACACTAACTTCACTTTACTTTTCGTTTTTCTGTTGGACATTGTACATGGCAGCCTGATTTCCCTATGTCTATGGCTATGTCTATGGCCACTTACTGTACCCTTTGGCATCTCTATTTTCAGATCTCTGTGGCCCACTCTGGCTCCTTGCTATACTTTGATAATGTTGTACTAATACATATTTGAATCATCTGACAGACTCCAGATTTGTATTTGTTCCAAGGGTGTTTATTTAAGTGCTCATAAGTAGAGGGGGATGTTCAATGGGCTGGGGGTGATGGTGGAGGAAAGTCCAGGGTAGAGTCCAGTCTCTTGGTATTACAGGTGCATTGTCCAAGGGGGGCAAAGGAAGTGGAGCAATGGCAGCTCAAGGTGGACATGGTGACAGAGTGGGACAGAAGGGTGACAATCAGGAGAGCCTTATTTCCTGGCGGGTGTCTTGGCAATGTTCTCTGGCTTCTGCCTGGATTGCAGGGACCGTTTGTGGGGTGGCTCTTCTTCTGCAGGGGGTGGGGTGCTGGTGGCCTGTTGTTCCAGTGGTGGGGCCTCCTGTCCACTAGCGCCAGCGGAGGTGGAGGGCTGTTCTTCGGTGTGGCTAGTGTCAGGGGCCCGTTGTTGTGCCACTGCCTCCCTCATGGTGTTGGCCATGTCACCCAGCACCCCTGCAATGGTGACCATGATGGTGTAGATGTTTTTGAGGTCCTCCCTGATCCCCAGGTACTGTACCTCCTGCAGCTGCTGGGTCTCCTGAAACATGGCCAGTATCTGGCCCATGGTCTCCTGGGAATGGTGGTATGCTCCCTGGATGTTTGTTAGTGCCTCCTGGAGAGTGGGTTCCCTGGGCCTGTCCTCCCCCTGTTGCACAGCAGTCCTCCCAGCTTTCCTGTTGTCCTGTGCCTCTGACCCCTGAACCGTGTGCCCACTGCCACTGGCCCCAGGTCCCTGATCGTCCTGGGTTTGTGGGGTTGCCTGGGGTCCCTGTGGTGGTGGACAAACTGCTGATTGACATGTCCTGGGGACAGTGGCATGGGCCCGCTGGGTGGGTGCTGTACTGGTGTTTCCTGAGGGGGGAAGCTCTGTGGTGGCCTGTGACTGTGTCAGGGTAACCGACTGTCCGGAGATCCCTGATGGGCCAGGTTTGTCATCCTGATCCAGGCGCGCAGAGCTGCTGTCATCACTGTGGGCCTCTTCTGGGGGGGGGGCTGAATGTTGCTGGCAACTCCTCTCCAGTGACGTTGAGTAGGGGTCCTGTGGGATGCAAATGCAGTGTTATTTCTTCAGCGTGTGCCATCTTGTGCATGGGTATGTTCCCCACTATGGTTGTTATTCCCAAGGCAGCTTTGGCTTGTGTGAGTTGTGCTTGGTTTGGCTAAGTGATTGTCACTAGTGTGGATGCTGTGGTGATGGGTGTCCATACATGTCTGTGATGGGTGTCCATGCATTGGTGTTGCATGCAGGGCTTGGTATTGGGATGGGTGGGTTGTGATAGTGGGGAATATGTGAGGTGGTGGAGTGATGGGTGTGAGGGTAGGGGTTGTTGTTCGTGATGGCATGCAGGTAGGGTGGGGGATATAGTAGTAAAGATTTGACTTACCAGAGTCCAGTACTCCTTCTACTCCTGCGTGGCCCTCAGGATGCATGATCGCCAAGACTTGCTCCACCCATGTTGTTAGTTGTGGGGGAGGAGGTGGGGGTCCACCGCCAGTCCTCTGTACTGCTACCTGGTGTCTTGCAACCATGGAGCGCACCTTCCCCTGTGGGTGGTTCCACCTCTTCCTGATGTTATCCCTTGTCCTGGGGTGCTGTCCCATGGCATTGACCCTGTCCACGATTCTCCGCCATAGCTCCATCTTCCTAGCAATGGACGTCTGCTGCACCTGTGATCCGAATAGCTGTGGCTCTACCCAGATGATTTCCTCCACCATGACCCTTAGCTCCTCCTCTGAAAACCTGTGGTGACTTTGGGGTGCCATGGATGTGATGTGAGTGATATGTGTGCGGGTGTGTGGGGTGCTGTGTTGGGGTGTGTGGTGTGAGGTGCGTGGATGCTGTATGGGTGATGGTGTTTTGTGGCTCTGATTGAGTGGGTGCTCCTGGCTTCTCTCTCTCTCACTTGCCAAAATGTTTGGGTTGTAAAGGGTTGAGGGTATTGTGGATGTGTGTTTTATAGTGTTGTGGGTGTGTGGGTGTTGTGTGTGTATATGTGTCAGGTGAGTGTAGTTTTAATTGTCCAATGTGGTGGAGTTTTGTTAGGGTGTGTGTATTTTGAGCGCGGCGGTGTGTACTGCCAATGGTTTACCGAGGTTGAAAGACCGCTGCGGTGATTCATGGGTCCTGATACTGTGGGCGTGTTTCTGTTGGCGTAACGGTGTGGGTTTTGATAACGCCAGTTTATCACTGACCTTTGGTGTGGCGGACTTGTGTGGGTGTCTGGATAGTGGCGGATTTCTCAGTGTGGGTCATAATACCCGTAGCGGAATACTGCTGCAGTCACAGTATGTTGGCACCAGTCAGCACGGCGGTAGGCGGCATTTACTGCCAGGGTTGTAATGAGGGCCTTAGTTTTGAGAATTAAACATTTTCAGGCAGTATTTATTTTCCAAAAGACAAATTAATATAATTTTCTCTCTGAAATGTCTCAAAATCATGGTAACCCACTGGTCTGGCCCTTCCAGTACCATCCCCATGAAAATGTGATTGGATCCCCCAGATTTCCACTAGGGTCCCCACTTAGAACTTGATAAGGTGAACTCAGCAAAGCAGTATGGATTTAGAGTGTTGCTGTGCAATGTAACAATCAAAGGGTCAAGACTGCTTGAGATCGAGAACCATATTTCAGTGCTTGTTTGATTAAGTAGAGGAATCCAAAACTGAAGTCAGTTGCACTTCTAGATATGCGGTTGAATTAGCTCCTGCACATGCACAGAGAGTTAGACTCTTGTCATTAACAGAGCCCATCCTCTTATAATAATAATAATAATAATAATATATTGTATATTGTATTTGTATAGCGCTTACTACCCCTGACGAGGCATTGAAGCACTTTGCTGCAAGTAGCATGCTACTCAGGAGCCAAATTAGTGGTCAGTCAACTGGTTTTTGGAGTTAGGGTTAGTTTTGCATGCTCATTCCATGCATTCTGTGGTAATGCTCGACATAGATGTGATCATTAGAGGGGGGGCTAGGTGAGACACAGTTTTTAGCTGGAATAGATATTGTTATGGTTTCCAAAGAGCTTTAAGGCAGTTAGGCATGAGATTTCTAGAGTGACTTGTATACAGAAGAGGGAGACAAAAGGTAAAAAGAAGCAGAGGGCAATTTTAAAAAACATAAGTGATGGAAGATCAGTTTTTTAAGCAGGATTTTAAGGGTTATAACAGGTTGAGAATTTTTGCAGGCAAATTGTGGATGTAAATCTGTTGAAGGAAACAGATTCAAAGATACTTCTCACAGTAAAAAAGGAAACACAAGAGACCATATTTCATACTATGCTATATAAAATGTTGTTAGTTTATGCAAATCATATTCACTATAAACAATATATATTATAAAAAATGTTATATAAACACACCACTAACTTAAAAATATAACAAAGCAATTAATACAGACACATTACAGTAACCATTAGCATATTCAGTGCCATGTTTGTCACCCATGTAATGTTGGGTTTGGAAGGTGCTGTCCCCTTCATCTGCCCCAAGATCACCCCCATGTGCAGCAGAATGGATAAGTCTGGGGTCACCTTAAGCTGCCAGCATCCTACTTGCCTCTTGTAGACAGCGCTCATTCACTGATTGGGTTGATATATTTTTGCAAATTTATATAGCACAAACATAACTTGAAGGTATTGGGGCACTTTACATGAGCACCAGTTACCTTTCCCACAAGATGACATACATTTTTTGGGCACAGGGAGACTAAGGGCCAGATTTAGATTTTCTCGGATGGGTTACTTCATCACAACTGTGACTAACATCCTGTCCTCTGAAATATAAATCTCTTTATTTCCTATGGGATTTATATTTCAGCGGACAGGATATCCGTCACCATTGTGGCGGAGTAACCCATCCACTGAAATCTAAATCAGGCCCTAAGCAATTTGCCCAGAATCACAGGAGGTGGAGCTGGCGCTGACGCTGAGGCTTGAACCTCATTCCCCAGTTCCAAAGCCAGTATCTCTGCTCCTAACACAACAGTTGAGTCCCTGAATACATATTGCTGAACCTCCACATTTTTGCAGCAGATTATGCACAAATTGAGCTGAGCTCCTACAGATATTCTGTTGAGTTTCTTTACAGTTTATTTCTTGCACTCGACCAGAGAAGAGTCCCTATATACATAGAGCTCAGCCCATGTACAGCATGAGTTGAGTTAATATAATAGATTGTGCTGAGCCAGTTCACAGGCTGAGATCAGCTCTTTCAAAGATTCATTATTACACTGTAAAATATTCTGTGAGAGTGAGATACTGGTGACCAGCTTCTAATCTGTGGGAGTACCACAGACCTCACACCCAAGTTAGTCTCTAACATGGCCTGTCTCTGAAAAGGTGTCTAGAGGAAAAGGAGAGCGAGAGGATGGGAGTTGGAGAGAAGGGATTGAGAAAAGATATTGTGGGGAAAGAGAGAGAGGGAGAGAGACGAGATATAGTGTAGCAACAGAGAAGAGCGAGCAAGAGAATATGGAGGGAAGAAAGCGAGGAAAAAGAAATGTGAGGAGAACGTGATTGATATGGGAAAGAGGACAGAAAGTGTGTCCAATGGGAGATGGAAGAATGAGTGATATGTGAACAAGCAGTTGGCAATGATACTAAGGCAAACTTTACTCAACATTCTGGGGGTCATTCCGACCCTGGCGGTCATAGACCGCCAGGGCCGGGGACCGCGGATGCACCGCCAACAGGCTGGCGGTGCATCCAGGCCAATTCTGACCGCGGCGGTAAAGCCGCGGTCAGAAAAGGGAAACCAGCGGTTTCCCGCCGGTTTTCCCCTGGCCTGAGGAATCCTCCATGGCAGCGCTGCAGGCAGCGCAGCCATGGGGATTCCGACCCCCTTCCCGCCATCCTGGTCCTGGCGGTAAAAACCGCCAGGAACAGGATGGCGGGAACGGGTGTCGTGGGGCCCCTGCAGTGCCCATGCCACTGGCATGGGCACTGCAGGGGCCTCCTAACAAGGCCCCATTGAGATTTTCAGTGTCTGCATAGCAGACACTGAAAATCGCGACGGAGCCGGCATCCTCGTGGAAGGGGGTTTCTGCTGGGCGGGCGGGCGGCCTTCTGGCGGTCGCCCGCCAGCCCAGCGGGAAACTCAGAATGTGCACCGCGGTCATTTGACCGCGGTGCGGACATTCGGCTGCTCCCGCCGGCCCTGCGGTTACCGCGGCCGGCGGGAGTCGGAATGACCCCCTCTGTCTATTACTGTTGCTCTCTTTTTCACATCTGTCGGTCACCTTCTGAGTGGGCAATGACACTGCTGGTGGTGTATGTTTCAGGTACAAAGAAACAATTTGTTTAACACCAATTCAGTTTTTTTCACAAACTGATGCACTAGGTAGTGGTGAAGGTGTTTCACACAACATTTTCACTTGTCAGCCATGTTTTAGGACTGTAGAAAATGGTATAATTACTTTTGAAATTCCTTCACATGAGGCATCAAACATTAACCTTTCACATATTTTGGTGAGTTGAGTCTTTTATTAAGATCAGATGTAAAGATTAACATTGACAACCCATTTTTTGGTTTCTGTAAAGGCACATTATGTATTAGAATGATCTCTAATACATCCCACAGGACATCAAGACATTGGCAGCATCCCTAGCACAAAGAATTGGTACTGGGCACGTGTCAGCATGAGAAGGAACAGCACAAATTGCTGTCAAAAAGAGGAAGTACAAAAAGGACAGCTGTTGTGAAAGCTTCCCCGAGGAAGCGGTAGAAGACAAGCATGAGTAGCAACATGTCCCTCTCTCACAGAACAAGAACAGATGGGACAGCAGCAGTGCAAGCTGCAGTTGCTTCTAGAGTAAGTGCAACTTAGGTGTGCAAGCTTCCCTTTCCTACAGAACATGTATGGGCATGGCAGCAGCTAGGTAAGCTTCACTACATATCAAGTCTGCACAGTGAAAGCTTTCTTTCCTCACAGAACAGTAAAAAAGAGATGTACTCATCACTTGGACCACGATCTCTGTTCCACCTTGATGGGTACACTGAAGATACATCACTATAATACATCATTACATTGTTGAGTAATACGTAAATATTTATGTTAAATACCACCATGTTACAATTCAACCCATAGTGTACACACATATAGACATACCTGAACCTTAAACGTCAGACAAAAATCAGAAATATAATTAAGGTACGGCTCCTGTATAATGACTAAGAGAACCTGGGGACCTAGCTTTAAATCCTGCTTGCATCATGGCTGGAAATTGTGCAGTTCTGAGCAAATCACTATCAGCCTCATTACGAGTTTGGTAGTCCCACCACAGGACAGCCAAAGATGCGGGGAGGATGCCACCGCAATAGCCGTGGTGTCTCTCCTTCCCTATTACAATGTTCCCACTGGGTCGACTAGCGGGAAAATTGCAATAGAGTGCTCCTGCTGGTCAGACCATCAGGAACAGTGCTACAAGATAGTACTCGGCTGCCATAAAGGAGCCGAGTGCTATCTCGTGGCACAGAGGGGGCCGACCAGTAACCTCGCAATGTGTACATGTTTTTGCATTGTGACGTTATCCCTCTGTAAATGCCCCTTCCTTTTGGGGTCTTTGTGAACACCCCTCATCTGCAACATGCACATAGAAACCCTGTATTATTTACTTTAGCCATATATATGTGGCACACTTATAATAGGGTTCATATAAGTCTCCTTCCTGATGTCTGAGGGAGCACTTACTTGTGCTTAGTGGGGATCACACACATCAACATCTTTTTGTTCCCTAAAGCATTTGTTTATTATGGGTCTGATATTGCCTTTAGTAAGAAAAGACACCTTTACAATAAGGCTTTACAATAATGCTTTCTTTTCTGTGTTTCAGACATGCACAAAGGTACAAGATTGACTTGGTATAAACCATCAGGGAGACATCTGGTACTCTCAGGTCTGGTAGATAACCTCAAAGCTCCAGTAGTGCTTCGGGACATATTTACGAGCCCCTTTGCATCGCTCTTGCACCACGCAATGTGATGCAAGGGCGACACAGCTGAAAAATAAGATCTATGAAGCCACACTAGGCCACCTTGCGTGGCCCTGAGTGGCTTCATAAATCTCAAGTAATGAATTCCTCTGCACATGGCAGGCATTTCTATGGGTGTTGCATGGGTGTTCCCATGCAACATCCATGAATTTTGACATATTCCCAGATTTACAAGAAGTGGAAGACCTGGGAGTGTGCCAAAACGTATGCCTCCCAGGTGAGGTCTTTCTTTATCCTCATATATTCTACGTCTTTCTATGAGGAAAAAGCCTCAGGGAATTGTTTTTGTGCAGGTTCCTGCATGCAACAGAGGCAACCTTGCATCATGGTGCAAGGGTGCCTGCGTTGGCACTAGGGTGCCAGCGCTTGGGAAAAGGCAGGAATGCACCGTATTGACTTAAATACAACACATTCCTGCCCTTTCCTTGTCACACAGTGCAGCGCAGCAAGGTTACTTGCTGCTCTGCACTGCATGACAATCTCGTAAATATGCCCTATGTCTTCGTGGAAATTATTAGCAAAGCCAATGGATCTGGCTTCACTGTGTCAATGCATGAAAATACAGTAATTCATGAATGTTGTGTGCATGTGTTAGCACATTAAAGGCAAACATATTGACTATTTGTGCTCTTATACTGGCTCTGAGAATGTCTCTCCCTACATTGTGTGAACTGGTAGCCCCACTATTGCCGCTTGATGTACTAGCCACCCTCCGAAGTTCGTGTCTAGTTGTGCCCCTGTTATAGACTGATCACTCCAGACAGGCAGCAGTATGAATGTAGTTGTTATTCTGATGAGAGATCAACAGAGAGAAGAATACAACTCCCTCACTGACCAACAGCCAACTCTGCCATTCAGAATCTAACTACCTTTGTGGCATGTGTGCACGTTCCACTGATGTTATCAAATCCTGACTAAACCTGAAGTTATAACACAAGTGTAGTCAAAAGGTGTCAGGATGTCTACCCAAAAAGAAAGTTCTTTTTCAAACAATGCAGCAGGTATTTCATTGGCGCCGTGGGTTACTGCTACTCTTTCCTGATTTACTGCATTTTGCTAATCTTTCTTTATTTACTGACCCAGATCGTTGTGTTCTGAGCAGCTATGAGAATCTTATGCTGCTGTGATCACACGGCAGTCCTCCCCAACCCTTGTCCTCCACTCCAACCTCCGCTCTCCATCGAATGTCAACAACATTCCACATTCCAATGGAGGGCAGAAAGCACAAGCCAGCAGAAACATCTACCCAAGACATAACACATCTTTTTTTTCCAAAAGAGGGAATGTGAAACACAAAAAACCCAATATGCTGGCTATTATAGGAAGCAAAACTGAGTGATAAGAACCAAAAAGAAAAACTAAAAATATATCTCTACTATTTCCGTATTAAACATATTTCATTGAACAAAAATACTAGTGAACTACAGAACAAAGGGCCTCATTTAGAGTTTGGGGAGGGTTTTCACCATCAAAAACGTGATGGATATCGGCTACAATGGAATTGTAATACAGCAGATGCGATATCCATCATGTTTGTGACAGAGTAACTCCCCGCTGTCAAACACTAAAGCAGGCCCAAAATCTTTAAATTGTCCACATACCTCCCAGTCACGTTTTCTGCATGGACTGAATTTGTCAGCTTTATCTTTAGCAATGTAACAATCATTTTCACCAATATTGCGCAAAATACCTGACTCCTTCATCACACGTGCACCATTCCATTATTCTTCAACTTTACCACACTACTGTCCTTGCTCACATCCACTACTTGACAGGGTGCACCAAATTTCACTCTGCCTTTCACAACATTGGACACAGCCAATTTCACTTGAACTCAATCTTCCTTCCAAAGGAATACAGCTTTAATTCCTTTGGTTTTATATATATATATATCATATCTCTTCTTGCTGCTTAGTTGACTCTTACAAATATTTTTTTGCATCCATTTAATATCATGATCAGACACATCAAGAAAAGACAATGTGAATATTTTGCTCAACCAAGCTGGGCTCAAATGATCCTAGGTTCGCCTATCTCTCAATGCCACAAAGGGTGAAGCACCAGTCACACTATGTGGTGTGTTGCGGTAAGACCACAACATGGCACAAATAGCATTCCCCACAACCATGCCATCAATCACTGCTCCTCTGACATAATCACTCATGATGCTTTATTCAACCTTACCAAATGCTCCTCAGAACTTTTTCCGTAAGCCAAACTAGAAAATAAATGTACCCCTAAGCCCCTTAAGCAATCCAGTCATCACCCTTTGAAACACAGCAGCTGTTGAAGCAAGACCAAGTGGCATCCTACAGAATTAAAAAACACCACTAGGTGTTACGAAAGCTGTATGATGTATCGACTCTTCAGATAATACATCTCATGTCAAGTTTAGAAAATATATTTGCATCCACTAAAGTGCTAACCATCTCTTTAATTTTTTGCATCTACTCAAATGGCTCAATTTAAACTTCTGAGATCAATACAAATCCTTAATTCACTCTTTATTGTTTGTGAACAACAATGGTAAGTAATAACCAAACCGACAATTCCAGAGGCTCTATCACACCTTCCATGCACAGCTGGTTTAACAAATCATCAAGACTCTTTCTTGTGCTTAGTGTAACACTATGTAATGTATGCTTTACAGAAATGCTTCCTTCTTTTAACCTAATAACACACTTGAAATCCTTCAGTCTCCCCAATTCTTCCCCGAAAACCATGTTATGTCTTTCCAAAACAGTAAGCACATCAATCTATTCATGCATTTGACATTCAGTAATGGATACAATTTGCTGCACAAACCCTGGCGTGAGAACAATTCCCAAACGGCCTTGATGATGCCAGAGCAATATATCTGGTCCACAATGTGAAACATAAACCTTCCCTTGCTCCTCTATGTCTTTAAAAGTGATCATGATTCAAAATACCCCACCAAATCAATTTTCAAGCCATTGTATCCTTGTGGAGTGACATCCAGTGGAGAAAAAATGTAGTTTTTACCCTTGTTGACAAAAGTCTCCTTAGAAATGATAGTTTTTCGATCCAAAGTCCATTAGTTAAGCAATTAATACATTTCCCTCCTTTAAAATTCCTTCACCGGATCTCCTGACTGAGGCACATCAGTCTTATGTACCCTAACACATAACAAAATCTTATTAGTATCAGTAGACATTTTCTGGTCCACATCTCTACTCAATAAATATACATTATTCTTCTTTACATTCATACAACACACCCTTGGAAAATGGCTGGTAACCCCACATGCTGCACTCCTTTGTTGTAGCAGGACATGGCTTGAACAATGCTACATGAAATTTGGATCCACACCTGTAGCAAGCATTGCCAGTATATAGATTCTTCTTCGTATAAGCAACCTTGTTAACACTAACGCTAATGCCCTTAACAAGCTAAATTTGTTTTGTTAAGTTCCTTTGCAGACTCCTTAGAATCTTGAACGATATTTGCTATGTCTACAGATTTTTCCCAAGGTGTTTTCTTGCAAGTAAGTATTCTCTCTTGTATCTTCTTGTTATAGCCCCGAGCCACCAGGTGATCTCTGATTAACTGATCCATGAAATTCCCAAATTTGGCAGCCAAAACACGTAGAGATGCAACATACATGTCCATTGATTCAGTCGCAGATTGTTCTCTAGAGAAAAATGTATGCCTTCTTACAACCAATTGGGTAGTTTACAAAAATGTTTCTTCAACCTTATAACCACTTCCTTATATCCATCTAGTTCCTCCTCATCATCTTCTGGTGTAAAAAAAGGAAGGTGAGCAAAGATGTCCTGACCTTCTAAGCCCAACAAATGTTCTAATAACACTTCTTTCTTTGTAGGCTAAACTGAAGACCATCATTTGCACCTAGGGAACCAGTAAATGCTCTGAAACATTAATATCATGCCACATATGGTTCACCAGGTATTTGTAGATAAGGTGGTGGAGTGTTAATTGCCAGCATATTCCTTAGAATGAAAATATCAGTATCACCTTCTGGAAAAATATCAAATTCCTCCAAGCATTTTAACAATGCTGGCTACGAAGAATGAGCTTCATATGCAAAGCTGCAGAAGGTCAATCCATCGTCACATTACATTAACTTGAAAATTGAATAACACCAAATGTGCTGCAACCAAACAGTGACAAAAATGTTAACAATTGGGAATGACTTGAGTGTCAACTCAAATGCAGGATACGTAACCCTTGGCAAGATGGCCACTGTACATCCAAAACGTATCACAAGTATGCCTGACCTGAAGACCAGACAAATCATGCAAAACAAATGACTGCCAGACATGCGCTGCGTGTGTGACATCATCCAGTTGGTAAACCTTTAAAAGGGGTCAAGAAAATGGCTCCATAAAATGTGGTTATTATTACCAGTGTGCCTGTTTCGAAGTCTGGACACGTCAGGCAAATAGAAAATGGCCCTTGAATACGTGCAACGTGCTCAAAGTCATTAAGTTAGCCAACCCTTTGAAGGGAAGAAGAAAATTGCTTCGTGGAATGTTGCAGTAGGTGTGGCTGGAGCAGAACAGCTACCTGCATTGTGTAGCAATTTAATGCAATTCCTGTAAAGACCATCCACAGAGATCTGCACAGTATGGAAATCCAAGAAAAACACCACGATGATCGGAGCACACTCTCCCACACCCATTCACAACGGAATACCAGGTGATTTCCCCAGTTCACCAGCTCGTCACCAGTGTTAAACTAATGGAGGACAATCCACTCAAGTTCAGTAGAAGAGTACCTTTATTTGAAGAATAGTTCAGGGGAAATACAGGCAGCTGTGACCGCACAACCGTCCTCCCTAGGCATCGCCCTCCACTCCAATCTCCGCTCTCCATTGAATGTTAACAACATTCCAATGGAGAGCAGAAAGCACACGCCAGTGCAAACATCTGCCCAAGACACAACAAAAACACATTAGTACGAACAGAAGGACTAACATGTCCCATGAGTCTTCAGTAAAAAAATTAGATCATTAAAGCCAATCAGAACGGTATATGACTCCTCAGCAGTCAATATAAGTGGCTCCTTCTTTCTATTTGTTTCAGGTGATATTGCTGAATATTGCTTTGTGATACGGACTGTCCTGGACTTCTTATGCTTGCACACTCTATTCCTCAGTTGTTAGCAGCAATCCACATGTTTCGCCTCATCAGGAATTTCAAAGTCCTGCCTGTCTTACTGAGTCCCTCACTGTTGGCAGGTATTAATATATTACCCCCTGGGATACTCAGCCCATCACCAGTTTTTCGCCTCATATGCTGGGGGTTTTCTAAGCCACCATTTTGAATGTGCACAAAAGGCAGAAGAGACACACTCCCACAGCATAAAGAATGCAAAAGTTATTTCTAGCATATGCTGCCTAGCCTCAGTGCAGGGGGTGTGTTAGTAAATTCCAAACTGGAACTGTGAAGGTGAAGCACAATCATTTTGTTGCCAAGCACCTTTTAGAGGCTTCCATACACAAAGCTATTTTCATAGCACTGAACTCAACTGGCGATCACCATAGGGCTATTAACTCTACAACACATATTTTGTCCATCCAAGAACCCTTGGTCCTGAGGCTTCTTGCAGGGAGTGGCTGTGTGGATGGGCCAGTCAAATAAACATTCGAAAGCTACGCACTTTGTGCATACTGACATTTCTCAGAAATTGAAATCCGTCTTTGTATCAACATCCAGGCAAAGTGGGCTCATGGTAGCCAGATCTGATTTTTCTGAGTCAGAGGCTGTTGAGGTTTGGGCAGATAAATACATGGAGGAACGGGACTCTCAGAATCACAGCTGAAACACATAGAGGTCTGATGAGTATTCGGGTAGGTACTGCGGCCTCCTCAAAGTAACACAATGTTAGAGGCAATTGAAGGTGGGGTTCTGGTGACACAGCCAAGCAGACTTTCTTGGGTATGTTCTCCTCAGAAGAAGTGGTGCACCCCAGACTTTCGGACTGGACTTCCTCATCCAAGATAGCACTTTCAGTGCAGTCCTGTCAGAAAAGCCCTTGATTGGGAGGTTAGGAGTAAGTTATGGTTGGAATGCCCCCCCTGTCCTTTCCAGAAACCCAAAGAAGAGTATTGATAGGACATCAAGGGCTGTAAGGACAAGCTCCTCAACCTCGTAGGATGCCTCACTAAAACTCTACATTTGGCAATCACAGGCAAGAACAAGGGTATGGCAAAAATCCTGAGGAAGTGGAGGAATAGGTTTTGAGTGTTATCTGCCTTCTACGCAATTTTAAATGCGCTTTCTCTGCAGAACATTGTTGCTTCATCCTTATTAGAATCAACGTCAAGCTGTGTGACCTTGCATCTGCATTTTTAGTTACTTGTAAAATCTATTTGTGACTAGTTAACGTAAATGTGCCGTTGCCAAATGTTCACACAATTGGTGGGAAGTGGAAAATTTTCATTTTTGAGCTTTAGCATCTTGTAGCTCCAAGATAATATTGAAGAGTTCTCCAGCTCAATTTGGAGAAGAGTCAAAGCATTCACAGAACAAGGCTTGTTTAACTTCTTCCATTTTGTGTTTATAGGAACTGGCAGCTCATTATACATGGTACTAAGACTGTAATAATATTTTTTCTATCATTTCCTAACACTGTGGTAAGAGCAGCATTTATATCTGCCAGTAACTCATTAGTGTTCAGATGCAGTGCTGTGGGGATGTGTCTGGATAATTTGGCATGCTTGCAGTCTTTGAAGTCATGTTTCAGAATCTCAAAAGAGGCTATATGAGATATTCTACAAACAGGAACCTTATTGTTAAAAATGAATCGCCAGATGGTCTGTCAATGGAAGGCAAATGGGAGAATGGATCTTAATAGAGTTTGGCACTGCAAAAATAGGATACAAAAGTGGCAAGCTCCATGACTATGATAGAAGGGAAGAACAGGGAACCTCTGAACCACCCCATATGTACCTGGGAAAAAAAACATATACAGGTATATATGGCACCATGTGGGGATAATTTGCAGGTCAATTCAAGGACAATACAGCAGTTATAATAAGTGCGCAACCAGGGTAGAGTTTGATGTTACACACTAAGTAGGATTAGTAAACTTATTTGGATTTATTGATAGACAATAGTGATTGTCCTTATAAAGACCTACAAATTATCCCCACAGGGTACCATATATCCCTATATCTGAGCATGATAGGCACTCTGAAGTTCTAGATTTAAAATGTCCAGATCATTAAGGTAGGCTTGGATAGGTCCTGCAGGAGAATTGATTCATGGGTTAAAATCCCCTAAGAGAATACGATTTCTCTATCTGAAAGGCGAACTTTGCAATTTCCTCTGCCAATGCAGAAACAGGGCTAACAAAGGAGTCAGGTGGTCTATGGGGTTTTATGTGATTTTGATGGAAACCAGACATCAAAAACTGGTTCTGACTAATTTATTTCGTTGAATAGTTTTTGAAACATTTTTCTTTTAGAATGGCTTACACCACCTTGAGGAAACCAACCTGCTGAAAGTCATTCTTGAGAAAACGTCACTTTCTTCATGTTTGATTTTGGTTTTGTGGCATTTAAGGGCAGGGTTCCTAGCTTTAACACCATTCCTTATTTCAGGACCCTCTTCTCTGCCTTTCAAGCCTCTTGTGTTACTACCCTCCCACTTTCATTTAACTTTTTGTAAATACTTTACCCCTTTTCCACTTTACTCCTCTTTTTTTACAAACCTCTTAATCCTCCTCCCCATTTCCTCCCTTTTTTACAAACCTTACTCCCCTTCCTGTTTTACTTCCCTTTTTCTGCAAACACTAAGGGTCTCATTACGACTTTGGCGGTCTGAGGACCGCCATGTTGGCACAGGTGGCCAGACTGCCAACAGGCCGGCGGAGAGGACCGCCAAATGATGACTATGGTGGTGTTGCAAACAGAATACAGCCAAAGCACCACCGGCTCCGCCAGTGCGGTCAGACCGTCACAAATGATTGAAAGCACCAGCAGGCCGGTGGAGACCAAGTTTCCGTCGGACTCATTACAAGGGTGCCCACCACCAACATTTTCGATGCGGTCGGACCACCATGGAAAGGCAGGTGGGAACAAACTGTATAATAGGAGACACTCACCTCCTGGAAGCCATACTCGTTTGGAGCCACCATGGAACCACCACTAGATGTCATTCTGCTGCTCATGCTCGCCAAACAACAATGGAATCTTCGATGACAACATCAATTGTAAGTACACACACCCACCTGTTACAGTTGTAAATTGTGACAATTTTGTACAGTTACATAACATTCCATAGGGAGGGGGCTGCGAGGGCAACACTCACATGTAACAGTACACCGACACGCACACTCACATACAACAACAAAGACACCCACACATACACAGCACACACACACATACCACACATCAACAACAAACATGTACAATACAGCACAGGCCCATTCTTACACAATCCCACACAATATACCAACACGTCACAACAATACCACAACCATAACCTCAGCATCATAAACACACTGTCAAGCACTCACAACTGACTCTGGTTAGGGACTCATTACACATACAACACAATGTACAACAGGGAACGAACACAGACAATTACACAATCATACAACTTAGCAATCAACACATAAATCACACACATACAGCACATCATATCTACTGTACCATGCACAATACATGCACACTCACACAGTCAAAGCACACAAAGCCACACACCACAACAACAAACATATGCCAACACAAACACCACACAATACCATCACTACAACATGTCTCCAACATACAGGTTCGCTCCCAAGGCCATCCCTTCCACCTCCAAGGCTCCCCTACCCCCGCCAGTACCCATGCCCCTCCCCTGCCAAGACGTCGACCCCTCCCAAGAGGACCCAACCCTCCCCAAGCCAAAACCAAAACCCTCCTCCCAAGCCAAAGCCCAAACTCCCCCCCTGCCATCACCCCCATCCCCAATCATCCCTGAGGTGCCTGCCTGCCCCCTTGATGCCCCTACCTGTGGAGGTACATGGCAGTCAGGAGTCAAGTTGGGGACTGATCAATGGTCTTGAACTTTTCTCATTCATATTCCATACAATATATACAGACAACCAGTTGTTGGTTTACTGGTTACATCTTTGTTCTGCTTTTTATTTCTTAGCTTTGGGTCATTTCTGTCTGACATTGGTTGTCTGTGTGTATTTGTGTTTGTGTGGTGGTTCTGCTTGCTGTATTGTTTGGGCAGTATGGGAGGGTGTGTGTGCAGTGCTTTTGTCCCCCAGGGATAGGGTGTGTGCTAAAAGTGCCTTGTTGGTATCATGGGGATGACTCTAGTAGTTCTGTCCTACTTAGGTATTGATGAATGTGTGAGGGTTGGCATACAGGTTTTGGTAATAGTGACATGTAATGACATGATGTACCTAATGTGTATTGGCAAATGCAACTGCCTAGCCATGATATGTATTGTCACAGAGGAACATGTTTAGCTGTGTCTATGGGAGGTATATGTTGTCCACACAACACACACCCTATCCCTGGGGGACAAAAGTACCAGGGCAGAAAAGCTGTATAGTGGTACACACATTTGACACAGTCACACCTGCATCATCATATGCTTCTGTACAGAGTCGACAACATAGGAGAGTAATATGTCGTTATACAAATTATAACATGCAGACCTGTGTACCAATGTTAGAAACTGTACATCAATGTGTTCCTTGGAGATTCTTGACCCTTTGCACTTATCACATTGTCACAGCTCAGAAACCTTCAAATCATACACTAGCCTGTTAAAGGGATGAAAATGTGTCAAGTCTGTACTTCTCCCCTTGTGGCTGCTGTGCTAACCTCAAATGCCCATCTGTTAGAAATGGGTTTTTTGGTTGGCAGTCAGGTTACCCCCTGTCCAAGCAAAAGCCCTCACTCTAGTCAGGGTAAGTCACACACAATCCAAGATTATCTTGTGCTCACCCTCTGGTAGCTTGGCACGAGCAGTCAGGCTTAACTTAGAAGGCAATGTGTAAAGTATTTGTGCAATAAATCATACAATACCACCATATAGCACCACAAAAATACACCACACAGTGTTTAGAAAAATATAAAATATTTATCAGGATAATTGTAGGTCAAAAAGAATAAAGTTGCAATGGAAAATTGTAGAAATATCACGGAAAAGTGATATAAAGTGTCTTAAAGTCTTTAGAATATAAACAAAGCCTCATTCAAGCACAAGTACCTTGTTGGGAGTGGAAAAATCTCCTCAGAGGGCCACCAGAGAAGAGGTGCGTGGAAAAAGGATGTGTACGTCGATTTCTCCCCAGCACACACGGACTTGCGTCGTTATTTTCCACGCGGGGAAGTCGGGCGTCGTTTTCCGGCGCGCGGACAGTCTCTTTCTGTGGATCGCGGGGATTACCAGATGTCCCGGGTCTGTGCGTGGATTTTCCTGCTTGTTCTCCAGCTGCGCGTCGGTCTGCGGGGCTGCGCGTCAAAATTACGATCTCACGGCAGGCGTTGCGTCGATTTCTCCTCTAGACTTCGACCTGCGGGGCTGCACGTTGAAATTACGATCTCACGGCAGGCGTCGCAACGATTTCTCCTCTAGAGGTCGGGCGGCGTTGTCCTTGCGAGGCCGTGCGTCGGATCTTCGATCGTTCCAAGAGCGTCGCGTCGATCAGCGTCGGAGTGCGGCGTTTTTCTCGCCGCGAAACAAGCTGTGCGTCGAAATTTTCGCCGCACGGAGCGTCCAAGTAAAAGAGAGAAGTCTTTTTGGTCCTGAGACTTCAAGGAACAGGAAGCAAGCTCTATCCAAGCCCTTGGAGAGCACTTTCACAGCCAGACAAGAGTTCAGCAAGGCAGCAGGGCAACAGCAAGGCAGCAGTCCTTTGTGGAAAGCAGACAGGTGAGTCCTTTGAGCAGCCAGGTAGTTCTTCTTGGCAGGATGTAGTTTCTGGTTCAGGTTTCTTCTCCAGCAAGTGTCTGATGAGGTAGGGCAGAGGCCCTGTTTTATACCCAAATGTGCCTTTGAAGTGGGGGAGACTTCAAAGAGTGGCTAAGAAGTGCACCAGGTCCCCTTTCAGTTCAATCCTGTCTGCCAGGGTCCCAGTAGGGGGTGTGGCAGTCCTTTGTGTGAGGGCAGGCCCTCCACCCTCCCAGCCCAGGAAGACCCATTCAAAATGCAGATGTATGCAAGTGAGGCTGAGTACCCTGTGTTTGGGGTGTGTCTGAGTGAATGCACAAGGGGCTGTCAACCAAGCCCAGCCAGACGTGGATTGTAAGGCACAGAAGGATTTAAGTGCAAAGAAATGCTCACTTTCTAAAAGTGGCATTTCTAGAATAGTAATATTAAATCCGACTTCACCAGTCAGTAGGACTTTGTATTGCCATTCTGGCCGTACTAAATATGACCTTCCGGCTCCTTTCAGATCAGCAGCTGCCACTTCAACAGTGTATGAGGGCAGCCCCAATGTTAGCCTATGAAGGGAGCAGGCCTCACAGTAGTGTGAAAACGAATTTAGGAGTTTTACACTACCAGGACATATAACTACACAGGTACATGTCCTGCCTTTTACCTACACAGCACCCTGCCTTAGGGGTTACCTAGGGCACACCTTAAGGGTGACTTATATGTAGAAAAAGGGGAGTTCTAGGCTTGGCAAGAACGTTTAAATGCCAAGTCGATGTGGCAGGGAAACTGCACACACAGGCCTTGCAATGGCAGGCCTGAGACAAGAAAAAGGGGCTACTTAAGTGGGTGGCACAACCAGTGCTGCTGGCCCACTAGTAGCATTTAATTTACCAGCCCTATGCACATAAAGTGCACCTTACTAGGGACTTATAAGTAAATTAATAGTCCAATCAGGTATGATTCCAGGTTACCATGTTTTAGGGGAGAGAGCATATGCACTTTAGCCCTGGTTAGCAGGGGTAAAGTGCGCAGAGTCTATAAACCAGCAAAAACAGTGTCCAAAAAGTGGAGGGAGGCAGGCAAAAAGTTAGGGGTGACTACCCTAAGGCTGTCAGGTCTAACACCATCCAACTCCAGGTAGGCCACGCCAATATGTGGGCCATTAAGGGGGTCAGGGTCCTGCGTGCACCCCGTCCTCATTGGGAGGACATCCCCAGCTGGGCCTCTGCAGTCTTCCAGGCCCAGTGTCTCAGGTCCTCCTACCGCTTCCTCCAGTGGGTGCTCTGCCAACTGTGGACCCCCAGGGTCCGCACTTTCTTGTCGAAGGCACTCTAAATCCCCTTTTTCTGATCGGCGTTGACCTGCATGGATGACACAGACAAAAAGAGAATGTCATGTCCACATACACAATACCAAAACAAGCAGGGTGAAAATACAAGTTAGTGCAAATAGCCATACAAAGACTGCCTTCAACATCTCCTTCAATGAGAGATAAACATCTGCAGTGAGGCTAGGTGTGATGATGAGGCAGGCATACAACCTGCATATCCAGCACCAAGTGTCAGCTTCAAACATGTGACCTGACCACAAGCACACCTCTAAACATGGTATACCTTCACAATTTCTTTCATACCACATTCACTGATCATGAATTAGTCTGCAGTTGGGTCAGGGTACATACATCACACACACCCTACTATGTCTCAGGACTCAAAATATATCTGTACACACATATGCACATGCCCATAAACCCACACATTTTACCACAATCCTTCATTCCACCACATTCCCTGTACATCATTATATACTTAACCCTTAATACATTGCACTTGCATTGCAATTACCTGTTCCTCAGGGTCACAAGAGAGCTGTTCATACAGGGGTAGGACCTCCTCCACAAGCTTTTCAAGCTCCTCAGGGGAGAAGGTAGGGGCACTATCACCTGCAGGACGTGGCATGATTGCCCCCAGAGGCAGTACACAGCAGCTCAGGTTGTGGAGGTCTTGCTGGCAGCAGTGTCAGGAGTCAAGTGAGAGATGAGGAATGGGATGGCATTCACGTCCGCCATGTAAAAGAGAGTCACCAACGACACACATCGCCACTGGCCCAAGACAGCCAAAGGCAGCAATGTGTTCCAATGGCAATGTCCTCCTCGGTTATATCAGCCTACCACCAAGACGACTTCTGCCGGTGGACTTAGGTCACTTCCTATTGTCAAGTACAGTAGGTCAGGCATCTGCCATTTTAAGCCTTATATATGAACGAAAAATGTATTTTAAAGTTGCGTCACAAGCTGTGAAACATATCTACGACATTGTGCTCACTGCTGGCTTCGAGCAAACGTAGCAATGTGCATGAATTATGTACAGGATGTCAAATTGATGTGTTTTAAGAATTGTAACTGTAGTACCATAGTCAGCAGAGCAATTACAATCTGACATGTGGTATATGTGTCCCATTTATGTGCTACATGTTACTAATGTTAATGTCACATAGACTGTCAGTGACACGCTTTCCCATTTCTAACATATGATAGAGGAAAGAGGATGTGAAGGCAGTAATAAGCCACCATTTAGCTAGGTATGTTCAGTGTACTTGTCAATAGTTTCATGTGGCATTTTAGAGCATATGTGACATAGGTATGATCATACTTATGATGTAGAGAATGAGTGATACACACACATTCTGGTTTTATCCCACATAGCTTCCCTGGCATGAGAAGAGTGAGAGAATCTCCAGTGTACTGTCCACTAGCAGACCTGCAGACTAAGGAGGAGCGACGTGTGATTCAGATCTACCGCCTGGATAGGCATACAATCATGGATCTCTGTCATCAGTTGGAGCTAGATCTGATGCCTGCCATTCATAATAACCATAGCATACCACCCATTGTACAAGTTATGTCAGTGCTGCATTTCCTGGCCACAGGCTCCTTTCAAAATACAGTGGGCCTAACTCCAGGGATGTCACAGTCTATGTTCAGTCTGGTCTTGAAGGCTGTACTGTCTGCATTGTTCACACACCTGGACAGCTACATCATATTTCCACAATGTGAAGATTTTGCCCATGTAAAGGCTGATTTATATGCTTTGGGATACATTCCACATGTGGTTGGAGCCATAGATGGCACCTATGTAGCCACTGGTTCCCCCAAAAGCAAATGAACAGGTGTATACGAACAGGAAAAACTTCCACTCTGGTCTGTTTGGCTGACCTCTACATTTCACAAGTTTGTGCAAGGTACCCAGGGTCAGTCCATGATTCCTTCATCATGCGAAACAGCAAGATCCCGCTGATGATAACACAACAATACACAGAGTGGGCTTGGATGATCGTTAAGTCACATATGTCATGTGTGTCTGTAACTTTTAGCTGCTAACTTATATGTGGATATCAGTTACTTAGGTTTGCCTTTCTAAACTCTTCTTTACAGGGGACTCAGTTTACCCAAACCATCACAGGTTATTGACACCAGTGAGGTACCCAACCATGCCAGGGGAAGTCCGCTTCAATGAGGCCCACGGAAGGACAAGGCGTGTCGTGGAGCGGACTTTTGGGCTCCTGAAGTAAGATTCTGTAGCATCATAAGTCTGGTGGAGCCCTCCTCTACTCACCCACCAAGTATGTAAAATGATTGTTGTCTGCTGCCTGGGGGAAAATGCAGATGTGCCATGTGAGAATGATGAGGATGAAGTTGGAGACATCAGGGCAGATCTCATCAATCAGTACTTCACCTGACTTTAGGTATGTGATGCTATGTAACTTTAGTTACTCGGGCCGTGGCTTGGGGCGTCAGGATGGCAGTCACTCTAAGAGTGCTCCAGACCCCTCTGTCATCCACCACCATCCATGGCCTTGCGCAGCAGTCCATATTGTCCTGTTAAGAGGTGCCCCTCTCCTAGAAGAGGCACAGTGGCTGGGAGGAGGTAAACGTTTCCTGTGAGGCCTGAGGGGGTCTGCCATTTGGTGGGCCCGGACATGTCAGCACATAAGATGGCAGAGGGGGCTGGCTACGAGGGTGAGCTCAAGCTATGAGAACTGTGGCGAGTCAAGGTGCAGGAAGGCGAGCACTTGAGCTAGTCCGCCACCGACCCTAAGAGGAGGCGGGCCAGGTTGGAGTGTCGGAACAGGACTTCCCTTCACAAGCGGCGAGGAACATGAGCGCGCTGCGGGGAAGAGAGAGCCTGCAAAGCTTCAGTGGGCTCTGAGCAAGGGGTCCACCTGGGGGCCTGCTGGGCACCTGGAGTGTCCTGGAGGAGAAATAATGACCCTCCTCCGGTCAGATTGATGGCGGGCTCAGGTAGACAAGAGGAGAGAAATGCGCTGAGGAAGGGCGGAACATGGTCCTGTAGACGGTGAGGGGGAATACTTTGGGCTGTCAGGGGCCCAGGGAGACCCTGAAATGGTTAACTGGTGCACATGAGGACTGAGGAGTGTGCCTACATGCAAAAGAATGGTTATAGTGAGCAGCGAGATTGATTCAGGTGAGGCATGAAGAGGCTTGCATGAAGAGTTTGCAGGCTTATGGTCAACTTGAAAATTGACGCTGGGGCTCCACCCTAGCATGAGAGGTACTGGGGAGGTCAGTGGCGATAAAATTAGTCACATCAGACTGTAGGAGACGCCTGATGGAGGGAAAAGAAGTACCCTGGCGTTCTATCCCCTAAAAATAAAGAGGGAGACTTGGAGTGGACAGTGGGACTGGCTAATCGCGGGTGGTCACAAGGAATAGCCAGCTAGTGAGTTCCTGGCATGGCTGGGTCCCTAGACCAGAGAGGCCTTTGTTGTTGCAGGGAACCCCTGGTGGTCGGGTGGCAGCAGGGGAACCTGACAGAGTGCTCTATCCTGAGTCAGTGTTGGATCTGTGATGAGGAAGGATAAACAACTGAGGCTGCCTGCCTCCCAGCCGGGCTTTGACAAATATACTACTCTGGGGAGGCCCATTGAGACAATAGTGGGGAACCACTACTCCAGGGACATACAGGCAAGCTGGTGCTCCTATGAATCGGTCAAGATGGAGAAGGAGATACGGCACAGCAGCAAGAAAAGAGACTGAGCCAGTCACCATTAGTGTAACTTGATTTGTAACAGGACAGTTCACTCAACTCATTCCATTTTCTACGTACTGGCTGAATAGGTAATACTTTAATCCTAATGCTTGGAGAGGTCCACCACTCCACGTTATGTGTGTTTTATTCGCTGGTTGAGGCAAAATAATTGGGGCGAAAGATGCTTTTTCTGGCTGGGAGGGGAAGTGTAGGGTAGGGGGATGTTGGGGGAGGCTGGGTTGTGTTCGAGTGCACGCTTGTTGCAGTGCTGTTGATTTTTTTTGCTCTCAATGTCACACAGACAGAATTGTTCGGGGGTACCTGAGGGAGTCCCGTCCAGTTCAATCAGGAACAATGCTCACAATAAGACGGCCAAGTGGGGCCTGGGCTGGGCCCTGGACCCAGATAGTTTGACTGGCAGGCTCTTCACATGGCCACGGTTAAGGCGGTGTCCTGGAATGTAAATGCGTTGCTGGCAGTACTCCGTCATACGCAAGGGCTTCATCCATCCATTCTATTTCTACAAGAGACACACTTGCTGGGCACGTCTTGTCCTTTCTTGGCCCGGTATGGGTTTGGCCGGGTCTACTATGCGGGGTTCACACGTGGCTACCCGGGGGTTGCAATACTTATACAACAGGGATTTTCCTTGGTGCATCAAAAATGGCTAGACCCACAAGGCAGATATATAGCACTGGCAGGTATGGTGGGGGGGAGCCAGCCCTTGAACCTGTTGCGTATTTATGCACCTCCCATAACACTTGACTGCGTTCTGGTGGAATTGGTGGCAGTAGTAGTTCAGATACCGCCTGGATGTACTGTCCTTGGAGGAGATATGAATGTGTTCTGGATACAGTGGTGGATATTAAGGGTGCAGACTCAGATGTGATGCTCAGCGTCCCTGCGATGATGAATGTCAAACCTGGGCCTTTGCAAGATGTGGCAGACTTGGAACCCCCACTTCCACCTGCGGCTCATCGTACACAGGCACGCATTGATATGATCTTTATGCTGGCTGCTGATCTCCCCACCGTCAAGAAGGTCCAGATACTGGCATATCAGATCATGCCCCAGTTCTCTTGACCATTGGTTCAACTGTTCCAATGCAGCACCCCATATGGGGCCATAATGCCTGGCTTCTACAAAATAGGGAATATATTGCGAATTTCAGTGCAGATATTGCCCAATACTTTGAGCTAAAAGACGGGACGGTACGAACGAAAGCTATACTGTGAGAGGCTGGGAAAGCCACGATACGGGTTGAGCCAGGGCCCTTCTCTGAGCAGGGGAAAGGGCCGGGCAAGCCCACATTGCCCAGTTAGAAGCCAGAGCGCTTCAACTGGACAGTCGCATGGCTCAGGGGGGTCATGGTGCAAATGAACATGCTTTGAACCTGGTGCAGGAGGAAATAAGGGCACAGTCGTTGGAGGCAGCAAAACAATTATGGTGTGCATCGCAGGCGAAGGTCCACGGATGGGGAGATAAGACAGTAAATTGTTGTAATGGATGGCCACAAAATCCATGGAGAGACAGGTGATACCTGAGGTAGCCGATAAAACAAGAATGCCTCAGGCCACTCCAACTGCTATAGCAGCCACATTTGGGCAATATTATGTCACACTATATACCACGGCTCCTAGGCTCCAGGTGGAGCTAGAGGAGCTACTTTTAAGTGAATTGTCCCTGCCCAGCATTCCGGAGCAGGAGCGGAGTATATTGGATAAACCCATCTTACTAGAAGAGATAGGCGATGCCAGATGGGTATCCTACAGAATTTTATTCTAGGTTTAAAGACCTTTTGGCACCTCGGCTGTTTGACCTATATGAAGAGGCGTTGGAAGTGGGGGCCTTTCTGGATAACCTGGAACAGGCCACCATAGTGGTCCTGCCAAAGACAAAGCCACCGTCCTTGTCATGTGCAGACTACAGGTCATTGATCAATGGGGAGCTAAAAATATATGCCATGGTATTGGTGAACCATCTGCCTAGGGTTTAGGGCATTTGGTCCACCTGGATCAGTGCAGATTCATGCCAAATCTCAGTACTAAACACTGTATTAGGCGATTGAATGTTGCGCTGGCACAAAGGCATGTCCTTCTGGAATCCCTAGCACTGATATTGATAGATTTCGAGAAGGAGTTCGACACAGTGGATTGTGGATACTTGAGACAGGTGCTCATCAGAGCAGGCTTTGGTGATAGGTTTCGGCGTATGATACATCTGCTTTATTACTTGCCGAGGGCCAGGGTACTGGTTAATGGGATGGTGTCAGAGGTGTTTCCTATTTATAGCAGAACAAGGAAGGGATGCCCATTAAACACTATGCCCCTTGTCCATACAGTTAATGGCACATATTACCCCTTAATATTTTGAGACATATTGCCCTATTCAAGATGCTAGTGCGGCCACGCTTTATCTTCTTCAAAACCTTCCAATACAATTATTAGTCCAGTGGTTTAGAGGAATGAATGCAGTAGCTACTGCCGTCCTCTGTCAGAAGAAAAGGAGAAGCCTTGTTAGGACCATATGTTAATGAAGCACCAATGAGGTTTGGTTGGGTATGTCCAATAGACACTACTACTATCTAGCATCCCAGGCCCTTGTGCTCAATGACTGGCTCATTGGAGGTTGGGAAGACCCGGCCATCAGCTGGAGCTAGCGACTTTGGATTTTTCCCGGATTATGGAGCTGCTGTATAATGGCTGGTATTATAGAATAGCCCAGAAGTAACCAGGATGGTATTCATGGGGTGGTGGAAGAAGTTAACGCCCAGACTCCACTGTGGCCAGGGACCTGGTTGGGAAAGGTGAGTGCACTTCAGGGGTTTTCAGGATGAGACGCGATTGGCATAACTGTGCTTAGTGATGTGTGGTCAGTGGACCATATGCAGTCCATCCAGGAACTCCAGCAGGGGTATAAGATATCACACACGCAATTCCATAAATATTTGCAATTGTGACATGCATTGAAATCCAAAATCCATGAGGCTACTTCACTACCTGAATTTAGTCCCATGGAAACAAAGGTGGTGATGGGGGCATTGGGCAAAGGGGGAATCCCCCAAATATACTGTTCGATCTTGCTAAATGCCTCTGGGACCTTTCACCCCCTGAAATCCCATTGGGAAGCTTGAGTGGGATCATTGGATGAAGAGGACTGTTGAGATGCATTAATGGTGTTATTTCGGCCAAATTGAGATTGGTACAATTGTATTATCTGCACTGTGCGTACCTAACTCCAATCCCATTGCATCATGCTGGTCTCCGGTCCCCGCCCTGGCATAGGCAATGCGATGGCTCCCCAACGGACTTCTTTCATATGGTCAATACTGGGAACAGGTGTTATCAGAACTCTTCATAAAAGTGGGGCAGACCATGGGACTGTCTCCAGCGATGGTTCTTCTGTGAGTGATGGAGGGGACGGGAGCCTCTCGAGCAGATAGACAGTTGGTGGGCACTCTCCTTATGCTTGCTAAGTGGGACATTGCAAGACAATGGTTGGCAAGAGGTCCCCCCACGCTTCCGCAATGGAGAAGGGGAATGGACTGGTGTGCCCAAATTGAGAAACCTATTTATGAAGCATGAGGATGCTCACAGAAGTACACTACATTTTGGTCTAAATGGACAGGTGGC
Source organism: Pleurodeles waltl (assembly GCF_031143425.1). NCBI lineage: Eukaryota > Metazoa > Chordata > Amphibia > Caudata > Salamandridae > Pleurodeles > Pleurodeles waltl. Next base: position 764,629,573 of record NC_090440.1, read on the forward strand.
CAAGGGGGCCGAAGTGGAAAAGGAAATGTGATTCTGTTATACATATGTAATACTGACACGACTGCAAGACTTACGTGTACTGAGTGTTGGGGGCAGCTGGGTAAACGGGGAATGCATTCATATGTAATGCTTTATCAAACCTGTCGTGTGACAAATGTTACTTCAAATAAAATAAACATTTGATTATCAAAAGACTTTAGTTACTCAGTGGGGTATTGTTGGCCTTAGGGATGCTTGATAAGGGTCTCAGTATAACCATCAGACAGGCCATAAGTAGCTTCAAAACACATAAATTTGGTGTGCATGATTTTTATCACCATAGTCCTAATTTTCTCACAATACACAGTCTCAGTCACTATTGTATATGGGAATTGGCTGTATGATGTATTAGTTAAAATGTGGCCAATACCTTATGTTTGACATTTATACTTTACAGATTCTTCACAAGCTCTTCCTCATTTGGCAATATCTGACAGTGTCACAGGCAGGTGGAATTTGCAGACTGACAAGTGACGTGGACATGGTTTGTACAAGGTACTGTCAGGCATGAGATTTGTGGTTTGTGAGTTCCATGCCCAGACTGCCAGGGCAGTGGGATGGTAGTGTCCTATTCCACCCAATAGACCTCTGTGGCATTTGAGGTTTGTTCAATGGTGCCACATGTTTGTACATTTGTCACTCACACATGTCATCCTGTGCTATTCATACCCTCAGCCATAATAATGGTTTGTATTGGTAATAAGTAACTTGTATGTTGCAGTCACTATGTTTCCTCACTACAGGCACTGTGGATGTGTATCAAGATTGACTTAGGAGAGTGGCATGCCTACTGATACCTGACCATGGTAAGTGGAAGGTTCCATGACTGGAGGCATTTGTACTGACCTCTGTCTGTATCATGGGGTATGGTCAATTGGGAGCTTTGGCATGGATATGTAATAAGGCTTTAGCTGATGATACTTTGAAACAACATGTTTGCCTATTGAGATACTAAACGACTGTGTGGTGGTAGTGTAAGACATCTATGCTGCTACCCTGAAGTGAGCAGCAGTACTTCACTGTGTGATCATTGGCATTCTCCCTGCCTGTATGTGGGATAGTTCTATGAAAGTATTTAGAGTAATGTCTATCTTTATTATTATTAAATGCAAAATCTGCCCAGATTAAACAACACATGTGAGATGGAACATTACAAATATCTAACATTTGAGAAAAACTTATTTGTGCAGGAGGTGTTATAGATGACATCAAAATATGGTTGATAAATGGCTCTCACTCATGATCTGAGGTTAGGTAGTATTTATTGGGGAGTGCACAGCAAAATCAGTGAATTGGATCAAATATAACAGAAAGTAAACAGGAAAGGGTTCTATCATCGTGGATGAAATCATCACAGTAGCTGCTACAACATTTGGAGACACAAGTTCAGTGTTTTTGTACCATAGGAAAATGGAGATGTGTATCAGAAATTATAACAGGGTGTATCTGTGTCACACAAGGGGTACCTATCAGCAATGTTCCCTCTAATTTTTTTCCACTCTGTGCGGCAGTGTAAGGTCTCTGTGCGCTGCAGCCAAGGATACGTGTGCCAAGAAATTAACCATTCACACGAGCGCAGCACATAACTACCAAGATCATTGGCATTTGCCTCTCCATAGCTTTGTTTTACCACTAAAGCAAAAAAAGGCAGGGTATTAGAAGTTAAAAAGAAGAAAATAGTATCTCAGTAATGTCAGGAGCAGCGGAGGGGCACAGATTAAGTTGAATCAATCAGCGCTTGGTACCTGCTTCACACAGAGGAATGGAAATGATGCTTGGCTTCCAGTGACGAATTACAAGACTGTAGAGAAGAGTGCCACATAAGCCAACAAATAGTAAGTGACAGGCAGGCTCCAAGCCCTTTACTGTACGCAACAGAGTTTCCTAAGCAAGACGCATGAGCTAGCACATGCACTCACAGCAAGCAACAGAAAGGTGACAAGAACGGCCTACCACTGCGCATCTTCATAAGGTGGTGGGTTTTAGTGATATTTGAACCGTTTGAGCTACAAACAATGTATTTTGGATGCAGATTTTTGGTGTCAAAATCTGTAACTACTGTATACAAAAATGCTGGGGCCACAAAACTGCATAATTTTAGTGACCCTGAATATAGTGCATCTTACAAACTGAAGTCAGGGCGGGGGCTCAACAAACAGACAAAATTAAGGCATGGTTTGCTTAGTTCCATGATCGTTAATGCAGACAGTGACTTTAGCCCATCCATAACCCTGGGTATTCCTCACAATAACCAACTACCTAATCCATAACCTGCAGTACAGAGTACAGCATTTGGCACTTATCCTTCTTGTGTTCTCCGGTTTTGCAGCATCTTATTAAGGCTAGGCATTCTGATTATCCAAATCAGTCAATTAGAAGGACAGTATATAAAAACAAATAACCTAGTTCAGGAAGCACTGTAGTTATAGAAGTGCAGACTTCCCTAAGAAAATATCTAAAAATGTAATAGCCAAAAACATCTTTCCATCCCAAACTGTAAGCCCTTATCTTTATTGCCCTTTATTTATAGTCTTTAAATCGTAGAGTCCAAGCCTTGAGGGTGCCAGAGTCTTTAAGAAAGAAAAAAATAGCTGTGCCATCTTAACAGCTGTGCACAAGTTCTTACAAGCAGAAGGGGTAAAACACAACCAGGGAAATAAAGCATGAGTGACATTGTAAGAATGGAGAGACATCATCCCCTTCTCCTTATGGTGACTTTTCCAGATTGAGATAGCGGAAGTGAAAAAAAAAAAAAAGAATTGGGGGGGGGGCTAACCAAGTGGGGCAGTATACAAGTGACACCATGGCGAATCACATCACAGCTTGTTGTTTCCGGTGCTGAAAGGGGTATTATCACACGTTTGTATTACCACTGCACTAAGCAAGTGCCAATACATAAGATTAAGGGCATGTAAGCCAATAATACATTATGGGGGTCATTCTGACCTCGGCGGTAAAAGGCGCTTACCGCCGGTCAGAAGACCACCATAACACCGCTGCAGCCGCGGGAAACCGCCATGGTCATTCTGACCCGCAACAGACAAACCGCCAAAAACCCGACATCCACAAAAGTCCGCCACACCAACGGCCAGCGAAAAACTGGCGATGACCAAACCTCCACCGTCACGCCAACAGAAATACGGCCATTCCATTCCGACCCACGAATCCACGCGGCGGTCTTTCAACGCGGTATTCCATTGGCGGTACACACCGCTGCGGTCAAAATACACACACAGCTCCAAAACACTGCCACATTGGACATTTTGAAATACACACACCTGATACACATACAAACACCACTCCCACACGCCCAATACAATATAAAACACACACCCACATCACCCACAAACCCCTACGACCACCATTTATTGACTAAGGCCAGAGAGAGACACCACCAGCTAGTACAGAGCATTCACAGGCACATTACACCATCACTCACACAACATCCACGCACAAAACACCACACACCACCACACTCACCACACTCATCACCACAAACACCACCCCACACCTCATCCACACCACCCCATGGCACCCCAAAGACACCCCAGGTTTTCAGACGCTGAACTCAGGGTCATGGTGGAGGAAATAGTTTGGGTAGAGCCCCAGCTCTTCGGGACACAGGTGCAGCACACCACCATTGCCAGGTAGATGGAGCTATGGCAAAGAATAGTGGATAGGGTCAATGCTGTGGGTCAGCATCCACGAAATCGGGACGACATCAGGAAGCGGTGGAACAACCTACGGGGGAAGATGCGTTCCATGGTATCCAGACACAACATCGCGGTGCAGAAGACTGGCGGCAGACCCCCACCTCAACCCCCAGAATTTACAACATGGGAGGAACAGGTCTTGGCGATCCTGCATCCTGAGGGCCTCGCAGGAGTAGGCGGAGGAATGGACTCTGGTACTGGTCTCTGGTAAGTCTTCAACTTCACCGGCGTCTCAAGCACCGCTGGCCCATTGGAAGTAGGGGCAGGCCCGCATCTGTGTCGGGCCGGGCTGCACGAAGCACTCTGGGCACCATGCCTCCTCCAGAACCAGTGGAGTCTGTAATCCACTTGTGAGACTGTGGCTTTGCACTCCCCAGGATGGCACAGTGGGTAATCCACCCACTGTAGAGACTTGTGAGACTGTGGCTTTTCACTCCCCAGGATGGCACAGTGGGCAGTATATATAGTTATAGATGTTTGATATATTTTTTTACTTAGCCGTACAATATACTTCAAATTTAATGATCATTTTATTTTGTCTTTGCATTCTTCCGGGGGGTTTGGGGGTGTCACTCTGAGTTGTTGCTCTGCATTGATGTGTATGTAGTTGTGGGTGAGGGTGAGGGTGGGTGTGTCACGTATGTGTGTCCCCGTAATTTTTTGCCTCCCCTGTGTCGTAGGTGCAGTACTCACCATTGTCTTCTGCGCCGGCGTTCGTGCTCCTGGTAGAGGAGCAGGAAGACAATAGCTGGTAGGATGTGTAGTTCGGGTTCCATGCTGTCCAGATTCCTCGTGGAGTGTGTAGAGGTGAGCGTTTTCCGTTCGTAATGGCTGTTTCTGCTGTGTTTTTATCGGCGGGGCTACTGCCCCGGAAAAGGTGGCGGATTGGTGGGTTGTGATAGGGTGGGCGGTACATTGTCTCCCGCCTGTCTGTTGGCGGTGACCGCCGCGCTGTTTGTTTGTCCCGCCGTGGCGGTCGGAGTGTTAAAGTGGCGGTCTCTGTTGGCGGTTTCCGCCAGGGTCAGAATTCCATTTTTTTTACCGCCTGCCTATTGGCAGGTTGGCTGCCGCTTTAACACCGACCGCCAGGGTTGGAATGACCCCCTATGTTTTTTCGTGTGCTATTGTGGACTCGAAATTCAAATAAGATACATAACACTGAGAAATAATATGTCGCAAAGTAAAATGACTGTGCCATTGTTTACTTAAAGGAATAAAAGGTTGAAGGCCAGATGTAATATTGTATTAGTTGCCAAAATTGGTCACAAATTATACATCAACTTTTTGCAACCAGTATCTGATTTTGTAAACTAACCCACATACTATAAGGTTAAATTCAAAAACACAATTTGCACAGCGGAAGAGCTGCCTAATGAATACTAAAAAGACATGTCGCAATTCGTGATCCTCAGGGACAGCTGGCCACCATCCTGATGTTTGCACTTTCAAATGCATTCCCATAAAGAATATGGCACTGATTTAAAGAGAAACATTTTACTTGTTGTTTCCGGTGCGGAGTACTAGCACTTATTTTTTAGAGCTGACGCTTATTTTTCTTACTCAAACATTTACTGTGAGTAAAAGACACATATGGGAAAGACGGAGAAAGAGAAGAACAAAAAAGTGTCACAAAGGAAGAAAGCAGAAAGCTGCAAGACTGAGCGGAAGGGCCAGGGACTGTCTTTAAATATATTGAAGCGGCTCTAGATGGCTTCAGTATTATGCTGCCTTAGTATTCTGTGTTTGCACTTTTAATTGCAGCAGCCTCGTGTTTAAGAAGAGGGCTTTGGGCACCGGCACCTTTTTTTATTTAAGAGAGACGTTTTACTTGTTTCCTCTTTTTGAGCGCCGGCGCTTATTTTGATGCCTCAAGCATTTACTGCGAGTAAAAGGCACATATGGGCAAGACGGAGAAAGAGAAAAACAAAAACGCTTCACAATGGGAGAAAACAGAAAGCTGCAAGAGTGAGCTGAAGGGCCGGGGACTGGCTTTAAATGTATTGAAGAGGCCCAAGATGGCTTAAATATCACTGCCTTAGAATTCTGTGTTTGCACTTTTAATTGCAGCAGCGGCATGTTTAAGAAGAGGGCTTTGGGCACCAGCAAGTATTTTTATTTACAGATTATGCACTGGAGAGCACAATACCCTCAGTGACAAAATAAATATTTTATCTAGCAAGCATCACTCAAGCCAGCCAGCCTGCTGATAAGCATGATTTTTTGCCCTGAATGCAGCCCGGTGCCCCCAGCCAGACAAAGCTAATTAAACTCCGTGACCTGCTGTAACTCCTGTAAAAGCACAAACCTTATTCACACAGATTTCTCCTCTGGATGCTGCTTGTCCTGCGCTGCTGCAAAGGCAGGCAGTAAAATGTGCGCGCTTTGTAAACGTGTGTGCGCGGTGGGAAAAGTCATTGTGCGAGCCCGCACAAGCGCGCACCTTAAAGGGAACTTTGCCTATCAGTAGAGGTTCACTTCCTAGCAGTAGTTTTGGTCTTGGCAATGGCTCCTCCTGGATGCTTTGGGAGACCTCCACTTTTGGGAAGGTTTCTTCAGCTACAAAGGCATGGGTGTCTGAGGCATGTCCTTCCCCTGGCAAGGCCTCCATTCCACTAGCAGCCACAGATGATTTCTCCCATCATGGTAAGTACCTGGCCCATCATGCCTTGGGAATGTTGGTAAGCTCCCAAGACTTGGGAGATGGTATCCTGGCCAGCTGTATCCCTAGAAACCTCCAACCTCTGGCCCACGCAATACCTCCCACGCACCCTAACCCCACGTACCTGTGCCCCTGGGGCACTTTGCCCACAACCACTGGTACCAGGTCCATCACTATCTGGGTTGACTCAGTTACCTGTACTGGGAGGAAGGGGGGGCACAAGAGGTAGACATTGTCCTTGGAACACAGGTTTGGCGGTGAATGATTACCTGTGATGTTGAAGCAACAGGGCTGGGAGGAGTGGATGTGGGCAGGATGAGGCTCACAGTTGTCTACTGGCCAGATGTCCCAGATGGGCCAGCTTTATCCTCACTGACCACACATTCAGGGGTGTATTCCTCAGTGAGGGCTTCATCCAGAGGGTTGGTGGCAGTCTCAGGTGTCCTTTCCATGGTGACGCCGGATAGGTTACCTATAGGAGAAGTGGAAACCTCAGTTGCTGTAAGTAATGCAACAAGTGATATCAAAGTTTGACCACAAGACATAGAATGTGACATACACAAGCCCATTACTTGGTCCCCCGATGTGACAATGACACCTGCTTCCACATCTGGGTTAGGCCAATGTGGGACTGTTGGAGGCTTACCGTCTATGTAGTGTACAAAAACAAGTACACTATGCAGAGGGTCCCGACAACCACATGTTACTTTTCAGGGGTAAAAATCAGACCACCTAATGCTCTAATTTTTAAGGTCGCTGGTGGAGGAGTTAGGGTAATCCAGTAGATGTGCTAAGTATTTGCTGTACTCACAAATCCAATCATGCACCACACACACTCAAGACCAGAGTTTTAAAAATATACTTCAAACATTTATATAATTTTTAAGACCAAAATCTTTAGAATAGGTTAAGTACTTTTCTTGTTGGGACCTTTTAAAGTTTTAGTAAAGTTAATCTTTCTGTGTGTAATTACGCACCATTGGAATCAATAGGCTGTAACTTTTAAAAATGCATTTAAAATCGTACGGTTGAGTTAACAGCTTCTTCTTTTGCAGGATGGTCGCAGGGGTCAGTGGGCACCTTGTGCCAGCTGGAGAGCTTCGGGCAGCTCCCGGTTCTGGCAGGAGCAGCGTTGGAAAAGTTCTTGGCACATGCACAGGGCCACCTGGATAGGCCACTTGGAAAAGGAGCTGGTTTGCAAATTCAAAGTGGTGCCTAGGGGTCCCCTTTGGCTGTCGAGGTCACAAGGGGTCGGGGACCCGGGGCACACAGTACAACCCGCGATGCAAGGTCCAGGGCGGCAGGGCGTTTTCGAGGCCTTGGATGCTGTGCACAACGGAGTCCACTGGAGCGGGAGGTAAGTCTTTTGGGGGTCTCTTGCAGGACAACGGGGGCCCTCTGGTCAGAGGTCTGGAATGTTCCTGAAGACCCTTGACTGGGGCTTCCTCCTGATCCTTTGTCAGCTCTAGGGGAACTGGTTTTCTCCTGGTCCGACGTCAGCTGACGAGGACCCAGGGTATTGCTCTATCTCAGCCACTAGGAGTCGCAGCGCCACTAAACTTGGTACAGTTGGGGGTCACTTCCACACTGTTGTCTGTGTGTCATTGGGTCTGGCTGTGACTTCCGGTCGCGGAGATATCAGCAATTCAGTGAGGTGTCCTTCACTGGCTTCTTGGTTCTTTGCAGTTTACCTGCTTTTCTTGAGTGGTGCCTCCACTCAGGAGGGAGATCTGGGATGATCCTTAAAGCTTGGAGGTCCCCTGGGTTTCTTGGGGTCGGTCCAATGTTCAGCTCCTCTGCTGTCGCAATAGTCTGGACTCTGGTGCAGCAAGCAGGGGTCTTGGCGCCTCTTCTGGTGCAGCAGGTCCTCAGTTCTAGTCCTGGCAGTTTCTCTGGTGCTGGTTTTCTTGTCTTCTTGGAATCTTCTTCGAGTCCTTTTCAAATCTAAAATCTTGGCAGAGGGGAGCCCACTAAATACTGAATTTAGTGGGCGTTTTAGGGGGAACCTGGTAGTGTCCAATGGGGCACTTACCCTTGGGTGGCTACACTCACTATAGTGACCACTTCCTGTGGGAAGGGTCTCTTCCCTAAACCTCATTGGCTGTTTCTCTCCATTCTAAGATTGAGAAATCTGAGTCAGAGGGTCCACTTTACATGCAAGCCCTTAGGGGTGGGGCATGCTCAGTGAGGCCACTCCTCCTACCCTTTGTCTGGTTTCCCACCTTTGCTCCCGCCAAAAGTGGAGGTTTGCAAAGGGGGAAGCCCTGCCCTGCTAGCAGCAGGCCTGGAGGCTCGAGTGTCAGGGGCAGTAGCCCTTTGAAGCTCACCGCTAGGGTGTTGCACATTCCTGAGGGAGGGGAAGTTAGCTCCTCCACCTAGGAAGAGCATTTTCTTACAAACCAGAGAGCCAGGGCTTCCCCCTCAGATTTGTATATTGGCTGACTGGAGTGGCAGCTGGATGGAACCAGCCACCAACTCCGCCAGTTAGGGTTAGCTTTAGCAGGGGGCACCTCTAAGGTGGCCCGTCGGTACATTTAAGGTTAAATCCAATACTGGTATCAGTTTGGATTTAATATTCTGAGTTATTTGATACCAAACAACCCAGGGTGCAGAGTGGCCATTATGTAGCTGGGAAACTCGTGCTTCACCAGTGCCTAGTATATATATTCAAATGGCTGCTCTGTTCACTGACTATGGGGGTCATTCTGACCCTGGCGGTCCATGACCGCCATGGCGGAGGGCGGCGGAAGCACCGCCAACAGGCTGGCGGTGCTTCCTGGGCGATTCTGACCGCGGCTGTAAAGCCGCGGTCAGAAAAGGGGAGCCGGCGGTTTCATTCATTCATGCCCAATGTATCGTGCTCACAATGTACTCACTTGTTGGTCTGGAGGCCCATACAGCATTCGGTACTGGGGTAAGACCCCATCCACCAGTCTTTCCAACTCCGCAGCAGTGAAGGCAGGGCCCCTTTCCTCAGTGACTCAAGCCATGGTTGGTTCCAGACACAGGTCACAGCAGCACTTGCAGTGTAGGTCCTCTCCTGTTGAATGTCAGGTAGCAAGGTAGAGAACAGATAGAAAATAGCGGTCATGTCCACAGCGGTGTGTAACGTCACCGCCAGAGTACTTCACCATTAGTCACTGTAACCCATAGGGCCCAATGACAACCAATGAGGAGTTGCACAGCGGTACCTGACTGCCTCCTGCAACAACGCTCAACATCAGCGGCATTACCTCATTTCCACATGTCCATCCACACAGGACAGGCAAGCGCCATTTCGGGAGGAGGGGGGGCAGGCCATGGCAACTAACTGCATCACAGTACACATAGGCACCCTTTGGGTCTATCCAAAAACATACTGTTACTGTCACAATATGCAATACAGTGTACAGTTTAAAAAGGTGGAATACTGACCAGCTGCTCACTCTTTTGCCTCCTAGAGTCAACCGTTGCAGATGAATAGGAGATGGAGACATCCCCCCATGTACAGACCCCTGGTGGACTCGGCAACAATGGAGGACAGGCACATTATCCTCACCTATGGGCTGGACAGGGCCACAGTCAGAGCTGTGTACCCAATTGGAGCCAGACCTGATATCTGCTATCCGTCACCCCACTGGGATCCCCCCTCTTGTGCAAGTCCTATCTCTGCTCCATTTATTGGCAACTGGTTCTTTCCAAGTGACAGTGGGCTTGGCAGCAGGAATGTCTCAGCCAATGTTCTCAATAGTGCTGACCAGAGTGTTGTCTGCCCTGATTAAACACATGCCCAGCTACTTCGTTTTCCCCCAGGTGGAGGATTTGGCCACAGTGAAAGCTGATTTCTATGCAGTGGGACATATCCACAGCAGTATTGGGGCTATTGATGGTACACATATTGCAATTGTCCGCCACCGGAGAAATGAACAGGTGTTCAGAAATCGAAAGAGCTTTCACTCCATGAATGTGCAGATGGTGTGCCTGGCAGACCAGTACATCTCCCATGTTTCATAGCCTTGAGACACCAGATGCCTTTTCTGTAGGAGGATGAGGCTGGAGATGGGCGTGTGGCAGCAGTGGACCCTGTGGACAGTGATGAAGAGGAGGCAGAGGATAAGTATGAGGACAACAGAACATCAATCGTACAACAGTACTTCCAGTGACACACAGGTAAGACACTGTAACTTCACCTTCCATTGACAGTTTTGTGTTGGACATTGTCACTGGCAGGCTGATTTTCCCACTACTATGGCCACTTACTGTACCCTTTGGCATCTCTATTTTCAGATATCTGTGCCCTACTCTGGCTCCTGGTGTGTTGACTGCTGCCAACTACAGGTCATACCTATGTATACATTACTGTACAGTTGAATTGCAATGTTTAAAGCTTGTTAAACAAATACATATTTCAATCAATTAACAGACTCCATACTTGTATTTGTTCCAAGGGTGTTTATTTAGGTGCTAATAAGTAGAGTGGGTATCGCAATGGGCTGGGATGCTGATGGAATAAAGTCGAGGGTAGAGTCCAGTCTATTAGTATCACAGGTGCATTGTCCAAGGGGGCATAGGAAGTGGAGCAATGGCAGTTCAAGGTGGACAGGGTGACTGAGTGGGACACACGGGGTGACATTCAGGAGAGTCTTATTTCCTGGCTGGGGTCTTGGCAATGTTCTCTGGCTTCTGCCTGGATCGCAGGGACTGTTTGCGGGATGATTCTCCTTCTGCAGGGGGAGAGGTGCTGGTGGCCTGTTGTTCCTGTGGCGGGGCCTCCTGTCCACTAGCGGCAGCGGAGGTGGAAGGCTGTTCATCGTTTTGGCTAGTGTCAGGGGCCGGTAGGTGTGCCACTGCCTCCCTCATGTGGCCATGTCTGCCAGCACCCCTGCAATGGTGACCAGGGTGGTGTGGATGTCCTTCAACTCCTCCCTGACCCCCAGGTACTGTCCCTCCTGCAGCCACCGGGTCTCCTGCAACTTGTCCAGTATCTGGCCCATCGTCTCCTGGGAATGGTGGTATGCTCCCAGGATGTTGGTGAGTGCCTCCTGGAGACTCGGTGCCCTGGGCCTGTCCTCCCCCTGTCGCACAGCAGTCCTCCCAGCTTCCCTGTTGTCCTGTGCCTCTGTCCCCTGAACCGTGCCCCTACTGCCACTGACCCCAGGTCCCTGATTGTCCTGTGTTTGTGGGGTTGCCTGGGGTCCCTGTAGTGGTGGACACACTGCTGATTGGCGTGTCCTGGGGACAGTGGTATGGGCCCGCTGGGTGTTGTGGTGGTGTTACCTGAGGGGGAGGCTCTGTGGTGGTGTGGGACTGTGCCTGGGTTATCCACTGTATGGAGGTCCCTGATGGGCCAGGTTGATCATCCAGATCCAGGGCACCCAGAGCTGCTGTCATCACTGTGGGCCTCTTCTGGGGGGGGACTGGATGTTGCTGGCACCTCCTCTCTAGTGACGTTGGATGGGGGACCTGTGGGGATGTAAATGCAGTGTTATTGTTTCTGTGTGTGCCATCTTGTGCATGGGTGTGTTGCCCTATATGGTTGTTAATGCCCTGGCAGCTTAGCCTTGCGTCAGTAGTGATTTGGTGGGCTAGGTGATTGTCTCTAGAGTGCATGCTTTAGTGATGTGTGTCCATGCAGGTCTGTGATGGGGGTCAATGCATTGGTTTTACGTGCAGGGCTTGGTATTGGGATGAGTGGGTTGTGATGGTGGGGTGTATGTGAGGTGGTGGGGTGATGGGGGTGAGGGCAGGGGTGGAGGTATGTGATGGCATGCAGGTAGGAGGGTGATAGTAATAGAGTTGACTTACCAGAGTCCAGTCCTCCTGCTACTCCTGCCAGGTCCTCAGGATGCATGATTGCCAAGACTTGCTCCTCTTATGTTGTTAGTTGTGGGGGAGGATGGGGGGGTCCACCGCCAGTTTTCTGTACTGCTATCTGGTGTCTTGCTGACACAGAATGCACCTTCCCCCATAGGTCATTCCAACTCTTCCTGATGTCATCCCTTGTTCTTTGGTACTGTCCCACAGCATTGACCCTGTCCACGATTCTCCTCCATAGCTCCATCTTCCTAGCAATGGATGTCTGCTGCACCTGTGATCCGAAAAGCTGTGTCGCAGGGTTTAGCATCTCCCTCATTCACTGTCAGGAGCCTATCCCTGCACTTTCCTGAGAATAACTCCCACTTCAGTGTGCCCCAGTGTTTCTTTTCAATTTCCCACCCAATACAGGCTCTTTCAAAGGCAGAAAACCATTTCACTATATCATCCCCTTCAGTGAAGGGAGGGACAACTCTTTTTGGGAGTTTAATGTTAAAAGCCTTTTCTTTCAACACTTGTATGCTGCCACCAGAGATGGGTGCCAAGCCCAACTCTTTTCTCTTTTGTTCTATCTCCAAAAGCTGACTTTCTAAAGCCAGTCTTTTGGCCAGCCTGGCAATTTCCAGGTCTGTATCTTTGGGTGCTATAGAGCTTGTGTGAGAAGAGGAGCTACCCTTATCTCCATTTGCCACAGGATCTTTATCCACCTGAGTCATCATCATCAGCTGGGGGTGATCTTTTTCATACTGGCCCACCAGAAACCTAAGATTCTCTGTTTTAGGGCTTTTTCCAGTTTGAATTTTGTACAGTCTGCAGAGTTTCCTTAATTGGTCATAGCTATATGCCTCATAAGGGTTCAGGTTCAGCTCCTGGTTATTGGACTCTGAATCAGACATTTTTATCTTACTAAAGTTGGGACATTTTTGGAATTTAGAACTCCCCTTTTTGGATAACCAACTAAAGCAAAGACTTTTAAACGTTTTCTAAAGTTGTAGGGACATAGCCAGGGCCCTAACAATTACTTCAAAAAATTTGTAAAAAATGTTAGTCAATTAGAAAAATCAAAAACAACTATCTAAAAGACAATTTGGAGAGCTATTCATGTGTTGACACAATTGTAAAAGTGGTATCAGCAAACACAAAGGCCATCATTATGACATTGGCGGTAAGTACCGCTTACCGCCATGCTGACTGCCGCCAACATCCCATCGCCGCAGCGGATTACCGCTACCCATATTATGACATACACATAGCAATCCGTCACTATACAGCCACACACACAAGACCGCCAGCCCAAAGGTCAGTGATAAACTGGCAGTAGCTAAACCCACACCGTTACGCCAACAGAACTACACCCACAACATTATGACCAACGAATCAGTGCGGCGGACATTCAATGGTGGTGAATCACTGACGCTACATACCACCGCGCTCAAAATACACACACTAACAAAACAACACTACATTGGACAATTTGAATAACACACACCTGACACCCATACACACATCACACCCACACACCCACAACACTATAAAACACACACCCACATTACCCACAACCCTTTACAACTAAAAACAATTGCCACAAGAGAAGTAGCAAGACCACAGACAAGACCACAGCCACACACCACCATCACCTATACACCATCTACGCACCTTACATCACACACCCCAACACATCACTTCAAACACCCTGACCCACACCACTCACACTATACCCATGGCACCACAACGACACCCCAGGTTCTCAGAGGAGGAGCTAACGGTCATGGTGGAGGAAATCATCCGGCTAGAGCCACAGCTATTCGGATCACAGGTGCAGCAGACATCCATTGCAAGGAAGATGGAGCTATGACAGAGATTCGTGGACAGGGTCAACGCCATGGGACAGCACCCCAGAACAAGGGATGACAGAAGGAAGAGGTGGAATGACCAATGGGGGAATGTGCATTCCACAGCAGCAAGACACCAACTCGCTGTACAGTGGACTGATGGTGGACCCCCACCTTCTCCCCTACAACTAACAACATGGGAGGAGCAAGTCTTGGCAATCATGCATCCTGAGGGCCTGGCAGGAGGAGGACTGGACTCTGGTAAGTCAAATCTCTATTACAAGTAACACCCACTACCTGCATGTTATCACCTACCCCCACCCTCACTCCCATCACTCCACCACCTTACACACACCCCACCATCACAACTCACCCCTCCCAATACCAAGCCCTGCATGTAACACCAATGCACGGACCCCCATCACAGAGTTGCATGGACACCCATCACTAAAGCATGCACACTAGAGAGAATCACCTAGCCCACCAAATAACTACTCACACAAGGCAAAGCTGCCAGGGCAATATCAACCATAGAGGGCAACACACCCATGCACAAGATGTTACACGCAGAAACAATAACACTGCATTTACATCCCCAAAGGTCCCCCACCCAATGTCACTGGAGAGGGGGAGGAGCCAGCAACATCCAACCCCCCCAGAACAGGCCCACAGTGATGACAGCAGCTCTGGACGCCTGGATCTGGATGATCAACCTGGCCCATCAGGGACCTCCGGACAGTCGGTAACCCAGGCACAGTCCCATACTACCACAGAGCCGCCTCTCCCCTCAGGAAACACCCAGCGGGCCATACCTCTGTCACCAGGACACGTCAGTCTGCAGTGTGTCCACCACTACAGGGACCCCAGGCAACCCCACAAACACGGGACAGAGGCACAGGACAACAGGGAAGATGGGGGGGACTGCTGTGCAACAGGGGGGAGGACAGGCCCAGGGAACCGACTCTCCAGGAGGCACTCACCAACATCCTAGGACCATACCACCATTCCCAGGAGACGATGGGCCAGATGCTGGACAAGTTGCAGGAGACCCAGCGGCTGCAGGAAGGACAGTACCTGGGGATCAGGGAGGACCTGAAGCACATAAACACCACCCTGGTCACCATTGCAGGGGTGCTGGCAGACATGGCCAACACCATGAGGGAGGCAGTGGCACACCAGCGGGCACCTGACACTAGCCAAACCACTGAACAGCTTTCCACCTCCGCTGCTGCGGACAGGAGGCCCCACCACAGGACCAACAGGCCACTAGCACCCCTCCCCCTGCAGAAGGAGAATCACCCTGCAAACGGTCCTTGCAATCCAGGCAGAAGCCAGAGACTATTGCCAAGACCCCTGCCAGGAAATAAGACTCTCCGCATTGTCACCCATGTGTCCCACTCAGTCACCCTGTCCACCTTGAACTGCCATTGCTCCACTTCCTATGCCCCCTTGGACAATGCAGACTGGACTCTATCCTGTACATTCCTCCACCATCACCCCAGCCTCTTGCACACCCCCCTCTACTTATTGGCACTTGAATAAACACCATTTGAATAAATACAAGTATGGAGTCTGTCAAATGATTGAACTATGTATAAGTTGAACAAACTTTAATCACTGCAATGCAACTGTACAGTAATGTATATATAGGAATGACCTGTAGTTGGCTGCAGTCAACACACCAGGAGCGATAGTGGGGTAAAAATATCTGAACATAGGTATGCCAAAGGGTACAGTAAGTGGCCATAGAAGTGGGAAAATCAGCCTGCCAGTGACAATGTCAAATGCAAAACTGTCAATGAAAAGTGAAGTTACAGTGTCTTACCTGTGTGTCATTGGAAGTATTGTTGTATTATTGCACTTGTGTTGTCCTCATCCTCATCATCTTCACTGTCCACATCTACAGCCTCATCCTCCTACAGAAAAGGCACCTGGCGACGTAAGGCAAGGTTGTGCAACGTACAGCATGCCACGATGAACTGGCAGACCTTCTTGTGTGAGAAGTACAGGAATACACCTGTTAGATGGAAGCAATGAAACCTGGCCTTCAGGAGGCCGAATGTCTTCTCTATGATTCTTCTTGTTCGCTCACGTGCCTCATTGTACCATTGCTCTGCCCTTGTCCTGGGATTCCTCACAAGGGTCAGTAGCCATGAGAGGTTGGGGTAACCAGAGTAACCTGAAAATATCGAGGGACAACTGTTAGTCACACACTAACCCTTAACGCCCACACAATACCCTTACACCAACACCAACTGGGTGGCAACCAGGGCTCACCTACTAGCCACACCCTGTGCCTCTGGAGTTGAGCCATCACATATGGGATGCTGCTGATCTTCAGGATAAAGGCATGATGCACAGACCCTGGATACTTTGCATTGACATGGAGAAATGTACTGGTCCGCCAGGCACACAATCTGCACATTCATGGAGTGAAAGCTCTTTCGATTTCTGAACACCTGTTCATTTATCCTGAGAGGGGTAGGGGGTGAGGGGGGACAAATGCAATATGTGTACCATCGATAGCCCCAATAATGTTGGGGATATGTCCCATTGCATCAGCTTTCACTGTGGCCAAATCCTCCGCCTGGAGGAAAACAATGTAGCTGTGCATGTGTTTAATCAGGGCAGACAACACTCTAGTCAGCACTAATGAGAACATTGGCTGAGACATTCCTGCTGCCAAGCCCACTCTCACTTTGAAGGAGCCAGTTGCCAGGAAATGAAGCAAAGATAGGACTTGCACAAGAGGGGGGATCTCAGTGGGCTGACAGATAGCAGAGATTAGGTCAGGCTCCAATTGTGGCCGTGTCCAGTCTATAGGTGAGGATAATGTGCCTGTCCTCCATTGTTGCCAAGTCCACCAGGGGCCTGTACACAGCGGATGTCTCCATTTCCTATTAATCTGCAGCGGTTGCAATCTAGGAGACAAATGGTGAGCAGATGGGCAGTATTCCATATTTACAAACTGTCAAGACAGGGCCACTCGTCTGAAAAGTAGGATGTCTGCAGGGGCAATGGTATGCCCCGACCTCCTAGAACACCTCTCAGCACTTCCTGGTGGACACAGAAACCCCGGCAGGTGTCCCAAAAGGAAAGGGGGAGTGGAAGAGAAAGAGACAAAACACTGCCATGTCTTGCCGGTCCAGCCAGGCACCCTGTATCTTCGGGGGCAGGTCGTTGATGACAGACTGATAGTAGAGTTAGTGCACTCAACTTCCTTGAAACTGAATCTCTCTTTCTGATATGGGCACGGGAGCGGTAGAAGAACACCGGGATGCTCCAGCACTTTTCTTGGATAATAATAACTGCTGGCACAATTACTAACACTGCATTACCAAAAACCCAAACTGAGTACCATAACAATAAGTACTGCAACACTAGGGCTGGCTTCACAGAGATTCACTGTTGCACACTACAATTAGATCCAAACATCAGGCATAAAGCTTCAGCAGATCATGAATGCAGAAATTGGAGAAGCCTGTACTTTTACAGGAGTTAGTGTATATCATAAAAATCGTGTGTTTTGCGAGCAGTGATGTCCTTTACTGAACAGAATGACAAATTAGTAGCCTAAGGTGAGTAACCTGAGAGAGCAGTCTAATATACATGACAGAACAGTCCTTTACCTACTTAGGGGAAGTCAGTAACAGCTGTATTATATTTACTTGATGAAAGTTGTATCAGAAAACTTTGTAGCTGCTATACAATCCAACATGCAACATACAGAGGAACTAAATTATAGGTCTAGTCTGAAAGCCTTGTAGGGCTAGGGGTGTCATACAGAATTGGAGAGATGTACAGGGGCCATTCCAAAAGGGGCTGTCCAGTCAGTAATGCCACAAGCTTTTGGTATGCTATCAGTCATGTCATAGAGCAGGACATGAATCGAATTAGTCACATAATAAACGGACTATCCACTCCAATGTTAGAAATGCCACATGTGCATTCTAGTAACGCCCCTTATCATAACGGTAAGGTGACCAGAAATCCCGGATTTCCTGTGACAGTCCCGGTTGTCAGAGGTCTGGCAAGGTATCCCCGCGCTTTTCTTAATTTTAAATACATGTCCTGGATTTTGGGACGGAGGTCAAGTCATTCTGTGAAGCAGAAATGTGAGGTATGCTCTGATTTCGCCAGGCATCACTAAAGACAGCAATAACTTAAGTAATTTATCTATTTCAGGCAGGGCAGAAGGACATTCTCTGCATGCTCCCAGCAGAGAGGAGATACAGCTGGGAGGAGGGCAGGGGGACACAAGGTGGAGGTCCTGCCATAGCTAAGGTTATATAAATGTAGTCTTTTAAATTTGTAAACGTGTTTATATTATTATATATGTCCATAAATATTTGTATATATATTTTACAGAATGGCAGTAGCCACTCAGTGTTATAGTTAGGATTCTCAAACATAGGAATTCCTTTCATTTTTGGATGCTAATAACTGCATCTGTTGGATGAATCACCATGAAACTTTGCAGACCTACTCTTTTTTCTAAATTGGCAGATGATGCAAACTTATGTGGAAATTCATCAAGGGGGTGCAAAGAAGAAAGGGAGGTACCAAAATGCGTTTTGGCACCAATTCATTTTCCATAGACTGTACTCATGCATAGTGCAAAAACCGCTGAACATATTTGAATGAAATTTGGCAGGAATATAGATTATGCTGTATAGATTATCCTTTTGGGTAGCACAGGTAAGCATTTTTTAAGTTATAAGGCATTTTAACTTAGTTGTATTTGTTGCTGCAGTAGTTTCATGAAATTTCACAGTATTTCGCAGAAGTACTGTGGTACATAGCGATGATAATGCATTATGGAATTAGCTAAAGACTGCCTTTACAAAAGTTAAAGACAGTTGTGTTGCCATCAACATTCCTACATGATTGATCATGCGCACAGCCACTTAGGGAGCTCCTGTCATGATCTGCAGGTAATCGTCGACGGGGTCGGAGAGGAAGCGTGTTTCTGGAGAAGACGCGCTGTGAGAGATGCCCGGCTTCCCAAGAGCTCAGACCCAGCCAGCGTTTTTAAAAAATTTTATTTGCAGCAGCGTGATCCGGGCAGCAAAGGAGTTTGGTTCAGCTGGGGCCAAGGTGGGCTCCCTGGACGGCAGGGATGAGTGAACTTCGCCAAAGGAATGGACAGGTATGCGGAAGCTCTCCATTTGGAATTAATGTTGGGAGATCAGAAGTGGAGGTGGGTGAGGCTCCATACAACGCACGCCAAAGTTTCTAATCCATGCACTGGTGTGGGTAGCATTAGGCTCTCTCACTGGGTCAGTGGTAGCTTTGGAGTGCTACGGAAGCAGCTTACATAGACACAGGTGTGGTTTGTGACCTCCAAACGGCACCTGAACAATAGGTGGGGTTGCAGGATGCCTGACATACCCCTGTTATAAAAGACTTATCACAATGAAAAGGATTGCATGTGAATCACAGCTCAAGACGCGATCTGCTTGTACACAAAGGCTACACATAATCTGAGTGGCAAACGCCTATCTTCACTTGACAAAGCGCCAAGTTTAGGACCAGCACCTCAGGTGGCCCCACCCCTGACTACAACCTTTTTACGAACCTCCACCTTCACCTCTCAAGCAACTAGCTTGACCATGGATCCAGAGTGCAGCAAACTGGTGAACTCCAGCCAGGTGGGGGGGTGTTGCCAGGATGACAACCTCAGCTCGTCGCAGAGCTTGCGTCCTTCCGAACAGACTCCCCAGCCAAAGCTCGGATATGCTGGTATTCAGCAAAATAGGAGTGAGTATCTTCAGACCTACCTGCTATTTTCCTTAGCTGGTCCCAGGAGCTTAAAGAATCCTCCAAGCTAATGCAACCAGTTGATTATTCTTCAGGAGGCTGGAAGGCCAGATGCAACTCATAGGATCCGGAGGCCTCCAAAACGGCCCACACTCCCCCCCCCAGGAATACACGAGACGACAAGCTTTACTCGTTGGAAGAAGTATCTTTTATTTCAAAAAGACATAATTCAAAATAACTCATAACTTCAACAAGCCAAACATCAAATAGCAAGCATAGCAAGGTTAGTCAACAGGGAAAACATTTTTATTTACATGTTACTGAGAAATTCTTGTGACCATAACCAATCTGACAGGATCCCTTCCTGTCCTGAACCACCATTTGGACCACACAGGTGACCCATGTCTCACCTGTATCCATAGGAGGGACGGTTACCCTGACTACACGGTACCTTGTCTTCCAGTTTCGGGTTCCGCCCCCCCTCCAAACACCAATCAGCCCTGGGGTGTAATGGGGGGAGCCAAGAGCTGGAGCCCCATGTTCTCCCCCAGCGATCTGAGGTCTCTTACCCCCTGATCTGGTGTGTACATCCGCTGTTTGGCTCAGAACTTCAGGATCCTATCCCAGATGTCCTCCTGGGGGCCCCACCTTGGGGACCCCCTCCTATTGTTTCTAGTCACATTTTTTATCTCAATTTCCCAACTTCTTTTCAAACTACTAAACATAAAGGAGAGGGTGGGTGGGACAATCGCGGGCCGCACACCAGGTCCCGCCGAAGCACACAGGAAAAGAAGGTCTAGCCTTCTTGGGGGGGGGGGCCTTTAAATAGCCCCCCACCAGTATGCAGCGGCCGGAACCGGCGAACGCCGGCCCCACGTCATGCCCCCTGCAGGATTGACTTCCGCCCTAACGCCTCACGAGGCGTCAGGGCGGAAATCCGGCCAAACTCCGGCACCCCCGGCAGAAGGAAAGGGGGGAGTGCCCCAGGGCCTTGGAGGCCCCGTCTCCTAACGGGACGCGCCCCCCGCACTGCGGGGCCGGCGCTTTTCCCTAGGATCCGGAGGCCTCCAAAACGGCCCACACTCCCCCCGCCAGGAAAACACGAGACGACAAGCTTTACTCGTTGGAAGAAGTATCTTTTATTTCAAAAAGACATAATTCAAAATAACTCATAACTTCAACAAGCCAAACATCAAATAGCAAGCATAGCAAGGTTAGTCAACAGGGAAAACATTTTTATTTACATGTTACTGAGAAATTCTGGTGACCATAACCAATCTGACAGGATCCCTTCCTGTCCTGAACCACCATTTGGACCACACAGGTGACCCATGTCTCACCTGTATCCATAGGAGGGACAGTTACCCTGACCTCACGGTACCTTGTCCTCCAGTTTCGGGTTCCGCCCCCCCTCCAAACACCAATCAGCCCTGGGGTGTAATGGGGGGAGCCAAGAGCTGGAGTCCCATGTTCTCCCCCAGCGATCTGAGGTCTCTTACCCCCTGATCTGGTGTGTACATCCGCTGTTTGGCTCAGAACTTCAGGATCCTATCCCAGATGTCCTCCTGGGGGCCCCACCTTGGGGACCCCCTCCTATTGTTTCTAGTCACATTTTTT
Organism: Pleurodeles waltl; assembly: GCF_031143425.1. Lineage (NCBI taxonomy): Eukaryota > Metazoa > Chordata > Amphibia > Caudata > Salamandridae > Pleurodeles > Pleurodeles waltl. Next base: position 764,650,986 of record NC_090440.1, read on the forward strand.
ATCTAAATTTCCGCCACAAGGGCGACCAGGGCCCAAAAGGTCCTTCGCCTTCCCCACCCAAAAAAGAGGCTGTAGGCAAAACCCCACATGTCACAGATAAATTGGTTGGTTCCTTCGTCAGATAAATGAACCTGGTCACTGTGAAACATGTGCGCGCCTTTCAGCAGTTTGTGGGGGATAATCCATAAGCGCCCTGGGCCCGGACAGAGTTGAAGGCGACCAGGGGCCCAGGGTCCTTCGCCCTCCCCACCGAAAACGAACCATGGGAAAAAGGCCCCAGTGACCTCACTGCATCGGTCCGTGCCCACATCAGAGATATGCACCCTGTTCTTAGCATCTGACTGCACCACCACTAGTCTTATGTAGGGTATTCCCCGTACGCCCTGAACCGGGGCAGTACCATAGTAGGCTTACCCTTCCATGACCAAGTCTGTATACGGCAATGAGGTCCGGAAACAGAAGTCCCCCGCCCCCCTCCACCTTCAGGACCAATCGTTGTAGGTGAGCGACTCTCAGCCCAATGATCACCACTGTGCATGCTGCGCAGCCCATGTCGGCCTGGGCTTACGGAGCGGAGGCAACCTGTAAGCCGCCCGCCAGACAAAGGAGTGACTGAGCACTCATAACCCGTCCAGCTACTGAAACAGAAGAAAACAAGCATGAGTGTGTTTTTTTACAGAAGCGAGGCATAAGCGAAGCAGAATAGCATTTGCCAATGCATCACCGGCTGAATACAACACCAGCAGCAGACAGGGGGGGCCCTAGCCGCTTGCTCCTGCTTCCCCCGAGAACATACCAGCGTTGGCCGCCGCGGCAGCCGGCCCTTGAAGAAATGACCGACAAATAACCAGTTGGGGGCCTCGGTTATTCCTGAGTCCGCCGCCCTGTCTGAAGAGGGCCAATACCGAACCCGTTCATCTTCACCCGTGTGAAGGAAAACCTTGCTGAGGAAGTGCACACCTCTCTAACAGGAATTGGGGGTTGCTGCCTTACAGATTTCAACTGCCCACCAACAGGATGCCTTTAAGTCAAATGAGCAGCTGCTCGCTGCGGTCTCAGCAGAATGTTGCTGAAGCATCATAGGGTTCTGGCCGGAACAGGCCTCCTAGGGAGTGGGACCACGGGGGTTCCAGCGACAGGGCGAGAGAGAGACGGCCCGCTAAGGAGAGAGAGAGAGAGACAACCTGCAATTGACCCAGCAAGGGTTTGCTATGCCCTCCCGCTAGGCTTGCATTTGGCAGGGAAAGGAGCCCCAAGGCTCGAGAAGGGAGGGACTCGTGTAAGCTGTGCAATGACACATGAGATGTGAGTGCAGTCATGCTGGCGCACATCGGTGCCCCTCTGCCAACACCACCATGATGAAACAGTGCCAATTAACGGAACGAAGAGATATGTATTTGACAAACATACCTATGAACCCAAGGGCAAGGAACTGAACCGGTATCATACGGGTACCCCTTTGAATTGCCTGAGTCATTTACGGACTCACAGTAGCTTGGTTACTGTAAAATTGGTATTCATTGTTCTGACCTCAAAAAGGATAAAGGGGTGGGCTCCCGAATGATTAGGTATCTCACCCGCCATAGGTGAGAGATAGGGTGGCCCGGGGCAGGAGCCCCCACCCCCCTCAATTCGAGCCACTAGGCAATGAAATATGTTCGTGTTTAAGCCTTTCACCCCGCGATCCAACCAAAGGTCAACAGAAGCTCCATCTACCAGTTCCCACTGCTAGTTACCTAAGATGCAGACATTGTGGCACCACCAGGGAGCTAAGGAGCCTTCCCACCCTATTTCTTGCCGGACCTACCTTAAGTGCTGGTAGTGCACGCGCCCCGGCTGCGCCTACAGGTAATAATGCAAACCCTAGCTGGTTAAGCTACCCCAGCCCCAGGATCCACCTTGGAGATTCTGTATATGACTAGGGTTCTTTTCCTACTGCCCAGGCTTTAAAGGCTGGAGAACACCGAAAGACGCAGAGTAGCATCAGGTTCTATGCAAGTCCTGCGGTGAGCCATGAAAACTTGGCACACTAAATTACGTATATTTAATGCCCCTTCAAATTATTGCTGAGGAAAATTGTTCCTGTGCCGAGAGAGTATTTGGTGCCGACATTGCCTTCGTGTGACCTAACCGCTGACCTCGTCCCTGCCCCGAGTTTAAAGCAGGAATCGTGGATCTACATTATTGCTATGTATTAATGCCAGCACGCGACCAAGCCCAGCCCCCTACGTGCTCTCCGAATTAGAGTTTGCTAACAAGGATGACCTACCCCTTGATTGAATTCAATGCTTATTAATTGGTAATGCCTAATTCAGTTGTACCATTCATTCCACCTGATGGTACTTCTCACACACGTCTGCAAATTATGAGAAGCGATGAACCGAAAGGAACAGAACTATAACCACTGGCCCAAATACCTATTAACTACTTTTCATGTTACATAAGCACTCCCACATGGAGCCTGCATGGTTCCTGACCAGTGCTAACATGACCTACCAGACTTTAGCAACGGAACATTTCATTTGTTTCCTCTTCATACACTCCTCATTGAATTTTCACCTGCAAATGTCCACCTTAGAATCAGAATGACCAGTAATTGGCGCGACCAGTATCTCCAACCTGCTGCTCCCGGAAGTATTGGTCACTTAACCGAGTTTTGGGACAACTGATGAGACTGTGTAATAAAAAACCCAGGACAAACCACCGCTTCCCATGAGGAAATGCTCCGACGAAAAGGCCCCATCACCCCTTAGCACCCTTGTGAACAAAGCACCTCCAGCCTGAGGACTTTTGTCCCTCCCTAAGAAACAGCGAGGCGTCTCGTCTTTTTCGCCGAGAAGGTGAACCTTTGATAAAAAAGACACTAAATCTACACTCGGGAACAGGAATGCTGTTAAAGTATATATGTAGACCCAGCACCAAGGATTCATACAGTATGTGTGTTGATTAAGAAATGATTCTAACCTGAGAGCAAACTACCTCCAAGGAGAGTAGTTAGTTCAAAAGAAACTGTAGACCAAATGTACTTACGCGAAAAGTAACTACACTTGATGATAATTCATAGAACACTATTTATTTTGTTGTTACCTATGAAAGGATATGACTGTTGGTTAACCATCCAAAAGAAGGAGAGAAATGCCTTTCTTAACTAAGAAGGAAGCGTAGTCTGGGCGAACTTAGAGTGGCAATGCAAATCCAGTGTAATATATCAGACACCATAACAAGGCCCAGTACACACGAGGGTACGAACCCACCTTCCCATACTCCGATTCCTCGTTCACCAAGTTTTCAAACCCCTGACCGGGGGGGGGGGCCTGCCACTGAGCTATAGCTCCTTAATGTGCAACTAAACCCAACAAAGTGAAAATCTTCCCTAGGGAATGACCGCACTTCCCGCCATTTGCCTATGGTGAGAGTATCAGCTATTGTGTTTTTTTTTTTTTGGGTTACTCCAATAGCAAAAGCTATTGTTTCGCATACATATCATAGGCCATATGCCTAAAATTGCTGCTAAATTTTTTAGCTAAATGGACAGCATTCCATAACTCCCAACCATACCGTGCTGTGTACTATCGAACAACACAGCACAGGTACACCACCTGGTTGGGTGTCCGCATGTTTGCTACAACAATTTCCATTGAACATGACTAATTCAGCACCTAAGAACAAACACCATAGGGCGAACTAGAACAGTAAAGATGCCCTCTTTTGGGTTGGTAGCCATAAAATTACCACAACATGCTCCCCTTTGATCACCAAGTACCCCTAGACACCGGCACCTGTCTTAATGACAGTCATAACACCCTCCCAGCCCAGTATGGCTCAGCCACCAGACTGCTGTGAGGGATCCCTGGCAGCATCCATTTACGCGCAACGGATATCAGCTCGCAATGATTAAAAACCACCATGACAGTAAAGAAGCTATATAAAATAGAATATACTCAAGGAACTGTTGAGATTTTGACCTCAGGATCTCCTCATTATGAGGCAGGCGCTCTAGCGACCCAAACCACAGCGCTCCAAACCAAACACCATACTTCCAAAAGGCTGCTAGGGCAGCTGACGCCCCGCCTCGCAAGCCAGGTAGCATGCCAAGCCTAGGCACGAGTTCGGAGCCCGAAATGGAGGCATTAGATGTGGGAGACCCATTCGAGAGTACTACCCTGAAATTGCACTGTAAATCGCTACGCTGCACATAGCACAGCTGATGGTTTAGTGAATTAGAATTCTTGTAAACATGTTCCTATCGTCACTGGACATGTTAACCTCGGGCGCTTTTGGGATCAATAGTTCTACTTGGACAACCAGCTGTAAATTGAACTAGGACACGATAGACTTAACACGGCGCGGGCGGTCCAGCAAACTCATAACTAGGCTGGATTAATCACCGCCCAAAAAGGACCAGAGTAGCGTGAGAATTAGCTCACCCACGACAGTAATAAATGGTGCAACATAAAGACGGTAATTTGTCTCTGCGACCAACATGAAGTTAAAGCCGAAGTAATAACCATTTTTGTACTAATTACTGCACCGACGAGCCTTCGCTCTAGCAAGGTAAGGAGCCTAACGATAAAGCCTTGCAGATGTTGATAAACAACAGTACATTCTTAACACGGTACGGGCGGTCTACCATAACCAGGCCGGATTAACCCCTGCGAAGTAATAACAATCTTTGTGAAAATAACCTCACAGACCCGCATTTGCTCTAGCACAGATGACGATTTTTCTCTGCGGCCAACGTTAAGTTTAAAGCAGAAGTAATAACGACCTTTGTGAAAATAACCTCACAGACACGCATTCGCTCTAGTACATATGCCGATTTGTCTCTGCGACCAACGTGAAGTTACAGCCGAAGTAATAACTCTCATTCTATTTAAAACATCATAGACACGCATTTGCTCTATCAAGGTATAGAGCCTAATGATTAAAGCCTTAGTTTCCACATAGTTTTTGCCAAACCGCCATTAGCGCGAGCCACCCCCCCCCGGCAGCACGCGCGCCTAAAGATGTGGCCAGAATAACAGGCATGTTGATGCCAAGCTAAGACTCGAACCCCGATCTCCAGTTGCAGAATCGGGAGCTCTGCCCATGAAGCCAAATACCCCATGTGCTTACCGAAACGGGGCCAATGCGCCAACGAAAAAGGATGCACAGGAGGAGACCGGGACCCTTCCGACCCCTTACATACCACCAATGTTTTGCCGCCGATCCCGGTCACAACGACGCCGCATCCACAACAATCGCGGGCCGCACACCAGGTCCCGCCGCCCCACACAGGAAAAGAAGGTCTAGCCTTCTTGGGGGGGGGGCCTTTAAATAGCCCCCCACCAGTATGCGGCGGCCAGAACCGGCGCACGGCGAACGCCGGCCCCACGTCATGCCCCCTGCAGGATTGACTTCCGCCCTAACGCCTCGCGAGGCGTCAGGGCGGAAATCCGGCCGAACTCCGGCACTCCCGGCAGAAGGAAAGGGGGGAGTGCCCCAGGGCCTTGGAGGCCCCGTCTCCTAACGGGACGCGCCCCCCCACTGCGGGGCGGGCGCTTTTTCTGTGCTCATGGTACAATCTCCCCTGCCCTAAATGCAGTCTAACAGTCAATGCTGCTCCGAACCTTATATTTCTTCTGGAACAATATTGTCCACGCCCTCCTCTGGTTCAACCTCTTAGCTGCTGGGCCTTCCCCCCCCCCCCCCCCTCCCAGTGCTTAACCCTTTTTTGGCTATTTGGGGTAGTTCGCGCTTAGGCCTTCATAACATTTTGTCCACATAAGCTATCTACGCCAAATTTGAGTCCTTTTTTCCAACATCCTAAGGATTCTAAAGGTACCCAGAGTTTGTGGGTTCCCCTGGAGGAGACCAAGAAATTAGAAAAAATACAGCTAAAATGTTATTTTAAAAAAAACAAATGGGAAAAAAAGGGCTGCCGATGAAGGCTTGTGGTTTTTCCCCTGAAAATGGCACCAAGAAAGGTTTTGCGGTGCTAAAATCACAATCTTCCCAGCTTTCAGGAACAGGCCGACTTGAATCAGAAAAACACATTTTCCAACACAATTTTGGCATTTTACTGGGACATACTTCATTTTTACTATTTTATGGTGCTTTCAGCCTCCTTCCAGTTAGTGGCAGGAATGGGTGTGAAACCAATATTGGAACCTGGAAAGCTAAGCATTTCTGAAAAGTAGACATAATTCTGAATTCAGCAAGGGGTCATTTGTGTAGATCCTACAAGATTTTCCTACAGAAAATAACAGCTGAAATAAACAAATATTGAAATTGAGCTGAATAAAACATCCAGGTTTTACTCTATAACTTTTTTCTGCAAAGTCAGATTTTTTTAAAACAATGTACTGTTACATGTGCTGGACTCTTCTGGTTGCAGGGATATATAGGGCTTCTACGTTCATCAAGATCCCTAGGTACCCAGAGCCAATAAATGAGCTGTACCTTGCAAAGGGTTTTCATTCTATTACGGGTATACAGCAATTCATTTGCTGAAATATAAAGAGTGAAAAATAGGTATCAAGAAAACCTTTGTATTTCCAAAATGGGCATAAGATAAGGTGTTGAGCAGCAGTGGTTACTTGCACATCTCTGAATTCCGGGTGCCCATACTAGCTTGTGAATTACAGACCATTTCTCAAATAGAGGTCTTTCTTACACACTGTCTTAAATTTGGAAGGGAAAAATGTAGAGAAAGACAAGGGGCAATAACACTTGTTATGCTATTCTGTGTTCCCCCAAGTCTTCGGATAAAAATGGTACCTCACTTGGTGGGTAGACCTAATGCTCACAACAGGAAAGGAAACATGGACACAACACATTTTTACATTGAAATCTGACGTGTTTTTTGCAAAGTGCTTAGCTGTAGATTTTGTCCTCTAGCTCAGCTGGCACCTAGGGAAACCTACCAAACCTGCACATTTTTGAAAACTAGACACCTAGGAGAATCCAGGATGGGCTGACTTGTGGGGCTCTCCCCAGGTTCCGTTACCCAGAATCCTTTGCAAACCTCAAATTTTGACCCAAAAAAAACTTTTTCCACACATTTCGGTGACAGAAAGTTCTGGAATCTGAGAGGAGCCACAAATTTCCTTCCACCCATCGTTCTCCCAAGTCTCCCGATAAAAATGGTACCTCACTTTTGTGGGTAGGTCTAGCGCCTGTGACAGGAAATGCCACAAAACAGAATGTGGACACATCACATTTTCCTAAAGAAAACAGTGCTGTTTTATGCAAAGTGCCTACCTGTGGATTTTGTCCTCTAGCTCAGCTGGCACCTAGGGAAACCTACCAAACCTGCACATTTTTGAAAACTGGACACCTAGGGGAATCCAGGATGGGCTGACTTGTGGGGCTCTCCCCAGGTTCTGCTACCCAGAATCCTTTGCAAACCTCAAACTTTGACCAAAAAAACACTTTTTCCTCACATTTCGGTGACAGAAAGTTCTGGAATCTGAGAGGAGCCCCAAATGTCCTTCCACCCAGCATTCCCCCAAGTCTCCCAATAAAAATGGTACCTCACTTGTGTGGGTAGGCCTAGTGCCCGCGACAGGAATAGATCACACAACAGTCAATGTTGGTCCTTACATGAGGCAACTGTTGACCCTGGGGTGATCCATTCCTGACACAGGCACTAGGTATAGGCACTCAAGTGTAGTAGTTTTTTTAACAGGACAGGTGAGGAATCACTGAGTGGTAGAAATTTTGTGGATCCCAGCATATTCCTGTAGTTTGTGTGACAGAAATGCAAGAAAAATACAGTTTTTATTCAACATTTCAGCTTTGCAGGGTATTCTGGGTAAGAAAACTTTGAGGAATTCACACAAGTCACACCTCTGTGGACTCCCCCGGATATCTAGTTTCCAGAAATGTTTGGGTTTAGTATGTTTCCCTATATGGCCGCCGAACCCAGGAACAAAAACACAGGTGCCTGCCTTACAAAACCAGTTTGTTTGTGATAGATAATTTTGATGTCTCCACAATACGATTTGGGCGGTGGAATTTGAGGCTGAACTAAATTGGGGAGCTCTCAAGAAAGCACTCTCTCTCTGTGTGCTTGCCGCCGCATTCACCTGCTCTCTGGGTTGCGCTAACCCACTATTGCCCCGTTGCACAGACTGTGCTTGCAAAGGGACAGCAGGACTGTCCTCATAACCTCCCTCATAATTTACTGGTAGATGAGTTATCCAATGGGACTCCTCCGACTGAAAAATCACTCCCAGAGTCAGCACCATTGTCCTATCCCTCAGATGCTATCTCAGTATCTGCTGTATCAGTCTCTGATCCTATGTCAGAGCTGTCCTCTATAGCCTGAGTGACGGCGTCAGCAGCAGTCATCCACCAGGACGCCATCTCTGCTATTGGCTAAACTGTTGCTCTAAAACACTAGCCTATGTATACAGTCACAAAATTGCTGATGAGTGTGTGATACGTGCAATAGTAGAGGCCACCTTACCTGCGCTTCTTCCCTCTATCAGCGCATTCTTTCAAGACACTCAAAAAACACCTTGTCACATACCATTTGTCACAGTCTTTAGCACCTCCTAGGCCCAGTCCAGCAATCATTATTGGTGCTCCCACTCCCATGTCTTCCTCCTGTGATTCCCTCATTACCTCCCAGCAAAAGTGCCCTTCATCACTCCATAGCCGCTCCCCCACTCCGCAAATACATAGCATTTGTATTATAGCTCAGGTAATGGCTGACTTTACTAATGTACTCAGCTATTTTCATAAAATACAGATTTGCTCTTTGCAGTAGGCATATAAACCTTCTGCGCTTCTTTATGGCACTAAAACTGCCACTAGACAAAAGTCTCATCCTTTTGTAGCAAAAACATAATCACAAGACTTACTTGACTTCTTTATTGCTGCCTAAAAGCTACAGTTGAAATGCATCAGTTGAAGTATGCGCATTGCTTTGAACATGCAAGCTGCAACTGCAAGACAACTGGTGGCAAATATATACATATATATATATAGATATAACTTTTATATGTGGGTCTGGTTTTGCTGGGGGCCGATCACAGCCCCTAGGGAAACCACACATGCATTGACAAAAGTGATATATATATATATATAAATATATATATATATATATATATATAGATCTATCTCTATATAGATTTATCTCTCTACATAGATATATCTATAGCTAGATCTATCTACATATATATATATATATATATATATATATATATATATTTTTTTTTTTAGTAGTTGTATGGTTTCCTTGCGGGCCAAAATGGCCCCCAGGGAAACCCTACAACTACTAAAAATAATTATTGCCCCCACAGGGGGTATCCACGGGCAACACCTGTCAATTTCTTTTTTTTTATTTTTTTATTTAGCCCCTGGGGGAGGGGGGCGAAATCGAGCGCAATCGCGCCCCCCAGGGGACACCTACCTTCCTATAAATAAATATGCCCACGGGGGGCTGGCCAGTTTTCCGAGGGGGGCTGACCCCCCCTAGTGAAATCTCTGGTGCCTAGTGGCGTTTCCTGGCCCTCAGCGCCACTCCACTGCACGTCACTCCACTATACCCGACTCCACTCTACGCCACTCTACTGTACATCACTCCATTGTACGCTATTACACTCTACACCACTCCATTACAACACTTCAGTGCACACCACTCGACTGTACGCCCTTTCACTCTACGCTATTCTACTGTATGCAACTCTATTATATAAAACTACACTTTATGCTATTCCAGTCTATGCTGCTCCACCATATGCCACTCCAGTGTATGCCATTCTACTGCACACTAATCTACTATATGCCATTCCATTCTATTTCACTCCACTGTATGCTAGTACACTTTATGCTATTCCACTGAACGACATTCCACTCTATGCTATTTCACTATATGGCACTCCAAGGTACATCACTCCACTCTGCATCACTACACATTATTTCAATTTACACCACTCCACTGTATGCCACTCGGCTCTATGCCATCCCACTGTACGCTATTACACTGTATCCCACTGCACTCTACCCTACTTCACTCTATAGTATTGCACTCTACATCATCCCACTATATGCCACTCCACTGTACTCCACTCCATTGTCTGCTTTTCCACTCTTCACCACTCCACCGTATGCCACTAGAGTCTAAGCTACTCCACGGTATGCCACTATTGTGTACCTCACTCCACTGTATACCAGTCCGCTCTATGCTATTCCACAGTGCCCCACTCCACTTTCTGCCACTCCATACCACTCCGCTCCACCCTACTCCAATGTATGCTATTCCACGGTCCAAGACTACACAGTACCTCACTCCGCTCTATACCACTCCAGTGTTCTCCACTCTACTGTATGTTGTTCCACTCTACACCACTCCACTCTACTATACTCCACTGTATGCTATTCCACTGTATGCCAATGCATTCTACCACACTCCACTGTATGCCACCGCACTCTGCACCACTCCACTGTATGCTATTCCACTCTATGCCACTACACTCTGCGCCACTCCGCTGTACATGACTACACACTATGGGGGTTATTCTAACTTTGGAGGAGGTGTTAATCCGTCCCAAAAGTGACGGAAAAGTGACGGATTTACCACCAGCCGTATTACGAGTCCATTATATCCTATGGAACTCGTAATACGGCTGGTGGTATATCCGTCACTTTACCGTCACTTTTGGGACGGATTAACACTCCTCCAAAGTTAGAATAACCCCCTATGTCACCCCACTATGCTTTACCAGCATACACAACTCCACTGTACGCAACTCCAGTATTACACTCTACGCTATTCCACTCTATGCCACTCCACTCTATGCCATTCCACAATACACCACTCAACTCTACAACACTCCACTGAATGTTAATGCAGTGCCCACCACTTCACTCTACACAACTCCGCTGTATGCTACTACACTCTACACTATTCCTCTGAGCAACACTCCAATCTATATTTTTCCACTATATGGCACTCCACTCTACATCGCTCCACTCTATGCCACTACACTCAACATTATTCTCTACACTACTCCACTGTACACTACTCTCCTGTATGCTCCTCTGCTCTATTGCACTCCACTCTATGCCACAACACTGAACGCCATTCCATTCTATGCCACTCCACTGTAGACTACAGTCTACCCCACTACACTCTCACCTACTTCACTTTACAGTATTACAATGTACATCACTCCACTCCACTGTATGCTAGTCCACTCTTTGCTACTCCACTGTATAGCACTCCAGTCTATGCTGTTCAACAGTGTGCCACTCTACTCTAGGCCACTCTACTCTATCCCTTGTTCCATTGCATGCCCGTCCACTGTACGCTATTCCACTGTACACCACCTCACAAGAACGTACTCCACTCTACGCCACTCCAGTGTACACCACTCTTCACTGTATTCCAATCTACATCACCCCACTCTATGATACTTCAGTATACACCATACCACTGTATGCTATTCCACTGTACATCACTGCACTCTACCACACTCCACTGTACGCCACTGCATTCTACACCACTCCACTGTACGCTATTCCACTCCATGCCCTACAGTCTGTGCCACTCCACTGTACTTCAATACACTCTGGAGGTCATAATAATAATGGTGGTAAAAACCACCTACTGCCGCGATGACGGCCGCCAACATACCTTCACCGCGGCTACCATCAGTCTGATATATTATGATCACTGCTGGACTTCCACCACAAGAAGGGCGGAAATCCAGCAGTGATCATAGTTGCGGACTGTGGCAAGCTGGAGCTGCTACCACCAGCACCACCACCCCAGTAGAACACCGCTAGCTGTAATATGACCTGTGATATGGCCTGGCAGTGTTCTGTTGGCGGGGTGCTGCTGGCGGTAGCAGTGCCCCTTCCCTGCCGGAAGACCTCCTCGACAAAGGTAAGTCAGGCTTCCGACAGGGGAGGGGTGGGAGGGTGACGGGTGTTGTGTGAATGTGTCTGAGTGTGTTGTGTTGTTTGCGTGGGTGTATGCATGTGAGTGAATGCTTGTAAGAATGGTGAAGTTAGTGCGTGTCTGCATGTCAGTGTGATTGTGTGTAAGAATGTGTGAGAGCATGTCTGGAACTATGCATGTATGAATGTGTGTATGCCAGTGAGAGTGATAGGGTGTATAAGTGGTACGTGTCTGTGTGCGTGTATGGAGGGTGGGGGGTGAGTGAGAGGATCAGAGGGGGTGGGGGAGTGAGAGGATTGGAGGGGGTGGGGAGGAGTTTAGATGGAAGGCGGGTGTTAGGTGTGTGTTGGGGGGAGGGGAGCCGCCTTCCGGTGACAGGGAAAGAATTCCCTGTCACCGATAGGGCCTACCGCCATGGTTTTCGCAGCGTTGTTCATGCCACGAAAGCCATCGTAGTAGGCAGGCTCAAAATGCCGCCGGCGGTACTATGTCGGCCGCCGGGCTGGAGATAGACATCTCTGTCCCGGGGGCTGATACCGCCATGGCGGTATGAGTAGAGAAGTGCCCGCCATTTTCATAATGTGGCGGTATGTGTCGCCAGCCTGTTGGCGGTACTACCGCCACATTTCCATTCACTGCCGGCCGATGTCATTATGACCCCCTCTGTGCCACTCCATTCTGTGACACTTCGGTGTACACCACTGGACTGTAAGCCCTTCCACACTATGCTATTCCACTGTCCCCAGCTCTATGGTATGACACTACACTTTACACTATTCCTGTATATGCCACTCCACTGTACACTATTCTACTTTATGCCATTCCACTATATGCCACTCTACTGTATGCTACTACACTCAACGCTAATCCACTGAACGACATTCCATTCTATACTATTCGACAATATCGCACTTCACTCTACGACACTCCACTCTGCACCACTACACTCAACCTTATTTAAATGTACACCACTCTGCTGTATGCCACTCCGCTCTATGGCACTCCAGTGTACACCACACCACTGCATTCTTTTTCACTGTATGCCACTGCACTCTACCACACTCCACTGTACACCACTGCACGACTACCCTCTATGCTACTCCACTCTACGATTTACCAGCATACGCAAACTCTATGGTATGACACTACACTTTAAATTTTACACTAGTCCAGTATATGCCACTCCAGTGTATGTTACTCCACTGTACACTATTCTACAATATGCCATTCCACTAAATGCCACTCTACTGTGTGCTACTACACTCAACGCTAATCCACTGAACGTCATTCCACTGTATGCTGTTCCACTATATGGCACTCCACTCTATATCACTCCACTCTGCACCAATACACTCAACATTATTCCAATCTACACCACTCCACTGTATGCCACTCCGCTCTATGGCACTCCACTGCATGCCACGCTACTGCATGATATTCCACTGTATGCCACTGCACTCTACCACACTCCAATGTACACCACTGCACCCCGCACTGTATGACTACACTCTATGCCACGCCACTCTACGCTTTTCCAGCATACGCACCTCCACTGCATCCCACTCCGCCATACGGCACTTCACTATACGCTACTCTATGCTAGTCCACTCTACTCTATTCCACTGTACACAACACCACTCTACAGCACTACACTCTATGCTATTCCACTCTACTCCATGCAATTCCACTCTACGACACTCCACTGTATGCTATTACAGTGTATACCACTCCACTATTTGCTAGTACACTCTACGCTATTCCACTAAACGACACCCCAATCTACGCTATTCCACTCCATTCTATGTCACTCCACTATGTGCCACTACACTCAACATTATTCCACTCTACACCACTCCACTGTGCACTACTCTCCTGTATGCCACTCCACTCTATGGCAGTCCACTCAATGCCACAACACTGTGCGTAATTCCATTCTATGCCACTCCGCTGTACACTAATACTCTGTGTGCCACTACAGTGTACCTCACTACACGCTAACCTATTTCACTCTATGATATTACACTCTCCATCACTCCACTCCATTGTATGTTATTCCACTCTTAGCCACTCCACTTTACGCCATTCCAGTCTAAGCTATTCAACAGTGTGCCCCTCCACTCTACGCCACTCAACCCCACTATTCCATTATATGCCACTCCATTCTACACTTTTACACTGCCACCACAAAGAAACTTACTTCACTCTACGCCACTCCACTCTACACCACTCAAGTGTATTCCACTCTACACAACCCCACTATATGACGCTCAAGTGTAATCCACGGCACTGTATTCTAATCCACTGTCTGCCACTGCACTCTAGCACACTCCACTGTATACCACTGCACTCTACAACATCCACTGCATGCTATTCCTCTCTACGTCACTACACTCTGTGCCACTCCACTGTATTTCACTACACTCTTTGCCACTACACTCTATGCTTTTCCAGTATATGCAACTCTACTGTAACCTACTCCACTCTATGCCACTCTATGACACTCTACTGCACCCTACCCCACTATAAGCTATTCCATTCTGCGTGACTCCCATCTACAGTACTCCACTATACGCTGCTAGACTCCACACTAGTCCACTCTATGCTATTCCACTGTATGGAGCTCCACTCTACGGCACTACACTCTAAGCTATTCCACTCTACGGCACTCAACTTTATGCCACTCTTCTGCACCCTATTACAGTGTACACCACTTCACTTTACCCACTTTACGCTACTCCACTGTATGCTACTACACTACACCCTATTCCACTGAATGACACTCCACTGTATGTCACTCTGCTCTGCAGCCTTAATCTCACCATTATTCCACTCTACACTACTCCACTGTATGCTACTCCACTCTACGCTATTACACTGTATGCCACTCTTCTATAAGCTATTCCACTGTACGCAACTACTCCCTACGCCACTCAACTTTACACCATTCCATTCTTACCCACTCCACTTTATGCCACTCTACTGTACGTTAGTCCACTCTACGCCTCTCCACTGTATGCAATTCCAGTCTACACCACTTCACTCTATGCCACTCCAATGTATGCCAATCCCCTGTATGCTACTCCATTCTATGCTATTTCACTTATGCTACTCTACTGTATGCCATTCTACTGTGAGACTCCAATGTAAGATATTTTATTGTACATCACTCCACTCTAACCCACTCCACTGTCTGCCATGCCACTCAACATCACTCCACTGTACACAATTCCACTGTATGCTGTTCCACTGTATGCCACTTCAGTGTACTTCACTGAAAGCTATTACACTGTATGCCATTCTATTCTACACCAATGTCCTGTACACTATTTCACTGTACATAACGCCACTTGAACCCACTTCCTTCTATGCTATTCTACTGTATGCCACTCCACTTTATACCACTGGATGCCACTCAACTGTATGCCACTCCAATGTACGCCACTCCACACTAATCTAGCCCAGTGTTCTCTACTCCACTTCACTGTAACTCCACTCAGAGCCACCCCACTCAACAGCACTGCACTCCACTTAACAGTTCACATTCTGCTCTACAACACTATACTCGACTCCATAGCACTACACTGTACAACAATGTGCTACTGTCACTGCCAGCGTACAGCACTCTACTTTATTCTCTAACACTACACAGCACTCCTAGCAACTCCCTCTATGCAGCTCCACCCCACTTTACTATATTCTACTCTGAGATACTATTCCACACTACGCCATTCCACTGTTTGCTGCTCTATGCCATTTAACTCTACTGCAGTCTGTGCCACACCACTCTACCAGGCTGTACCGCACTCTACTCTCCTCCACTTCAGTCCACTGTACCACACTGCAATCCACTCTGTGGCACCCTACTCCACTCTACAACAGTTTCTGACACTCTACAACAAGATAGGCCACTCCAGTGTACCACACACCACTCCATAACACTTTACTCTACTGTATGCTACGCCAGTTCACTCTACTGCACCCATGACACTGTACTCTACAACATGCCACTCCACTCTACAACACTTTACTTCATTCTATGGCAGTGTACAATGCTCCACTCTAAAACACTCTACTCTCTTAAACTCAACACACCTCTACTACACTCTGTGCCACTATACCACAGTGCACTACCCTCAATGCCCCTACTCACACTGTACAACCCTCTACTCAACTCTGTTCCCCTCCACTCTACGACACTACTATGAACAACACTACACTTATGACTGTTAGACCTGGCATCCTTGGCATAGTCTCCCCTGTCTTTTCTGCCTCTGCTTCATATGTTGTGACTGTATCCTGTACTTTGTTTTGGCTGGTTTTTGAGACTCTGGGCACTTTACCACTACTGACCAGTGCTAAAATGCAAGTGCTCTCTGTGTAAGCTGTATGTGTAATTGGCTTTTCCATTACTGGCATATTTGAGTTACCACTAAGCCCCTAGTAAAATGTGGTAGAGGTGCTCAGGGCTTGTAAATCAAATGCTGCTAGTGGGCCTGTAGCACTGATTGTGCCACTCACATAAGTAGCCCTGTACACATGGCTCAGACCTGCCACGGCAGTGCCTGTGTGTTCAGTTTTAAACTGCCAATTAGACCTGGCAAGCGTACCCAACTTCCCTTTTTTGTACATGTAAAGAACCCCTAAGGTAGGCCCTAGGTAGCCCCATGGGCAGGGTGCAGTGTATATTAACCGGTTCTGTGCCCTGGACGAGGTCACCTCGTCCAGGGCTACAGTTCCTGTGTGCCTTGGACGAGGTCACCTCGTCCAAGGCACAGGGGAACTTGGGGGAGTGGTAGCGTGCCCCCCCTGTGCACCCCCCTCTCCCCCACCGCGGGGATGGAAGGGGAAGACCTTCCCCTTCCACCCCCGACCCCCCCTGTGACGTCAGCGCGCGATGATTTGTCACAGGGGCCTCCCCCATCGCGCTGGAAGCTCTGCTTCCAGCGCGACTGAAAGAGAAATGCAAAGCATTTCTCTTTCAATCACTGGGGGAGGCCCGGAGGGGCTTCAAAGGGAAGGAAATGTATTTCCTTCCCTTTGAAGTCTCTCCCAGGGTTTCAAAAGCCGGATTGCTTGTAATCCGGCTTTTGAAACCCCACTAGACACCAGGGATTTTTGTTGTTGTTGAAGAAAGTGACAAAAGGGAGCGACCCCTTGGGCAAGGGTCGCTCCTGGGGGGAGCATTTTTCGGGAAGGCCTTTTCTGCTCCCCCTGGGGGCAGATCGGCCTATTATTAGGCCGATCTGCCCCCGGGGGGGGCAGAAACCTCTAGGCACCAGGGATCTTTTTTTTCTTTTTATTTTTTATTTAGGTGGGGAGCGACCCCTTAGGCAAGGGTCGCTCCCCTAGGGGGCAAATTATATTTAGGCCATTTCTGCCCCCCTTGGGGGCAGATTGGCCTATTTTGATGAGGCCAACCACTAGACACCAGGGAGTTTTTTTTCTTTGCGTGAATTTCACGCAAGGGGAGCGACCCCTTAGGCAAAGGTCGCTCCGGGGGGGGGGGGGAATTATTTTAGGGCATTTCTGCCCCCCCTGGGGCAGGCTGAGCTAGAGGCCAAAATCCACAGGTAGGCACTTTACAAAAAAAACCTCTGTTTTCTGTGAAAAAATATGTTGTGTCCACGTTGTGTTTTGGGCCATTTCCTTTCGTGGGCGCTAGGCCTACCCACCGAAGTGAGGTACCATTTTTATCGAGAGACTCAGGGGAACGCTGGGTGGAAGGAAATTTGTGGCTCCTCTCAGATTCCAGAACTTTCTGTCACTGAAATGAGAGGAAAAAGTGTTTTTTTGGACAAATGTTGATGTTTGCAAAGGATTCTGGGTAACATAACCTGGTCAGAGCCCCGCAAGTCACCCCATCTTGGATTCCCCTGGGTTTCTAGTTTTGAAAAATGCGCTGGTTTGCTAGGTTTCCCCAGGTGCCGGCTGAGCTACAGGCCAAAATCCACAGGTAGGCACTGTTTTCTATGAAAAAATGTGATGTGTCCACGTTGTGTTTTGGGCCATTTCCTTTCATGGGCGCTAGTCCTACCCACACAAGTGAGGTATCATTTTTATCGGGAGACTTGGGGGAACGCTGGGTGGAAGGAAATTTGTGGCTCCTCTCAGATTCCAGAACTTTCTGCCACAGAAATGTGAGGAACAAGTGTTTTTTTTAGCCAAATTTTGAGGTTTGCAAAGGATTCTGGGTAACACAACCTGGTCAGAGCCCCACAAGTCATCACATCTTGGATTCCCCTAGGTCTCTAGTTTTCAAAAATGCACAGGTTTGGTAGGTTTCCCTAGGTGCCGGCTGAGCTAGAGGCCAAAATCTACAGGTAGGTACTTTGCAAAAAACACCTCTGTTTTCTTTCAAAAAATTGGATGTGTCCATGTTGCGCTTTGGGGCATTTCCTGTCGCGGGCGCTAGGCCTACCCACACAAGTGAGGTATCATTTTTATCGGGAGACTTGGGGGAACGCTGGGTGGAAGGAAATTTGTGGCTCCTCTCAGATTCCAGAACTTTCTGCCACAGAAATGTGAGGAGCATGTGTTTTTTTAGCCAAATTTTGAGGTTTGCAAAGGATTCTGGGTAACAGAACCTGGTCAGAGCCCCACAAGTCACCCCATCTTGGATTCCCCTAGGTCTCTAGTTTTAAAAAATGCACAGGTTTGGTAGGTTTCCCTAGGTGCTGGCTGAGTTAGAGGCCAAAATCTACAGGTAGGCACTTTGCAAAAAACACCTGTTTTCTTTCAAAAAATGGGATGTGTCCACGTTGCGTTTTGGGGCGTTTCCTGTCGCGGGCGCTAGGCCTACCCACACAAGTGAGGTATCATTTTTATTGGGAGATTTGGGGGAACATAGATTAGCAAAACAAGTGTTATTGCCCCTTGTCTTTCTCTAAATTTTTTCCTTCCAAATATAGAAGAGTGTGTAAAAAAGACATCTATTTGAGAAATGCCCTGTAATTCACATGCTAGTATGGTCACCCCGGAATTCAGAGATGTGCAAATAACCACTGCTTCTCAACACCTTATCTTGTGCCCTTTTTGGAAATACAAAGGTTTTCTTGATAGCTATTTTTTACTCTTTATATTTCAGCAAATGAATTGCTGTATACCCGGTATAGAATGAAAACGCACTGCAGGGTGCAGCTCATTTATTGGCTCTGGGTACCTAGGGTTCTTGATGAACCTACAAGCTCTATATATCCCCGTAACTAGAGGAGTCCAGCAGACGTAACGGTATATTGCTTTTGATAATCTGACATTGCAGGGAAAAGTTACAGAGTAAAACGTAGAGAACAATTTATGTTTTTTTCACCTCAATTTCAATATTTTTCTTTTTCAGTTGTTATTTTCTATAGGAAACCCTTGTAGGATCTACACAAATGACCCCTTTCTGAATTCAGAATTCTGTCTACTTTTTAGAAATGTTTAGGTTTCTGCGATCCAGCATTGGTTTCATGCCCATTTCTGTCACTGACTGGAAGGAGGCTGAAAGCACAAAAAATTGCAAAAATGGGGAATTTCCCAGTAAAATGCCACACTTGTGTTGAAAAATTGGGTTTTCTGATTCAAGTCTGCCTGTTCCTGAAAGCTGGGAAGCTGCTGAGTTTAGCACTGCAAACCCTTTGTTGATGCCATTTTCAGGGGAAAAAACACTAGCCTTCTTCTGCAGCCACTTTTTCCCATTTTTTAAAAAAAAACGAATTTTTAACTGTATTTTGGCTAATTTCTTGGCCTCCTTTAGGGGAACCCACAAAGTCTGGGTACCTCTAGAATCCCTAGGATGTTGGAAAAAAAGGACGCAAATTTGGCTTGGTTAGCTTATGTGGACAAAAAGTTATGAGGGCCTAAGCGCGAACTGCCCCAAATAGGCAAAAAAAGGCCTGGCACAGGAAGGGGAAAAGGCCTGGCAGCGAAGGGGTTAAAGGTAGGACATATACTGATGTATTTTACATGTCCTGACAGTGGAAGATTGCCAAATTCGGTTTGCACTGTTACAAGGTCTATCCCTCTCATAGGTTAACATGGGGACTGCCTTTAACTAGCTTTTAAGTGCAGTTTCCCATTGGGAGCAGATAGAGATTTGGAGTTTGCGGTCTCTGAACTCGTACTCTAGAAATACACCTTTTGGTAAAGTAGATTTTTAGATTGTGAGTTTGAAAATTCCACTTTTAGAAAGTGGGCATTTTCTTGCTTAACCACTCCGTGCCTCTGCCTGCCTGTTGAATCCAAGTCTGGGTCGGACTGACAGTTGGGCTGTTTGTGAATTCCCTACAGACAGTGACACAAAAGGAGCTGGGGTATAGCCTGCATATTCTGATGAGTCTCCTGGGCTAGAGTGGGGAGGGAGGAGTTGACACTTACACCTGAAAGGACTCTGTCTGTCCTCACAAAATGCAGTCTCCATCCCCCTGCCCTGATGAGTCTGGGGCCAGTCCTGGGCAAGGCAGGATCTTGTCAACAACAGAGACTTTCCTTTGAAGTTTCCCCACTTCAAAGGCAGAAAGGAGTATAAGTTATGGACCCAAAACCCTGGACTTTTAGATTACGTCTGGATCAAGAGGATCCTCTGCCAAGGAGAAGAGCTGAAGAGCTGGAGGAGGAGTACTGCCCCTTTGTCTGTGAGTGTGCTTTGCTGGGTTGGCCTGCAGTTGCTGCTTCTACCTTAGAGATGACAAAGACTGGACTTTGCTGTGTTTGCCTGCTTGTGAAGTGTCTCCAAGGGCTTGGACTGAGCTTGCACCCTGTTCTGAAGTCTCAGGGCTATCAAAGACTTCGTCTGCCAGCACCTGGACTAAATTTCTGAGACTCCTACCCTGCCAGGTGATGCCTAATCGAGACCCTGGGACCTCGAAAGGAGAAGCTGGTGGAACCAAGACTGAAATTCATGCACACGAGCTGTGCAGGTGAAATATCGATGCAGCACCTGCATCGGAGCTGTTTAATCGATGCAGCTCCTTTCTGCGGCTGCCAAAATCGATGCATCACCTACGCAGCACGACTCTTCAACACCGTGCGGCAGTATTTCGCACGCATCGCTGCTGGGTGTCAAAATGATTGTGTACCTGCACAAACCCGAGGTTGCCGTCCGGAAATCGACACATCGCTCTTCTGAGGGAGAGAAAAAGAAAAACAAAGCATCGCCTACCCGATTGGAGAAGAAATTATGCACGGCCTCACTTGCAAGTAAGGAATCAATGTATTGCTCACTTTTCCGTCACACGTTCACCTCATGCGGCTATATTTTTGCCACAAACCAGGTACTTTGTGTAAAAACAACACATCCATTGATTTCTATGGATTAAGAAGACTCTTTTTACGTTAAAAATTCATAACTTTGTGTATGTTAGATTTGTGTTATTTTGGTCTTGTTTGATTTAGATAAATATTGGCTATTGTTCTAAACTGGTGTTGTGCCCATTTGGTAGTGTTTTCACTGTGTTACTGTGTGTGTTGGTACACATTCTTTACACATTGCCTCTGAGATAAGCCTGCCTGCTTGTGCCAAGCTACCACAGGGGTGAGCAGTGGTTATCCTAGGTGTGTATCTCCCTTGCCCTGACTAGAGTGAGGGTCCCTGGTTGGACAGAGTGCAAACCAACTGCCAACCATAGACCCCATTTTTAGCATTTAGATCAGCGATTGGGATAGAATCTGTATTTGTACATGACATATAGTGATTGGTGTACACTATGTTTTCAGTGCAGACAATTACGTGACCACATACTACTTGTTTTTTTCTCTGTGGATTTTTTTCTGATTCCTTTTTGTTTTTTCCCCTAGGGATCTCTCTGCCTGTTTTAATCTCTTGCATTTTTATAGAACCTCAACCACCAGCATGTCTTGATCTGGAGATACACCAGCTGTTGCTACAAAAGTTGTGTTTGATTTGGAGAAACTGGAGGAGTATACAGTGGCTCAGCCTAAACAATTTTGCAAAGAACTTTCCTGCCAAATCAAAAGCTCTGCTAGGAAGGAGGAGCTGCAAAAGGCGATGTGGGCCCAGATGTCAGATAAGGAGACTGGGGGCACACAGAGGAGGAGAATGTCCATGAGGAAGTGCAGGGCATACATAATTTGTGTTGGGTAACACTGACCTTCCTGGGGGGAGGGCCTCCAGGGCAGGTAGTAGTGTTTCTTCCAAAGGTCTGACCCCCTGAGGAGTTGCAAAACAGGCAAGTAGAGAGAATGCACAATTTGAGTTAGAGTAGCTTAAAATGGAAATGGAAGTGACAAGATTAGCCATGAAAGAGAAAAAGATGCTTTTGGCTTATGAGTTAAGTTTGAGGGAGCTGGACCAAAGGAGCCACTCTAGCAGAGATTGTGGCAGCAATACCACAGTGCAGGCTGAGAGGAGGGTACACGTTCCAAAGGATTTAGTGAAGGATTACAAAAGGGAGGATGACATATACCTGTGGTTTGAGGGTTAAGAGTCAGCCCTCCACATGAACATGGTCCCTGAGGTACACTGAGGGGCTGGTCTGTGGAAGCACTTTGAGGTAGATGGGGAGGGACACCCTGAAATCCTTAGGGGATCCCCAAGGACTCGCCTATTCTATCATGAAGGATGCCCTACTCACTAGGTATGGTCTCACCCCTGAGCAATACAAATAAAAGTTTAAATCCTATAAGAAAAAGGAATCCCAAACTTGGTTGGCATGTGAAGATTCTTTCTGCAGGCCCCTGGATGGTTGGGTGAAGGGCAGAAAGGTAACAACGTATGAGGGGCTGTCCAATTTGATTGCATGGGAGCACTTACATAGTGTTTCTTTTCCAGAGCTGCACCAGCACCTAATTGACGGCAAGCTGACTGACCCCAGGAAGCAGACCGGTGGGAGAGCTCTAGGGTCCAAAAGAGTTATGGGGGAGACCCCGCCAAAGGTGGGCAGGGTCCCCATTAGAAGATGGGGGGGTAAGGGTAAACAGGGGGAGTTCTCTAGAGGGCCCCAACCTAGTTCCCAGGGTAAGGATTCCCAGGCCCCAGGTGAGAAAAAAAACATAGGTCTCTACAGGGAAACCTGCAGAGAAGGGTCCCTGCAAATTGTATGCATGTGATCAGGTGAGTCACAAGAGAAGGGGACCCCAAATGTCTCAAGTGGACACAGGAACCTACTGGTGCTCAGTCACATGGTTTGGCCAGTGTAGCGCTTGGGGAGGAGTTGGTTCCAGGAGAAGGATGGAAGCCAGCTGAGATGACCTTTGTCTCACTAGGTGACAGTGACATGGTCAAGAGGACCCTCGTGCCTGAGAACACTAAGAAGCACAGGCAGAGGAAGACCATTAATAGACAGAGGGGGGGAGGCTCTGAGAGACACAGGAGCCAGTGTGACTACTGTGAGGTGCCACCTGGTGTCTGAAGAGCAAGTAGTTTCCCATGTACTTCACCAAGTAGTTGTGGTAGACAACTCAGAGCGCCTGTGTAAGGTGGTGCAGGTTCCCTTTGAGTGGGGTGTGGTCTCAGGTTTCTTGAGGATAGCTGTGAGTCCCACCATGCCTGTTGATTGTCTGCTAGGCAATGACCTGGAGGATTCCCCTTGGAGTGAGGTAGAATGCCGGTCACACTTGGAGATGTTGGGACTGCCTGGGTGGGCATGTGTGACCACTTGGTCTATGGCAGCCTGTCAGGGTGATCAGGCGGCCCTGGAGCCTGAAAAAGTGGCCCAGGTTCGTGCCAGAAAGAGGAAGGGCAAGAGGTGCAGGAAACCCGCCACAGAAGCTCCCACGGTCCGGGAGGAGGCTGAACCTGAGGGGGACTCCAAACAACCTGCAGGGGGAACAAGTAGCTGAACTGAGGGAGGTGCCAGAACTGACCCATTGTCAGTAAGAAGGGGGTTCCACCAGGGTCACATGTCCCCAGGTCCTGCATGTGAACTGCCTCAAACCTCGCTTTGAGAGGTCTGAACTAACAATGCTCTCGGCAACAGATGATGGGGTGGAGGAGGAGAGTGGGCCTCTTCCTGATCTCCTGTCTGCCCAGGAGAAAGATGGTTCTGTGGAGGGTGTGAGGCACAGAAGTCATGCCCTACTCTAGAGAATCTGGGGCGACAGGCTGCAGACCAGGCATCTGGCAAGGAGTCTGGATCACACTGGATCTATTGGCCTCCTGTATAGTGAGCCTAAGGTTCCTGAGCCTGGGGCAGCATGTGTGCTGGTGGTACCCCAGTGCTTCAGAGCCTTCCTACTAGGTCTGGCTCATGATGTGCCTTTAGCAGGACGTTTGGGGCAGGACAAGACCTTTGAGAGGTTTGTCACCCTCTTTTACGGGCCCCAAATGTGCAGGCACTCTGATGCACATTGCAGGTCTTGCCAAACTTGTCAGCCAAGTGGGAAGAGTGGGGGGAAATGTAAGGCTCCTCTCCAACCTTTCCCTGTGGTCAGCACACCCTTTGAGCACGTGGATATTGACACTGTGGAGCCTCTGGATCCCAAGGCAGCACTGGGCAACATGTTTATCCTAGTCTTGGTGGATCATGCCACCCGGTACCCAGAAGCCATCCCTCTGAGGACAATTGCGGCCCCTGTGGTGGACCGGGCATTGATGGGGATTTTTACCTGCATGGTGTTCCCCAAGGGAGGTGGTATCTGACAGGGGTACCAACTGCATATCTACTTATATGAAGTCTCTGTGGAAGGAGTCTGGGGTGACCTACAAGTTTAACACTTCTTACCACCTCCCAAGAAAATGGTCTGGTTGAGCGATTCAACCGGACCATGAAGTGCATGATTATGGGTCTGTCAGAACCCATGAGGCATAAGTGGGACGTCCTCTTGCCATGTTTTCTGTTTGCTTACAGGGAGTTACCACAGAAGGGACTTGGTTTTAACCCCTTTGAACTCTTGGATGGCCACCCTGTGAGGGGACCTCTGAGTCTGGTAAAGGAGGGCTTGGAGAAAACCTGCAGTAAGCCCCCTGGGATGTGTTTAGCTATGTCTTGGCCTTCAGAAACCAGACTGGCAGCTTCAGGAAACTCACTCAGGAGAACCTAGAAGCAAGCCAGGAGGACATTAAGGGGGTCATTCCGACCCTGGCGGTCCATGACCACCAGGGCCGGGGACCGCGGAAGCACCGCCAACAGGCTGGCGGTGCTTCCAGGGCCATTCTGACCGCTGCGGTAAAGCCGCGGTCAGAAAAGGGCAACCGGCGGTTTTCCGCCGGTTTACCTCGGCCCAGGGAATCTGCCATGGCGGCGCTGCGGATTCCGACCCCCTTCCCGCCAGCCTGTTCCTGGCGGTAATTACCACCAGCAACAGGATGGCAGGAACGGGTGTCGTGGGGCCCCTGGGGGCCCCTGCACTGCCCATGCCACTGCCATGGGCAGTGCAGGGGCCCCCTAACAGGGCCCCGTAAAGATTTTCAGTGTCTGCAAAGCAGACACTGAAAATCGCGACAGGTGCCACTGCACCCGTCGCACCCCTTCAACTCCGCCGGCTCCATTCGGAGCCGGCTTCATTGTTGAAGGGGCTTTCCCGCTGGGCCGGCGGGCGGTCTTCTGGCGGTCGCCCGCCGGCCCAGCGGGAAAGCCGGAATGGCCGCGCGGTCATTCGTCGGGAACCGCTTGGCGGGCGGCGACCGCCACCCGCTGCGGTCAGAATGACCGCCACCCGCTGCGGTCAGAATGACCGCCTAAATGCTAACCAGAATGTCACTCTGGTTGTGTTTCAGACTGGCCAGAAAGTGTGGGTCTTGGCCCCAGTGGAGCCTTGTGCTCTCCAGGATAAGTGGGCTGGGCCTTTTGAGGTGGTGGAGCGCAAGAGTGATGTCACCTATCTGGTGAACTTGCAGACTCCTAGGAACCCTTTGGGGGTCCTGCATGTGAACCGCCTCAAACCTCCCTTTGAGAGGTCTGAACTAACAATGCTCTTGGCAACAGATGATGGGGTGTAGGAGGAGAGTGAGCCTCTTCTTGATCTCCTGTCTGCCCAGGAGAAAGATTGGTCTGTGGAGGGTGTGAACCTCTCCCCCACACTGACCCCAGAGCAACAGAGGGACTGTCACCAGTTGTTGGGACAGGTTGCCTCCTTCTTTTCCTTGACCCCAGGGGTCACTCATCTGTATACACATGGGGGGTCATTACAACATTGGCGGTATAAGGCGCTTACCGCCGTGCAGAAGACTGCCAACACACCGCCGCGGCCGCGGAATTCCGCCACAGCTATTATGACACACATCACGGAATCCGCCAAAACTCAGACACCCACACAATACCGCCACACCAAAGGTCAACGAGAAACATGCGGAAACAAATCCTCCACGCCAACAGAAACACGCCCATGCCATTACGACCCACGAATCCACGCAGCGGTCTTTCAACCGCGGTATTCCATTGGCGCTACACACCGCCGTGCTCAAAATACACACACTTCTACAAAACACCACCACATTGGACAATTCAAAATACACACACCTGATACACATACAAACACCACTCCCACACACCCAACACAATATAAAACACACACCCACATCACACACAAACCCCTACGACCAGAATTTCTGAGAGAAGGCCAGAGAGAGACAGCACAGAATAGAGAACCCCATCACACAGAGGCACACTACACCATCACCCACACAACACCCACGCACAAAACACCACATACCACTACACTCACCACACTCATCAACACATACACCACCCAACACCTCACACACACCACCCCATGTCACGCCAAAGACACCCCCGCTTCTCCGAGGAGGAGCTCAGGGTCATGGTGGAGGAAATCATCCGGGTAGAGCCACAGCTATTTGGCTCACAGGTACAGCACACATCCATAGCCAGGAAGATGGAGCTATGGCAAAGAATAGTCGACAGG
Source organism: Pleurodeles waltl (assembly GCF_031143425.1). Classification (NCBI taxonomy): domain Eukaryota; kingdom Metazoa; phylum Chordata; class Amphibia; order Caudata; family Salamandridae; genus Pleurodeles; species Pleurodeles waltl. The sequence continues at coordinate 764,677,681 of NC_090440.1, forward strand.
GTCAAGGCTGTGGGACAGCACCCAAGAAATAGGGAGGACATCAGGAAGAGGTGGAACGACCTACGGGGGAAGGTGCGTTCCACGGTATCCAGGCACCACATCCCGGTACAGCGGACTGGCGGCGGACCCCCACCTCCTCCCCCACAACTAACAACATGGGAGGAGCAGGTCTTGTCCATCTTGCATCCTGAGGGCCTCGCAGGAGTCGTTGGAGGAACAGACACTGGTAAGTAAAATCTTAACTATCATATCCCCCACCCTACCTGCATGCTATCACACACCCCCACCCTCACACCCTCCCCTTTCACCCCAAATCCTCACTAATCTACCCATGACACCAACCACCCATCCCAACCCCAAGACCTGCATGACATAACTAAGCATGGATACCCATCACTAAAGCATGCCCACTACACAGACCCACAACACCCCCCAACCATCAGCACACAAGCCCCCACACAGGAATGCCTGCACTGGTGTACAAGCACACCCAACCATTGCACACCATGAAACACACACATGCAATAATCATGTACTCATACCCCCGCAGGAACCCGAAGGAACGTCACTACACCAGAGGGTCCAGACAACACCACTCCACCCCCAGAAGAGGCCCACAGTGACGATAGCAGCTCTGCCCTACTGGATCCTGATGACCAGCCCGGACCAACGTGGGCCTCAGGACAGTCGGTTCCCCTTGCCCAGCCACAGCCTAACCCTCCCTACCCAGGACAGGTCAATCAGCGGTGTGTCCACCACTACAGGGCACCCAGGCTAACCCAACACCCCAACAACAACAGGGACCTGGGGGCAGTGGTAGTGGGCACACGGTCCAGGGGACGGAGGCACAGGAACACAGGGGAACTGGGAGGGCTGCTGTGCGACTGAGGGAGGACAGGCCAAGGGAACCTACTCTCCACGAGGCCCTCTCCTCCATCATGGGAGCATACCACCACTCCCAGGAGACGATGGCAACGGTACTGGGCAAGTTGCAGGAGACCCTGCGTCTGCAGGAGGAGCAGTATTTGGGGTTCAGGGAGGAGCTCAGGACCATCGGCTCTGCCCTGGGCACCATTGTAGGGGTGCTGACGGACATTCAAAAGACCTTGAGGGACACCGTGGCACTCCAAGGGGCCCCTGACACTAGCTAGCCAGGACGATGAAATGCCCACCACCTCCGCCGGCGCTAGTGGACAGGACGCCCCACCACAGGACCAACACACCAGCACCCCAACCCCTGCAGGCGGACAACCACCACGAAAGCGGTCCCTGAGATCCAGGAACAGGACAGAGCAAGATGGCAAGACCCCCGCCAGGAAATAAGACCACCCTGATTGTCCCCCGACTGTACCACTTTGTTATCCTGTCCAAATCGGAACTGCCCCAGCTCCACTTCCAATGGCCAGATGTGCAATGTACCTGTGAAACTAATACACTGGACTCTGCCATGGACATTCTTCCACCATAACCCATCCACATTTCACAACCCCACTTCATTGTTATGCACTTAAATAAACACTCTTGAAACACTAATAAAACTTGAGTCAGTCAATGATTTTGAACTTTGTATTGTCAATTACAGTGTCGAAAATGGTTACCCATTGGAAGGCCAACATACCAATGTCACACATCACAAGCCTTTCAAGGGTGCAAGCTGTTGACACGTAGGTTACCACATTAGTGAAATTGAAATGGAAGGGGACAACTCAGTTAACAAATAGTGAGTGAAATATAGGTACAGGATAGAGGTAGACGTGTGAAAGTTAATATTATGTTAAACATGAAAATGTACTCACCTGTGTCTCACTGAAAATATTGCTGTATGACTGACTCCCTGTTGTCGTTTTCTTCTTCATCAGCTTCATCCTCATCACTGTCCACAGGCTCTACAGGCTCCACCGCTGCTACAACACCGTCATCTGGATCATCCTCCTGCAGAAAAGGCACCTGGCGTTGCAATGCCAAATTATGGAGCATGGAGCAGGCGATGATGATGTCGCACACCTTCTTCGGTGAGTAGAATAGGGATCCGCCTGTCATATGGAGGCACCTGAACCTGGCCTTCAGGAGGCCGAAGGTGCGTTCGATCACCCTCCTAGTCCGCCCATGGGCCTCATTGTACCGTTCCTCTGCCCTGGTCCTGGGATTCCTCACTGGGGTCAATAGCCAGGAAAGGTTGGGGTAACCAGAGTCCCCCAATAGCCATACACGGTGCCTCTGGAGTTCACCCATCATATCAGGGATGCTGCTATTCCGCAGGATGTAGGCGTCATGCACTGAGCCAGGGAACATAGCATTTACCTGTGAGATGTACTGGTCTGCCAAACAGACCATCTGGACATTCATAGAATGATAACTCTTCCTGTACACCTGTTCACTCCTGCGGGGGGGACCAGAGCTACATGGGTCCCATCAATGGCACCTATGATGTTGGGGATATGTCCAAGGGCATAGAAGTCACCTTTCACTGTAGGCAAATCCTCCACCTGAGGGAAAATGATGTATCTCCTTACGTGTTTCAGCAGGGCAGACAACACTCTGGACAACACGTTGGAAAACATAGGCTGGGACATCCCTGATGCCATGGTCACTGTTGTCTGAAATGACCCAGTTGCAAGGAAATGGAGCACTGACAGCACCTGCACGTCAGGGGGGATTCCAGTCGGATGGCGGATTGGTGACATCAGGTCTGGCTCCAACTGGGTACATAGTTCCTGGATTGTGGCACGGTCGAACCGGTAGGTCACGATCAAATATCTCTCTTCCATTGTCAACAGGTCCACCAGCGGTCGGTACACCGGCGGATTCCGCCATCTTCCAATATGTCCCAACTGACGGTGCCTAAGAAGGACAACAGCGAAGAAACTGTCAGCATTCCTCCAGGTATGTACCCACAGTCACACACAAGACTACAACAGACAATTAACCCATCCGGGAAATGTTTTGAGTGTAGGCCTCGGTATGTGTGACGCAGTACTAAATGAAGCCATGTGGGCCCCTGAAATGGCGGCTGCCTGACCTCTAAACTGGGACAATGGAATTGTGGGGTAACTGCGCTGGCGTTGGACACCGTCGCGGTAGGCGGTCATAGAGCGCGGCACAATGCTGCATTGGTTAACATTGGACCGTATGGGTCCCAGGAGCCAATGAACAGGTGCGCTGGCGGTGATGATGCTCCCCCCGCGGACGTCACCACCATTTTCTATCTGTTGAATCACTAGATACCTGACCTTCGACAGGAGAGGACCTACACTGCTAGTGCTGCTGTGACCTCGGTCTGGAAGAGACGATGGCTGCTGCATCTGGGGAAAGGGCCCCTGCCTTCACTGCACAGGAGTTGGAGAAACTTTTGGATGGGGTCCTCCCCCAGTACACGCTACTCTACGGTCCTCCAGACCAACAGGTTAGTACTGAGGGAGCATGTTGTATGGGCTAGGCCTGGGTGGAGAGGGCTGGGTGGAAGAGGGAAGGGGGCAGAGTACATATAACAGTTATGCATGGGGATGAATGGGCCACATGGACAGAGTTGGGAGGGGGCCACTCACATTGATGGTGCAGTAGGTATTGACTGTTCCTCTTTCCTTGTGCATGTCATGTAGGTCAGCGCCCACCAGAAGAGGGACATTTGGCGTGCCATCGCCAAGGAAGTCCGGACCCTGGGGGCCCACCAGAGACGGGGCACCCACTGCCGTAAGAGATGGGAGGACATTCGCCGCTGCAGCAAGAAGACGGCGGAGGCTCAGCTGGGGATGGCCTCCCAACGTGGGAGGGGTGCCCGTTGCACCATGACCCCCCTGATGTTCCGGATCCTGGCGGTGGTCTACCCGGAGTTGGATGAGTGCTTAAGGACATCACAGCAGACACAAGGGGGTGAGTACAACCTCATTCTGTGGACTTTGCATGCAGTGGAGGTGTCTGGGTGGGGGAGGTGGGCTGTGGGTGTCCCTAGGCCAGGGCGAGTTAGGTAGACAAGGCCCCTCCGTAATGTAGGCTATGTGGGACTCTTCCCCAGCTCAGAACAGAGGCAAGTTGATGTATAGTTGCCCCTTTGCCATCCATGTGCGCAGATTTCTACCATTGCCATGTAGGCCATATCCCAGAAATTGCATCTGCAGAGGGCAGGAGCACGGCGTAATGCATGGGGGCGCTGCGTCTGTCTTGTCCGCCAACGGTAGCGGTATGCCATGCACTAAAACTCTCTTTCTTCTGTCTCCCACCCCCTTTTCCTGCTCTCCCTGTCCTTTTGTACATCAGCATCATCAGGCGGAGGTACAGTGGCACCGGAGCACGAGGGAGCTGCATCCCACATGGCCATGGAGGGCCACACCACAGACTCTGAATGCACCAGTGGGACGGAGGGCGAGGGGAGCTTCACGTCGGCCACAGGATCACCAACCAGTGACACGGACTCGTCCGCCGATGTGAGCTCCCCTGTGGTGGCGGCACCATCTGTGCGCCTCACTTCTACAGGTACAGCCGCCGCCTCCCCCACCCAGCACCGCCCCCCCAGCAGCCCATCAGCGTGTGTCCTGTGCCCGCTCACCCAGGAGGGTGGGCATCACCTTTGCCCCAGGCACCTCAGGCCCTGCCCCAGTCACCCCTGCTGCCCTCAGTGAGGAGGCCATTGACCTCCTCAGGTCACTCACTGTTGGGCAGTCTACCATTGTGAATGCCACCCAGGGTGTAGAACGAGAGTTGAAACACGGTAATGCATTCCTGGAAGGCATTCATTCTGGTCAGGCTGTCCTTCAGCGAACCCTGCAATCTCTGGCCTCAGCACTGATGGCAGCCATTGTCCCTGTGTCCAGCCTCCCCCTTCCGACTTCCTCCACCCAGACCCAATCCCCTGTACCCCAGCCCATCCCAAGCACACCTACAGACCAGCAGGCACACAAGTCAACACCCAAAAGTAGCTCAAGCAAACATAGGCACCACACACACCACAGGCACTCACACAAGCATCACACCCATACAGACACAGCAACATCCACTGTCTCCACTGTGTCCCCCTCCTCCTCATCTCCCTCCTCCCTCCCAGTGTCGTCTACACACAACCTGCATGCACCACATCTACAGGCACTAGGACTCGCACCAGGACACCCAGCACAACAAGCCGCTCACCTGCACTCACCACCTCCACTGCCATTTACACGCTGTGTCCTCTCCCAGTAGGTCTGTGACGCCCCCTCCCAAAGTACCCAAACGTTGGCAATCACTCACCCAACATCCATCCACCTCACGACAGCCTCCAGTACCTGCACCTGCACCCAAAACAGCTAAAGTGACACCTCCTACAACCACCTCCTCTTCCTCCACTCCCAGACCCCCTCCAGCTACCCATCCCAGTGTCCGTCAGAAACTGTCCCTCTGTCAAATTGACCTGTTTGCCCCCCCCACCTCCAGTTCATCAGTCCTGTCGTAGCGCCTCAGCCAAAAAGCCTCCAGTGCCAGTGGTGCGTGTTCCAGGTTTTTGGAGTGCACCGTCCACCAGGGCAGGCAGTAGGACCCGGAGCCAAGGCACTGGCAGCCCACCCCCTGTAAAGGCTCTGAAATTGGAGAGTGGACGACGGGACCGTGTCAAGACTCCTGGTGGGACAACAACTGAAATGGGATCGAAGGCGATTGGTGAGTCAGCTGTAACTCCAAAGAAGGTGGGGAAGGTCCCGAGGAAGTCTGCCCAGCCTGTTGTGAGTGTCACGGCGGAGAAGTGCGCCATCATTTCCGGCGGTCCAGACACAACCGCCAGCACCGTCGTTACTGGTCAGGAGACCACCGCCGGAGTCAGTGCCCAGGAGGGCCCAAGTATCATCACTGGTCCAGAGACCACCGCCAGAGTCATTGCCCAGGAGGGCCCAAGTATTGTTACTGGTCAGGAGACCACCGCGGAGTCAGTGCCCAGGAGGGCCCAAGTATCGTTACTGGTCAGGAGACCACCGCCATAGTCAGTGCCCAGGAGGGCCCAAGTATCGTTACTGGTCAGGAGACAACCGCCGGAGTCACTGCCCAGGAGGGCCCAAGTATCGTCACTGGTCAGGAGACCACCGCCGGAGTCAGTGCCCAGGAGGGCCCAAGTATCGTCACTGGTCAGGAGACCACCGCCGGAGTCAGTGCCCAGGAGGGCCCAAGTATCGTCACTGGTCAGGAGACCACCGCCGGAGTCAGTGCCCAGGAGGGCCCAAGTATCGTCACTGGTCAGGAGACCACCGCCAGAGTCAGTGCCCAGGAGGGCCCAAGTATCGTCACTGGTCAGGAGACCACCGCCAGAGTCAGTGCCCAGGAGGGCCCATGTATCGTCACTGGTCAGGAGACCACCGCCAGAGTCAGTGCCCAGGAGGGCCCAAGTATCGTCACTGGTCAGGAGACCACCGCCGGAGTCAGGGCCCAGGAGGGGCCAGGATCCCACAGCCCTGCTGGGCGATGATGGAACGTCATGCCACACACCAATGTCCAGTGTGGAGTTCGTCATGCCACACACCAATGTCAGTATCCGAACCGCCATGTCAGAGCACCGCTGAACAAGGCCAAGACCGCCATGGTGAAGACCGCTGAACAGGGCAAAGACTGCCATGGCTAAGCACCGCTGAACAAGGCCAAGACCGCCATGTCAAAGCACCGCTGAACAGGGCAAAGACTGCCATGGTGAAGACCGCTGAACAGGGCAAAGACTGCCATGGTGAAGACCGCTGAACAGGGCAAAGACTGCCATGGCTAAGCACCGCTGAACAGTCCATAGACAGCCATGTCAAAGCACTGCTGAATAAGGCCAAGACCCCCATGGTGAAGACTGCTGAACAGGCCAAAGACTGCTGTGGCTAAGCACCGCTGAACAGGGCAAAGACCGCCATGGTGAAGACCGCTGAACAGGGCAAAGACCGCCATGGTGAAGACCGCTAAACAGGGCAAAGACTGCCATGGTGAAGACCGCTGAACAGGGCAAAGACCGCCATGGTGAAGACCGCTGAACAGGGCAAAGACTGCCATGGCTAAGCACCGCTGAACAGGGCAAAGACCGCCATGGTGAAGACCGCTGAACAGGGCAAAGACCGCATGGTGAAGACCGCTGAACAGGGCAAAGACTGCCATGGTGAAGACCGCTGAACAGGGCAAAGACCACCAATGTGAAGATTGCTGAACAGGGCAAAGACTGCCATGGTGAAGACTCCTGAACAGGGCAAAGACCGCCATGGTGAAGACCGCTGAACAGGGCAAACACCGTGTGGGTATGAATAGGCCGCCACATCAGGCATCCTTATCCCATGTGCAGCTGGGACAGTGACAGGACAGGAACTTTCACGGGGAGACTCATCCAGTCTGGGCACCAGTCCCACCCAGTACCAGTTGAGAACTGCATCTACTTGCGATAATGTGGCTTTGCACTCCCCAGGATGGTACAGTGGGCAAACCACCCACTGTAAAGACTTGTGAGACTGTGGCTTTGCACTCCCCAGGATGGTACAGTGGGCAAACCACCCACTGTAAAGACTTGTGAGACTGTGGCTTTGCACTTCCCAGGATACATCAATGGGCATGGAGCCCCATCGTGGATCTGGCTTTGCATTCATCCGGCTGAGGTGCCCCCCCTTCCCTTCCCCCTGAGGTGCCTGTAGTGTTTCTATCTGATGCCCCGGCAGTGTTCTCTCGGATTTTGGTCAGGTATCTATTGTGGGCCTCGCCCATGCATTTTTGGACTGTTGGTGCACGGACATTGTTGTGTACATATCTGCACTACTTCTTGTATTGTATATATAATTATGACAGATTTTGAGATATAATTCAGTATATTTTTATATGACATGTATATTGGCACATTACAATGTTTGCCCGCAATTCGCTTTGTCTTTTCATTCTTCCGGGGGAATTGTGGGTTGTTCATGTGATATTTTTGACTGCATTGGTGTGTATGTTGTGATATGCAAGGGTGGGGGTGTTTAGTGGGTGTACCCCTAACTTTTGCCTCCCCCCTCCCCGTGTCGTAGATGCAGTACTCACCGGTATGTTCTGCGCCTACGCCGCTGTTGTTCGTAGAGGAGCAGAAAGACAAGGGCAGGTAGGATTTGGAGTTCCGGCTCCATGGAGTCATCGTTCCTCGTGGAGTGTGTTCAGGTGAGCGTTTTCCCATAGCAAAAGCTGTTTCCGCCGTGTTTTTATCCACTTAGAATCCGCCCCGGAAAAGGTGGCGGATTGGTAGGTTATGATACTGTGGGCGGTACATTGTCTTCCGCCTGTCTGTTGGCGGTGACCACCACGCTGTTTGTCTGTACCGCCGTGGCGGGCGAAGTGTTAAAGTGGCTGTCTTTGTTGGCGGTTACCGCCAGGGTCGTAATTCCCTTTGTTTGTCCGCCGGCCTGTTTGCGGTATTTCCGCAGCTTTACCACCGTCCGCCAGGGTTGTAATGACCCCCATGATGTGGACACTGGGGACAGTCCACCTGTAAAAAAAAAGATTTACAGGGTGACTGACAAGGTCAGGGTTAGCATCAAGGATGAGGTTTCCAAGATGTTGGTGTTAGGGGTTATTGAGTTCTCCAGCTGTCCTTGGGCCAGCCCAGTGGTCTTGGTCCCAAAGGCTACTGCCTCCAGTGCCACCCTAGAACTCAGGTTCTGTGTGGACTACCATGGACTTAATGCGTCACTAAGACTGACGGGCACCCCATCCCCAAAGATGATGAACTCATAGATCGGTTGGGAGCTGCCAGGTTTGTCAGCACGCTTGACTTAACATCTGGGAACTGGCAAATTACCCTTAACTGATGGGGCAAAGGAGAGGTCATCATTTTACACTCCAGACTGGCAATGCCAGTTCAGGGCTATGCCCTTTGGGATGAAAAATGCCCCTGCCACCTTTCAGAGGTTGGTCAATCAGGTGTTGGCTGGGCTGAAGGATTTCAGCACAGCCTATCTGGATGACATAGCAGTGTTCAGCTCCAGCTGGGAGGAACACCTGCAACTCCTCTGTTAAGTGTTGAAGGTTCTGCAGAAGGCAGGCCTCACTATTAAGGCCGGTAAGTGCTAAATACCATAGGGTTCTGTGGTTTACCTGTGATACCAGGTGGGGAGTGCCAGGTGGCACCCCTGCAACCAATAATTGACACAATTCTGGCTTGGGAGCCCCTAAAGACCCAGACAGAGGTGAGAGCCTTTCTAGGTCTCACCGATTACTACAGAATTTTGTCAAGAGATATGGCAAAGTTGCCCTCTTGACAGAACAGACCTCCAAAAAGCAGCCCAAGAAAATGATCTGTACTGAGGCTTGCCGTGCTGCTTTTGATGGCCTGAAGGCAGCCCTGTGCCGGACACCTGTGCTGAAGTCACCCAACTTCTCCAAGGAATACATTCTACCGACGGACGCCTCGGAGCATGGTGTGGGGGAAGTTCTAGTACAGCTAAACAAAGAGGTCCTAGACCAGCCTGTAATCTTCATTAGTAGGAGGTTACTTCCCCGGGAGCAGAGGTGGAGTGCAATTGAGCGAGAAGCTTTTGCTGTGGTCTGGGTACTGAAGAAGCTGAGGCCGTACTTGTTTGGGGCTCACTTCCAGGTTCAGACTGACCACAGGCCCCTCAGATGGTTAATGCAAATGAGAGGGGAGAACCCAAACTGTTGAGGTGGTCCATCTCCCTACAGGGAATTGACTTTACGGTGGGACACTCGAATGCTGATGGTCTGCCCTGATTCTTCCGCCTTAGTGATGAGAACTTCCATGAGGTTGGGTAGTTCTTCCCATTTTCATCTGGGGGGGGGGGGACACGTGTTAGATCTGGCATCCTTGACGTAGTCTCCCCTGTTTTTTTATGCGTCTGCTTCCTATGGTGTGACTGTGTGCTGGACTTTGGTTTTGCTGATTTTTGATACTTTGGACACTTTACCACTTCTGACCAGTACTAAAGTACAAGTGCTCTCTGTGTTAACTGTACGTGTAATTGGTTTTCCCATGATTGTCATATTTGATTTACCACTAAATCCGAACAAAAGTGCACTAGAGGTGCCCAGGGCCTATACATCAAATCCTACTAGTGGGCCTGTCGCATTGATTGTGCCACTCAAATGGGTAGCCCTGTAAACATAGCTCAGGCCAGCTAAGGAGTGTCTGTGTGCAGTCTTAAACTGCCAATTCAACCTGGTAAGTGTACCCACTTGCCAGGCCCAAACCTTCCCCTTTTCTAAATGTAAAGCACCCCTAAGGTAGGCTTAGGTAATCCCATGGGCAGGGTGCACTGTATATTAAAGGTAGGACATGTACTGCCAAATTTGGTATTCAGTGTTGTAAGGCCTATCTCTCTCACAGGTTAACATGAGGACTGCCTTTAAATATCTTTTAAGTGCAGTTTCCCATTTGGACCAGATAGAGATTTGGAGTTGGAGTCTGTGATCTCACAATTTAAAAATACACATTTTGGTAAAGTTGTTTTTTAGATTGTGAGTTTGAAAATGCCACTTTTAGAAAGTGGGCATGTTCTTGCTTAACCATTCTGTGCCTCTGCCTGCCTGTGGAATCCACGTCTGGGTCAGACTGACAGTTGGGCTGTTTGTGAATTTCCTATAGACAGTGACACAAAGGGAGCTGGGGTATAGCCTGCATATCCTGATGAGTCTCCTGGGGTAGAGTGGGGAGGGAGGAGCTGACACTTACACCTGAAAGGGCCGTGTCTGTCCTCACACAATGCAGTATCCAACCCCCTGGTTTGTGTCTGGGGCCAGACCTGGGCAAGGCACAATCTTGTCAACAAACAACAGCAAAAAAAAGGGGGCTAAACAAAATACGGGAGGTTCGAAAACAAAGTCCTGGTCCTGTGTATACTGCTCCCGACAAACGTTTAAATCAAAAAGATATACACAGTTCCATAGGAAAGGTATGTATCGATAAATCACAGGTCTATGGGAGTCAAATTACTTGAAGCAAGAGCCCTCACTCACCATTCGGTGACATGCTTCATCATAGGGCTATGCTCCTAGTCAGGCCGGCACTGCAATGCCTGACGGGCCCCACGGGGGGGCTCTTTGCCGGAGATCTTTTGCAAGTGATAACTAGCCGGTCAAAAAGAGAGCTGGTCTAGGATTGGTTGGAAAAATAAAAGCAGTTAAAAATGACTAGAGGTAAAACGTAATTTATTATGATGTCTGACCTCTGACATGGTTAAAAACAAGAGTTGGGGAGAAAATAAAACAATGTCTAAACTCCCCAAAAAAACGAAACATGTTTGTAGTAATCACTAAGGTGGTCATTCTGACCGCGGAGGGCGGCGGTAGCCGCCCGCCACGCGTTTACCGCCATATGGCCGCTCCGCGGTCAAAAGACCGCGGCGGCCATTCTGGCTTTCCCGCTGGGCTGGCGGGCGACCGCCAAAAGAGCGCCCGCCGGCCCAGCGGGAAAGGCCCTGCAACAAGGAAGCCGGCTCCGAATGGAGCCGGCGGAGTTGCAGGGGTGCGACGGGTGCAGTTGCACCCGTCGCGATTTTCACTGTCTGCTAAGCAGACAGTGAAAATCTTTATGGGGCCCTGTTAGGGGGCCCCTGCACTGCCCATGCCAGTAGCATGGGCAGTGCAGGGGCCCCCAGGGGCCCCACAACACCCATTCCCGCCATCCTGTTCCTGGCGGTAAAAACCGCCAGTAACAGGATGGCGGTAAGGGGGTCGGAATCTCCATGGCGGCGCTGCTTGCAGCGCCGCCATGGAGATTCAGCCCATGCAGGGGAAATCCGTCGGGTAAACCGCCAGATCCCGTTTTCTGACCGCGGCTTTACCGCCGCGGTCAGAATGTCCTGGGAAGCACCGGCAGCCTGTTGGCGGTGCTTCCGTGGTCCGCCAGGGTCAGAGTGACCCCCTAAGTCTCTCAATTTGGAGTATAGTGAGAGTAGACACAGGGTCCCCTTTACTACTCATAAATCAGGGTCAACATGTTTCTCGCTAATTAGTCAAAAATGATCTATTGCGATTCTTCAGGACCGAAACACCTACCTAATCCTTAAGTAATTGGTAGCCCGTAATAGGGAATGTATAATTAGCAGGGACCTGGAATATAGGACAAAAGGCATAAGTCAAAAATATATACCAAACATTCAAAGTATGCACAGTGTCAACAGTTAGCAGCCGCACACTCGTGAGAACTCCTTTCAGTGAAGTGCACGGAAAGCTTGTGTCAAGAGATACAAAAAGGCAAATATGCCACAGTGCTTACCCTCTGTATATTAGAGGATGGGCCCCATCGGGGAAGGCACCAAGCTCACGTCGTACGATAAGGTCTAAGTATGTATAGATGTAAAACGAAGAATTAAATGAATTACCAGTAACCAAAATGTTAACTGCCAGTTATGTATTAAACATACAGCTGAGAGTCATGCGTCTATGTTGTATAGGAGATACAATCTAATTTGTCTCTTTAATTTAATGAATATATAGACACCACAAGTAGGAAGAGGTTTAAAACTCAAAACAACACAAGGAGTACATGTATATATATCATTTAGTATAATACTCATGGCCATATAACCTAATACGGTATGGACACACAAACACTGAAAGATGTATCAAGGCCAACAGAGAGAAAAATCCAAGAAGAAACATGCAGCGAAAATTCAACATGCTCATGCAGTGTCAATAAGAAAATCCAAAGCTACTTATTCACATACCTATATTAGAAGAGGTGAAAACGTGCATGTGTCGCGAGGCTGACTGCCTCCGTAGCGGCAAAAGATGTATCAAAAGTTAATATTCCGGCCAAGTGCCGTAAATTAGGAAAGGGCAAATGAAATATTGGTCGGGCAAAAGCGCCACCCTGGGCTAAGTATGTGCAGCTAAAACAGCATGCATCTAAAGCTGTCAGAACCGAGGGACGTGGTCCCGATTGAGCGCGTAATGCACTCGAAAACCAGCCAGGTCCGAGAAGCGGGACCGGCAATGGCGTGAGCACAAAAGACCGTAAAAAGGGGCTCACAAAAAAGAACAACAATCAAAAGAAAAAACGGCGTATTAGCACATACTTGGGGAATTTCCACATCTAACGACACCACCAGCAAGAAAAGAGAGAGAGGACTCTCAAAAGGAGATGCTCAATTAGTTGACACTAAAAAGGGACAATATATCTGAGGCTGTGTTTATACAGGGAAAGTACTGAAAGCGAGGAAGGACTCTCGCAAAAAGACCTAATGAAAAGAATAAGCCATAAGGAGGAGCAACAAATCCTATGAGATTATCAAGGTAAAAGGTATTCAATAGAGCCAGGAGGGCTCACATACAAAATTAGAGGTCATATTCGTATGGAACAGTTTGGTCAATAGACTGGTGATATTTGTTCATTGAAGCAGTTTCAAAGTACTGTGATTACAACTCAAGAGTACCATAGTCAGGCGAAGTATACACTTATAGGAATAAAAACCAAAAGGGAGATATCTGAATAAATAGAAACAATGCACCAGAGAGGGTCTATATCTATCTGTGGATGAAATTAGTCCACGGAATCTCATCATTGAGCCCGATTAGGTGTGTTTTCAATCTGTAAACCCAACGTTGTTCCTTCTCGAATAACCTGTTAGCACAGTCTCTATTGTCCTTAATAGTTTCCAAAATAACCCATCTAAGGTCACTGGGGGTGTGATGTTTTTCAATGTAGTGATTAGTCAATTTCGTAGAGGACCTTTTACACCTAATGGTGCTACGATGTTCATTTATTCGTATGTTAGCCATCCTTGTAGTCATGCCTATATATCTCAAATCACAAGGGCAGGTAATCATATATATACAATTTCTTGGGCTTGCCCAGGTCCAGTTCCTGCGTATTAGCAGTAAGAGGGCAAACATTACACCCTCCACAAGGGTGATGCCCTCTAACCTCCAACCATTGTCTAGTGCTAGTGGAATTGGAATACCTTTGTGGTGCCGGTCTGGTGTGAACCACTAGGTCTCTAATGTTCTGTGTTCTCTTAAAGGCAAATAAAGGACGTTCCAGGGATTCCCCAGCACTGTTAAGAATAGGCCAATGTCTCTGCACGATTTTCTTAATCTGGTTACTTAAAGGTGTAAACGTAGTCACGCAGGTAAGTCTAGATTGTTGATCACGTGTAGTGTTAGTTAGAAGAGTCTCTCCAGGGATGTTACTGGCTCTTTTCTTGGCCCGTCTGATACTAGCGTTAGGATATTTGCGTTCTTTCAGTTTGCAACACAAAGTCTCTGCCTGTGCGTGAAAATCAGCTGTCTCTGAGCAATTACGTCTAATTCTTAAGAATTGCCCAAAGGGGAGATTGCTTCTCAAGGCTTTAGGTGGTGACTGTCGTAAAGTAAAAGGCTGTTTCTGTCTGTGGGTTTGTGGAACATAGAGGAATGTAGGAAACCATCTTTAAGTGTGATTCGTAAGTCAAGGAAGGATACCTCTTTTTTCGAAGTATTCGCACTAAAGCGAAGGTGGACATCCAAAGTGTTAAACCAGTTGGTGAAAGCTTTTGCTTGTTCTGCATCACCTTTCCAAATCACCAGAATATCATCTATGTAGCAACACCACAATCTAATGTTGGGAAAAAAGGGTTGCGTTGGAGTAACTATATGGCGTTGTTCAAAGGTGTACATGTACAGACAGACAAGACTCTGCGCAAAGGTACTGCCCATGGAGGTACCTTGTATTTAATAATAAAGTGGCTCTTCAAATTGGAAAAAGTTTTCTTTGAGAGCCAAACTGGCACACTGCATAATAAAACTGATAGGGGTGTTATGGGGCCACGTAATAGACTGGAGTATATCTTCCACTGCAGTAAGAGTTGCCTCCTGTGGTATATTGGCGTATAATGCCTCTACGTCAAGGCATATCAACATTTCAGTGGTACCCGTATTGTTGATATCTTCTAATAAGATCAAAGTGTCTTTTGTGTCTTTTAAAAAGGTTGAGGTCTTTTGAACAATTGGTTGGAAAAAGAAGACAATAAAAATAGGGTACCCTGGGGTTTTTGTATCCAAAAACTCTGCTTCATGTTGGGTGATCCAACCAACTGACTCTACTTCAGTTATCATCCCACGAATTGTGCGTTGCAAACGAAGAGTGGGGTTGGTAGATATGCGTTCATAATATGTGTTATCACTAAGAAGTCTGAGGCACTCTTGTCTGTAGAACATTGTATCAAGCACTACAATCGCACCCCCTTTAGCTGTAGGCTTGATGGTGATATCCAAGTTATGGGGAAAAGAGTGAATAGCTGCCCTTTCCAATTTGGATATATTCTGAAAGGGATGAGGGGATTCTAGATGCTGTACTTCATGACGCACCACCTTCTCAAAGGTGAGTACTTCTATGGGGACCGAAGTGGGAGGAGGCATAAAGGTAGATGGATTTCTTAGATTAGTGTTGCCTCTCAAGTCAGGTAGAGGGCGATCTTTGAAGAAAAAATTTAGCCTGACCTTCCAGAATAAGGCTGTTATCTCGCATTTTAGTCGAAACTGATCTTCCTTAGGGGTTGGCACAAAGCCTAATCCTTTCTCAAGAACTGCCATCTCAAATGGTGAAAGAGGAGTACTTGAAAGATTGACGACTAAGGTTTCTTTTGCGTTACCACACTGCGGCTCCTGGTGATCATTTGGGGTTCCTCCTGCGCCCAGTGAACGTTTCTGCCTCTTCTTCTGTTTCTGCCTCTGTCTCTGCCCCGGCCTCTTCCTAAAAAAGGACTAAAATTGTACTGTGGCTGGGGTTGAAAAAAAGGCATAGGAACTTGTTGCCATGGGGGTATGTGGTGGTGAGGAAACGGAGGGTTGAAATGTGTCGGGGGAACATAACGGTTCCGATTGGTTCTCTGTCCCTCGTCACTGCTCCATTCATCTGAACTAGAGCTGTAGTGAGATGCCCGAGGTTTAGGTTGCGGGACATCAGAGTCATCTGAAGTCTCAGGAGCTCCTTCACATTGGTAGTCATCTTTGGTGTAGGGATAAACTTTCTCCCTACTGAATCTCTTGATATCTTTCTGTAATTTGTTGATTTTTTGTTGTGTTAAATATTCCTTAGTCTCGTTAAATTCCAAGTTAATCTCTGCTAGACGAGATTTGAACTGGGAGAGTTGGACCGTGGTCTTGATGGATGTTTCAATTATAGAAATCTGAATAGTAATGGAATCTGCCAAATGTTTTGAAGTGTTGATGATCAAAACCAACCAGTCCTGAGTGCACTTTCATGAAATTTGTGCCCAATCAAGTCGGAATTGTAAATCTTGTAGAAAAATCCTAGGGACATTAGTGACAATCAAACCATTAGGTGAGATGTTAGCCCTAAGGTACTCCGTCATGATAGTGCCATGAAGAACAGTCTTGATTAATTCTTTTTTCAAGGCTGATAATTTGGCCCAATCTTCCTTAGAACCACCTGAAGGACCACTGCTATTATCTCCTAATATCGATGGAGTCTGTAAAATGGCTTGTACCATATTCTGATCAAAACTGAGACCTTGTAAGTCTGACATAGTCATCACCGGATATTTTTTATCAGGGTGAACAAAGAGCCCCGCAGCTAGGCAGCTGCACTAAATCATCAAACAACAGCAAAAAAAGGGGGGCTAAACAAAATACCAGAGGTTCGGAAACAAAGTCCTGGTCCTGTGTATACTGCTCCCGACAAACGTATAAATCAAAAAGATATACACAGTTGCATAGCAAAGGTATGTATCTAAAAATCACAGGTCTCTGGGAGTCAAAATACTTGAAGCAAGAGCCCTCACTCATCATTCGGTGACATGCTTCATCATAGGGCTATGCTCCTCACCAGGCCGGCACTGCAGTGCCTGACGGGCCCAACGGGGGGCTCTTTGCCAGAGATCTTTTGCAAGTGATAACTAGCCGGTCAAAAAGAGAGCTGGTCTAGAATTGGTATGAAAAAGAAAAGCAGTTAAACATGACTAGAAGTAAAACATAATTTATTGAGAGGTCTTACCTCTGACTTGGTTAAAAACAAGAGTTGGGGAGAAAATAAAACAATGGGGGTCATTCTGATCTCGGCGGTAAAAGGCGCTTACCGCCGATCAGAAGACCGCCATAACACCGCCGCGGCCGCGGGAAACCGCCACGGTCCTTCTGACCCGCAACAGGCAAACCGCCAAAAACCCGACATCCACAAAAGTCCGCTACACCAACGGCCAGCGAGAAACTGGCGATGACCAAACCTCCACAGTCACGCCAACAGAAATACGCCCATTCCATTCTGACCCACGAATCCACGCAGCGGTCTTTCAACCGCGGTATTCCATTGGCGGTACACACCGCCGCTGTCAAAATACACACACAGCTCCAAAACACTGCCACATTGGTCATTTTGAAACACACACACCTGATACACATACTAACACCACTCCCACACACCCAACACAATATAAAACACACACCCACATCACCCACAAACCCCTACGACCACCATTTATTGACTAAGGCCAGAGAGAGACACCACCAGCTAGTACAGAGCATTCACAGGCACATAACACCGTCACTCACACAACATCCACGCACAAAACACCACACACCACCACACTCACCACACTCATCACCACAAACGCCACCCCACAACTTATCCACACCACCCCATGGCACCCCAAAGACACCCCAGGTTTTCAGACGCAGAACTCAGGGTCATGGTGGAGGAAATAGTTTGGGTAGAGCCCCAGCTCTTCGGGGCACAGGTGCAGCACACCACCATTGCCAGGAAGATGGAGCTATGGCAAAGAATAGTGGACAGGGTCAACGCTGTGGGACAGCATCCACGAAATCGGGACGACATCAGGAAGCGGTGGAACGACCTACGGGGGAAGGTGCGTTCCATGGTATCCAGACACAACATCGCGGTGCAGAAGACTGGCGGCGGACCCCCACCTCAACCCCCAGAATTCACAACATGGGAGGAACAGGTCTTGGCGATCCTGCATCCTGAGGGCCTCGCTGGAGTATGCGGAGGAATGGACTCTGGTAAGTTTAATCTCAACTACTTCATCCCCCCCTCCCACCGGCATGCCAAATCATACCCCCACCCTTCCCCCCCACCCCCATCACACATCCTCCTTGCTAATGTCTCACCATCACAACCCACCCATCCCAACACCAAGCCCTGCATGCGAGCACAAACCATGGACACCCCTCACCTAAGCATGCCCACTGCACATACCCATCCCCCCCCAAACCACCGTCACAACAGCCCCCACAAGGGAATGCCAGCACTGGGGTACACGGGCACCCACCCATTGCACGCTATGGCACACACAGAAGCAATAACCATACTCTTATACCCCTGCAGGACCCGAACGCCACAACACCGCCCAGGAGGGTCCAGAAATGTCTATTCCACCCCCAGAAGAAGCCCACAGTGATGACAGCAGCTCTGTCTCCCTGGACCCAGATGACCAGCCCGGCCCATCGGGGACCTCGGGACAGTCGGTTCCCCTCAGACAGCCAAAGGCCACAGCAGACCTACCCCCCTCTGGGAACACCAGCACAGCACCCACCCAGCGGGCCCATGCCTCTGTCTCCAGGACACGTCAATCACTGGTGTGTCCACCACTACAGGGCACCCAGGTTAACCCACCACCCCAACAACAGGGACCTGGGGGCAGTGGTAGTGGGCACATGGTCCAGGGGACAGAGGCCCAGGGAAACAGGGGAACTGGGAGGGCTGCTGTGCGACAGGGGGGGGATAGGCCCAGGGAACCCACTCTCCACGAGGCCCTCTCCTCCATCATGGGAGCATACCACCACTCCCAGGAAACGATGGCGACGGTCCTGGCAGGTTCCAGGAGATCCAGGTACTGCAGGAGGAACAGTTTATGGGGTTCAGGGAAGAACTCAGAAATATCAGTTCCGCAATGGGCACCATAGTTGTGGCTCTCAATCAGATTGTCAGCACATTGCGGGACCATGTGGCACCACAAAGGGCCCCTGTCACTAGCATGGACCAAGAACAGGCTACCACCTCCGCCGGCGCTAGCGGACAGGAGGCCCCGACACAAGAACAACAGGCCACCAGAACCCCACCCCCTGCAGAAGGAGAACCACCCCGCAAGCGGTGCCTGAGATCTAGGAAGAAGACAGAGTAGGATGCCAAGACCCCCGCCAGGAAAGGATACCCCCTGATTGTCATCCCACTGTCCCACTTTGTCACCCTGTCCAACCTTAAACTGCCCCTGCTCCACCTTCCACAGGCATATGGACAATGCACCTGTGAGACTCAAAATCTGGACTCTGCCATGGACATTCCTCCACCATCACCCATCACCGAATTGCAACCATTACCCAAATTTGAGCACTTTAATAAACACACTTATTGCACAAAAATAATCTGGAGTCTGCCTGTATTTTTGAATAAATGTATTACACAGAACCGTGCCAAAATGTCCAGTTACATTGTGATGACAACATACCACTGTCACACAGCTGTAGTCCATGGGGAAACAAAGCAGAGGTCACGGAGTGGGGCCCACATCTCTGAAATTGGAAGGGAAAGACACAACTCAGTGAACATACACTGGGTGGAAACTCAGACAGTAGAGAGGCAGGAGACTTTAAGTAAATGTAAATTCCGGTATTGAATCTTACCTGTATGTTATTGAAAATACTGCTGTATTACTCTGTCCCTGTTGTCTGTGTCGTCCTCTTCGTCTTCCTCCTCTTCACTCTCCGCAGGCTCCACAGCTGCCACAACACCACCATCTGGACCATCCTCCTGCAGGAAAGGCACCTGGCGGCGCAAAGCCAGGTTGTGAAGCATACAGCAGGCCACGATGATATGGCACACCTTCTTTGGTGAGTACATTAGGGATCCACCTGTCATATGGAGGCACCTAAACCTGGCCTTCAGGAGGCCGAAGGTCTGCTCGATCACCCTCCTAGTATGCCCATGGGCCTCATTGTACCGTTCCTCTGCCCTTGTACTGGGATTCCTCACTGGGGTCAGTAGCCATGACAGGTTAGGGTAACCAGAGTCACCAATTAGCCACACACGGTGTCTCTGAAGTAGTTCCATCAGGTAAGGGATGCTGCTATTTCGCATGATGTACGCGTCATGCACTGACCCAGGGAACTTGGCATTTACATGGGAGATGTACTGGTCAGCCAAACAGACCACCTGGACATTCATGGAATGATAACTTTTTCTGTTCCTGTACACCTGTTCACTCGTGCTGGGGGGGACCAAAGCAACATGTGTCCCATCAATTGCACCAATGATGTTGGGAATATGTCCAAGCGCATAGAAATCACCCTTCACCGTAGCCAAATCGCCCACCTCAAGGAAAACAATGTAGCTCTGCATGTATTTCAACAGGGCAGACAACACTCTGGACAACACCTTGGAAAACATAGGCTGTGACATCCCTGATGAAATGGCCACTGTAGTTTGGAATGACCCACTTGCCAAGAAATGGAGTACTGACAGAACCTGCACTAGAGGGGGAATCCCTGTGGGTTGGCGGATGGGTGACATCAGGTCTGGCTCCAGTTGGGCACACAGTTCCTGTATAGTGGCTCTGTCAAGCCTGTATGTCAGTATGACATGTCTTTCTTCCATTGTCGACAGGTCCACCAGCGGTCTGTACACGGGAAGATTCCTCCATCTCCTCGCAAGTCCCAGCGGACGGTGCCTAGGAAGGACAACATGGAGCACAGAGTCAATCAACCCACAGGTACTTTCCCACAGCTTGCACAGTACACGATTCTCAATGCATTGAATGGCTTGTATGAGTGTTGATGCAAGGCCTAGGTATGTGTGACGCAGTAGATTTTAAGCCATTTGGCCCTTGAAATGCCCGCTGCCTGACCTGTGAAGTGCGACAGTGGGATGTGAGGTCAATGCACTGGCGTGGCACACCGTGGCGGGAGGCGGTCGAAGACCGCGGCGCAAAGCCGCATTGGTTAACAGTGAACCCTATGGGTCTCAGGAGCCAATGACGATGTGCGCCGGCGGTCGCGGTACGCACCGCCGCGGTACGCAACGCCGCGGGCGTGACCGCCATTTTCTATCTGCTTAATCACTCGATACCTGATCATCCACAGGAGAGGACCTATACTGCAAGTGCTGCTGTGACCTCGGTCTGGAAGAGACAATGGCTGCTGCGACTGGGGAAAGGGCCCCTGCCTTCACTTCTGAAGAATTGGAGAAACTCGTGGATGGGGTCCTCCCCCAGTATGCGCTACTCTACGGTCCTCCAGACCAACAGGTAAGTACACTGGGACCATGCTTTGTGGCCAATGCCTGGGTTGAGTGGGGTGAATGAACGATGGTGGGGAGGGGAGCGAATGAGGCATGCATCAAACGACAGATGAGAGCATGTGCCACATGGCAAGGGTGGGGATGGGGGGCCACTCACATCGAGCATGCAGAAAATGATTGTTTATTTTTCTCCCCCTGTACATGTCACATAGGTCAGCGCCCATCAGAAAATCGACATTTGGCGTGCCATCGCCAAGGACGTCCGGACCCTGGGGGTCCACAACAGATGGGGCACCCACTGCCGCAAGAGGTGGGAGGACATCCGCCACAGGAGCAGGAAGACCGCGGAGGCTCTGCTGGGGATGGCCTCCCAACGTAGGAGGGGGGGCATTCGTCAATTGACCCCCCTGATGTCCCGGATCCTGGCGGTGGCCTACCCCGATTTGGATGGGCGCGTGAGGACATCACAGCAGACACAAGGGGGTGAGTACAAATACATTCTGCTGACTTTGCGCGCAGTGGAGGTGTCTGGGTGGGGGAGGAGGGCTGTGGCTAACCCTAGGCCAGGGCGATTTCCGTAGGCTAGGCCCCTCCGTTAGGCATGGCCCTGTGCCCCCGCCCCCACCTCTGTAGGTTGCCTAGTACAGCTAATCATGGCCCTGTGTCACCTATGTGTGAATTTGTCGTCCATAGGCTTGTAGGCCATGTCCCACGGATTGAGTAGTGTACCCCAAGTGCGCGGCGTAGTGCAGGGGGCTTCTGTGTCTGTCCTCTCCGCCAACTGTGTCGCCAATGCATGCGCTCAACATGTCTTTATTTCTCCCCCCCCCCTTTTTTTGGTGGTCTTCTTGTTCATGTGTGCATTAGCATCATCAGGCGGAGGAGAAGTGGCATCGGAGCACGAGGGAGCTGCATCTCACATGGCCATGGAGGGCCATGCAACCGACTCGGAGTTCACCAGTGAGACGGAGGGCGAGGGGAGCTCCACAGCGGGGACACGTGGTGACACCAGAGACACAGACACGTCCTCTCGAAGGGAGCTCCCTTGTGGTGGCGGCAACATACGTGCCCACCGCAACAACAGGTACAGCCGCCACCCAGCGCACCAGCTCTGCCCTCCCAGCAGCCCCTCAGCGTTCGCCCCGTGCCCGCTCACCCAGGAAGGTGGGCATCTCCTTTGCCCCAGGCACCTCAGGCCCTGCCCCAGTTAGCCCTGCTGCCCTCAGTGAGGAGGTCATTGACCTCCTGAGGAGGCTCATTGTTGGGCAGTCTACCCTTTTGAATGCCATCCAGGGTGTAGAAAGGGAGGTGCACCGGAGTAATGCATACCTGGAGGGCATTCATTCGGGTCAGGCTGCACATCAGCGATCGTTCAATGCTCTGGCCTCAGCACTGACGGCAGCCATTGTCCCTGTCTCCTGCCTCCCTCCTCCAACTTCCTCAACCCAGTCCCACTCCCCTGTACCTCTGCCTATCCCAGACACACCTACAGACCAGCCTGCACACACCTCAACACCCAAGGGAAGCTCATTCAGACATAAGCACCACACATCACACAAGCATTCACCCAAGCAACAGCCACATGCAGACATGCCAACAGCCACTGCCTCCTCTGTGTCCCCCTCCTCCTCGTCTCCCTCCTCCCTCCTTGTGACGTCTCCACTCACACTTCCATGCACAACATCATCAGCCACTACGTCCATCACCAGCACACCCACCAGAACACTCCGTACACGTGCAGTCACCACCCCCACTACCATTTACACGTTCCCTGTGTCCTCTCCCAGTGTGTCTGTCACCCCCTCTTCCAAACCACACAAACGCAGGCAGCCACCCACCCAACAGCCATCCACCTCACGACAGCCTCCAGCACAAGCACCTGCACCCAAAGACACCAGACTTGACTCACCTACAACCACATCCTCTTCCTCCACTCCCATACCCACTACACCTACCCTTCCCACTGCTCCAAAAAAGTTTTTCCTGTCCAAAATTAACCTCTTTCGATCACCTGACCCACCCCCTCCATCTCATAAGACTCCAACCAGCACCTCAGCCACCACAAAACCTGGACCTACAAGGACAATAGTCCAAGGATTTTGAGTCCACCACCTTCAAGGCCAGCTACTTCGGCTAGCACTAAAGATACAGCCAGCCCACCCCCTGGAAAGAAAGCCAAAAAAGCCAGTGCCCGGCGCGAGAGGCCAGAGACAGCAGGCTCCAAGGGCACTACCCTGGCACCGTCAGGAAGTGGGGTGCCACCTGGAACACCGACAAAGGGAGGAAAGGGCCACAGAGGAGCAGGGAAGGGTGGCAAGGGCAGCACGCCCGACAAGTCCGGCAGCAGGCGAGCTGCCCAGGAGGGCCCCACCAGCCCCATTCCAGGGGTGAAGGAGGACACCCACAGGCCCGGGACGGCAGCACAGGAGGGCCCCGCAAGCGAGAAGACAGATGTGCACGAAGGGCACGGCAGCCACATGTCGGGTGGCGAGTGAGATCCATGTCATGGCCGGATCTGGTGCCCTAGAGATACATGTCAAGAACCGCTGAACAGGGCCCTTCAAGACAAGCACCGCTGAACAGGGCACCGCCGTCTCAAGAACCTCTGAACAGGGCCCTTCAAGACAAGCACCGCTGAACAGGGCACCGCCGTCTCAAGAACCGCTGAACAGGGCCCTTCAAGACAAGCACCGCTGAACAGGGCACCGCCGTCTCAAGAACCGCTGAACAGGGCCCTTCAAGACAAGCACTGCTGAACAGGGCACCGCCGTCTCAAGAACCGCTGAACAGGGCCCTTCAAGACAAGCACCACTGAACAGGGCACCGCCGTCTCAAGAACCGCTGAACAGGGCCCTTCAAGACAAGCACCGCTCCGCTGGGCCCTGCGGTCTCTGCACCGCTCCGCTGGGCCCTTCAAGTCAAGCACCGCTCTGCTGGGCCCCCCATCTCTGCACCGCTCTGCTGGGCCCTTCAAGTCAAGCACCGCTCCGCTGGGCCCCGCCGTCTCTGCACCGCTCCGCTGGGCCCTTCAAGTCAAGCACCGCTCCGGTGGGCACCGCCGTCTCTGCACCGCTCCGCTGGGCCCTTCAAGTCAAGCACCGCTCCGCTGGGCACCGCCGTCTCTGCACCGCTCCGCTGGGCCCTTCAAGTCAAGCACCGCTCCGCTGGGCACCGCCGTCTCTGCACCGCCCAGCTGGGCCCTTCAAGTCAAGCACCGCTCCGCTGGGCCCCGCCGTCTGTGCACCGCTCCGCTGGGCCCTTCAAGTCAAGCACCGCTCCGCTGGGCACCGCCGTCTCCGCACCGCTCCGCTGGGCCCTTCAAGTCAAGCACCCCTCCGCTAGGCACCGCCGTCTCCGCACCGCTCCGCTGGGCCCTTCAAGTCAAGCACCGCTCCGCTGGGCATCGCCGTCTCTGCACCGCTCCGCTGGGCCCTTCAAGTCAAGCACCGCTCCGCTGGGCCCCGCCGTCTCTGCACCGCTCCGCTGGGCTCTTCAAGTCAAGCACCGCTCCGCTGGGCACCGCCATCTCTGCACCGCTCCGTTGGGCCCTTCAAGTCAAGCACCGCTGGACAGGGCACCGCAGTCTCATGCACCGCTGGCCCATTGGCAGAAGGGGCAGGGCCGGATCTGTGTCGGCCAGTGCTGCACGAAGCACTCTGGGCACCATGCCGCCTCCAGAACCAGTGGAGTCTGTAATCCACTTGATTGACTGTGGCTTTGCACTCCCCAGGATGGCACAGTGGGCAATCCACCCACTGTAGAGACTTGTGAGACTGTGGCTTTGCACTCCCCAGGATTGAACAGTGGGCAAACCACCCACTGTATAGACTTGAGAGACTGTGGCTTTGCACTCCCCAGGATGGCACAGTGGGCAATCCACCCACTGTAGAGACTTGTGAGACTGTGGCTTTGCACTCCCCAGGATGGCACAGTGGGCAATCCACCACTGTAGAGATTTGTGAGACTGTGGCTTTGCACTCCCCAGGATTGAACAGTGGGCAAACCACCCTCTGTATAGACTTGAGAGACTGTGGCTTTGCACTCCCCAGGATTTCACAGTGGGCAATCCACCCACTGTAGAGACTTGTGAGACTGTGGCTTTGCACTCCCTAGGATGGCACAGTGGGCAATCCACCCACTGTAGAGACTTGTGAGACTGTGGCTTTGCACTCCCCAGGATGGCACAGTGGGCAATCCACCCACTGTCTGGACTTGTGAGACTGTGGGTTTGCACTCCCCAGGATGGCACAGTGGGCAATCCACCCACTGTCTGGACTTGTGAGACTGTGGCTTTGCACTCCCCAGGATTGAACAGTGGGCATGGAGGCCCCTCGTGGATCTGGCGTCGTCGACTCATCTGGCTGAGGTGCCCCCCCTTCTGTTCCCCTTGAGGTGCCTGTAGTTTTGCTATCTGATGCCCCTGCAGTGTTCTCTCCAATGGATTCGGGTATCGTGTGTGGGCTTTGCCCATGTGTTTAGGCCCATTGGCCCACGAACAATGGCTGATACCCAATTTGCACAGGACAATTTACATTTGTATATATAGTTATAGATGTTGGATATATTTTTTTACTTAGCCGTTCAATATACTTCAAAATTCATGAACATTTTATTTTGTCTTTGCATTCTTCTGGGTGGTTTGGAGGGTGTCACTCTGAGTTGTTGCTCTGCATTGATGTGTATGTAGTTGTGGGTGAGGGTGAGGGTGGGTGTGTCGCGTATGTGTGTGCCCGTAATTTTTTGCCTCCCCCCTCCCCTGTGTCGTAGGTGCAGTACTCACCGGTGTCTTCTGCGCCGGCATTCGTGCTCCTGGTAGAGGAGCAGGAAGACAATAGCTGGTAGGATGAGAAGTTCGGGTTCCATGCTGTCCAGATTCCTCGTGGAGTGTGTAGAGGTGAGCGTTTTCCGTTCGTAATGTCTGTTTCCGCCGTGTTTTTATCGGCGGGGCTACCGCCTCGGAAAAGGTGGCGGATTGGTGGGTTGTTATAGGGTGGGCGGTACATTGTCTCCCGCCTGTCTGTTGGCGGTGACCGCCGCACTGTTTGTTTGTCCCACCGTGGCGGTCTCTGTTGGCGGTTCCCGCCAGGGTCAGAATTCCATTTTTTTTACTGCCTGCCTGTTGGCGGGTTGGCCGCCGCTTTAACACCGACCGCCAGGGTTGGAATGTCCCCCAATGTCTAAACTCCCCCCAAAAAACAAAAATTGTTAGTAGTAATCACTAAGGGGGTCATTACAACATTGGCGGTAAAAGCCGCTTACCGCCGTGCAGAAGACCGCCAATACACCGCCGCGGCCGCGGAATTCCACCACAGCTATTATGACACACATCTCGGAATCCGCCGAAATACAGACACCCACACAAGTCCGCCACACCAAAGGTCAGTGTTAAACTGGCGAAAACAAAACCTTCACCTCCACGCCAACAGAAACACGCCCATGCTATTACGACCCACGAATCCACGCGGCGGTCTTTCAACCGCGGTATTCCATTGGCGGTACACATCGCCGCGCTCAAAATACACACACATCTCCAAAACACCGCCACATTGGACAATTCAAAATACACACACCTGATACACATACAAACACCACTCCCACACACCCAACACAATATAAAACACACACCCACATCACCCACAAACACCTACGACCCAAAATTAGTCACGAAGGCCAGAGGGACAGCACAGAATAGACAATCCCACCACACGGAGGCACACAACACCATCACCCACACAACATCCACGCACAAAACACCACACACCACTACACATCACCACACACATCAACACTGACACCGCCCCACACATCACACACACCACCCCATGTCACGCCAAAGACACCCCCGCTTTTCCGAGGAGGAGCTCCGGGTCATGGTGGAGGAAATCCTACGGGTAGAGCCACAGCTATTTGGCTCACTGGTGCAGCACACATCCATAGCCAGGAAGATGGAGCTATGGCGCAGAATCGTGGACAGGGTCAACGCTGTGGGACAGCATCCAAGAAATTGGGATGACATCAGGAAGAGGTGGAAGGTGCGTTCAGCGGTCTCCAGACACAACATCACGGTTCAGCGGACTAGCGGCGGACCCCCCTCCTCCCCCACAACTAACAACATGGGAGGAGCAAGTCTTGACCATCATGCATCCAGAGGGCCTCGGAGGAGTCGGTGGAGGAACGGACACTGGTAAGTCAAATCTTAACTATCATATCCCCCACCCTACCTGCATGCTATCACACACCCCCACCCTCACCCCCTCCCCTATCACCCAAACTCCTCACTAATGTACTAAGAACACAAACCACACATCCCAACACCAAGCACTGCATGACACAACTAAGCATGGACACCCATCACTAAAGCATGCTCACTGCACATACCCATAACAACCCCTAACCATCATCACACAACCCCCCACACAGGAATGCTTGCACTGGGGTACACGCACACCCACCCATTGCACACCATGACACACACACCTGCAATAATCATGCTCTTATGCCCCTGCAGGATCACGAAGGACCGTCACCACACCGGAGGGTCCAGAAAACTCCACTCCACCCACAGAAGAGGCCCACAGTGACAATAGCAGCTCTGCCCTACTGGATCCTGATGACCAGCCCGGACCATCGTGGGCCTCTGGACAGTCGGTTCCCCTTGCACAGACACAGCCCAACACTGACCTTCCACCCTCTGGTAACACCAGCACAGCACCCACCCAGTGGGCCCAAACCTCCGTTCCCAGGACAGGTCAATCAGCTGTGTGTCCACCGCTACAGGGAACCCAGGTTAACCCACCACCCCAACAACAACAGGGACCTGGGGGCACTGGTAGTGGTCACACGGTCCAGGGGACGGAGGCACAGGAACACAGGGGAACTGGGAGGGCTGCTGTGCGACAGGGGGCGGACAGGTCAAGGGAACCCACTCTCTACGAGGCCCTCTCCTCCATCATGGGAGCATACCACCACTCCCAGGAGACGATGGCGACGGTCCTGGTCAAGTTTCAGGAGACCCAGCGCCTGCAGGAGGACCAGTATTTGGGGTTCAGGGAGGAGCTCAGGACCATCAGCTCCACCTTGGGCACCATTGTAGGGGTGCTGAAGGGCATACAGCAGACCTTGAGGGACACCGTGGCACTCCAAGGGGCCCCTGACACTAGCATGGACAATGAACTGCCCTCCATCTCCTCTGGCGCTAGTGGACAGGACACCCCGCCACAGGACCACCACACCAGCACCCCACCCCCTGCAGACGGACAACCACCACGCAAGCGTTCCCTGAGATCCAGGAACAGGACAGAGCAAGATAGCAAGACCCCCGCCAGGAAATGAGACCACCCTGATTGTCCTCCCACTGTCCCACTTTGTTACCCTGTCCATACTTAAACTGCCCCAGCTCCACTTCCTATGCCCATATGGGCAGTGCACCTGTGAGACTAATAGACTGGACTCTGCCATGGACATTCCTCCACCATCACCCATCACCATTTTTGAGCACTTAAATAAACACCCTTGAACCACAAAACAATGTTGAGTCAGTCTATGATTTGGTAAAATGTATTATCAATGACAGTGTCAAAATGCGTTTCTTGTTGTAAAGGCAACATACCTATGTCACACATCACAAGTCCTTGAAGGATGCATGCAGATGACACACGTTGGTAAGCACACCTGTGAAACCGTAATGGAAAGGAACAACTCAGTTACCAAATAATCCTATGAAATTACACACAGGATAGAGGAAGACGTGTGAGAGTGAATGTAATGGTAAAAATGAAAATGGGTGTAATGGTACATCAATGGGCATGGAGCCCCGTCGTGGATCTGGCTTTGCACTCATCCGGCTGAGGTGCCCCCCCTCCCCCTGAGGTGCCTGTTGTATTTTTCTCTGATGCCCCGGCAGTGTTCTTCCCCTTTTTTGGACAGGTATCTTGTGTGGGCCTCGCCCATGCATTTTTGGACTAGTGGTGCACGGACATTGATATGTGCATATCTGCACTATTTCTCGTAATGTATATACTTTTGAATGATTTTATAATATATCTGTATATATTTGAGACATATACATTACAATGTTTGAACTGATTTCGTTTTGTCTTTGCATTCTTCCGGGGGGGGTTGTGGGTTGTTACTGTGATGTTTCTACATGCATTGGTGTGTGTGTTGTAATATGCGAGCGTGGGGGTGGGGGTGTTGCGTGGTGTCCCCCTGACTTTTGCCTCCCCTATGTCATAGGTGCAGTACTCACCGTTGTCTGCGCTGGTGCCGGCGTTGGTCTTCGTAGATGAGTAGGAATACAAGGGCCGGTAGGATTTGTAATTCCGGCTCCATGGTGTCCTCCTTCCTCGTGGGATGTGTTCAGGTGAGCGTTTTCACATTGCAGAAACTGTTTCCGCCGTGTTTTTATCCACGGTGAATCCGCCCCGGAAAAGGTGGCGGATTGGCGGGTTGTGATACTATGGGCGGTACATTGTCTTCCGCCTGTCTGCTGGCGGTGACCGCCGCGCTGCTTGTCTGTACCGCCGTGGCGGGCGGTGTGTTAAAGTGGCTGTCTTTGTTGGCGGTTTCCGCCACGGTCATGATTCCCTTTTTTTCTCCGCCGGCCTGTTTGCGGTATTACCGCCGCTTTAACACCGACCGCCAATGTTGTAATGACCTCCCTAAGTCTCTCAATTTGGAGTATAGTGAGAGTAGACACAGGGTCCCCTGTACTACTCATAAATCATGGTCAACATGTTTCTCGCTAATTAGTCAAAAATGATCTAGTGCGATTCTTCAGGACCGAAACGCCTACCTAATCCTTAAGTAATTAGAAGCCCGTAATAGGGAATGTATAATTAGCAGGAACCTGGAATGTAGGACAAAAGGCATAAGTCAAAAATATATACCAAACATTCAAAGTGTGCACAGTGTCAACAGTTAGCCGCACACTCATGAGAACTCCCTTCAGTGAAGTGCACGGAAAGCTTGTGTCAAGAGATAAAAAAAGGCAAATATGCCACACTGCTTACCCTCTGTATATTAGAGGATGGGCCCCATTGGGGAAAGCACCAAGTTTGTGGTCCAATAAGGTCCTAGTATGTATAGATGTAAAACGAAGAATTAAATAAATTACCAGTAACCAAAATGTTAATTGCCAGTTATGTATTCAACATACAGCTGATGTCATGCGTCTATGTTGTATAGGAGATACTATCTAATTTGTCTCTTTAATGAATATATAGACACCACAAGTAGGAAGAGGTTTAAAACTAAAAAAAACACAAGGAGTACATGGATATATATCATTTAGTATAATAGTCATGGCCATATAACCTAATACGGGATGGACACACAAACACTGAAAGATGTATCAAGGTCAACAGAGAGAAAAATCCATTTTGACCTCGGCAGTCTTTTGCCAAGACCGCCGAGGGATCGCCGTGCTGAAGACCGCCAGTGGTGGCGGTTTTCCGCTCTGCGTATTATGACTACTGACAGCCCTCTGTCCTTTTTCGGACAGACAGCCGCCAGCAGCCATACTGGCGGGCGCAGGGAAGTGGAGGTTGTTCCACCTGCAACGTCAACAGAACACCACCCACCGAATCACGTCCTGTGATTCGGCGTGGCAATGTTCTGTGGACGGTGTTGGGGCGGCAGAGCCGCCCCATTGGATCCCGTCCCCTCCCGGAGGATCAACGGACCAGGTAAGTTGATCGTCCTTTAGGGGAGGGGGGTGGGGGTGGTGTTGTGTGTCATGTGGGTGCATGGGGGTGTGCGTGTGTGTATGTAGAGGAGGTGTGTGAGTGCGTGTATGCATGCGGGGTATTGTGTGTTTGGAAATGAGTGCGTGTATGTCTGTATGTATGTCTGTATGGATGTGTGCGTGTATGTATGAATGTGGGTGTGCGTGTATGACTGTGTGTGTGGCTGTTGGCATGTATGTTGATGTGTGCGGGTATGTGTGTTGGTGGTGCCTGCGTGCGTGTTGGGTGTGTATGTGTAAGGTAATGTTGGGGGTAGGGGTGGCGAGGGGGGTCCTGCCACCTTTGGGGGGTGGCAGGGGTGGTGGGGGGTGTAGGGGAAGGACTCGGGGTGGGGGTGGGGGGTGGGGGAGACCCCTATCAGTGCCAGGGAAGGAATTCCCTGGCACTGATAGTGCTTACCGCCATTTATTTCATGGCGGTTCCAAGCCCCATGAAATCCATGGCGGTCAGCCGGGTCATAATATCGCTGGCGGTCTTGTGACAACCGCCGGTCTGGAGACCCAGGTCTCCAGCCCAGCGGTCGTCTCTGCCCTGGCGGGCGGAACGGAGAAGTGGCGGATGACCATGGCGGTAACCGCCATGGTCATAATTTCAAACTTGTTACCGCCAGCCTGTTGGCGGTAAGACCGCCGCTTCTCCGCCGACCGCCAGGGTCGTAATGACCCCCTTAGTGATTACTACTAACTTTTTTCGTTTTTTTGGGGAGTTTAGACATTGTTTTATTTTCTCCCCAACTCTTGTTTTTAACCATGTCAGAGGTCAGACATCTTAATAAATTATGTTTTACCTCTAGTCATTTTTAACTGCTTTTCTTTTCCATACCAATCCCAGACCAGCTTTTTTTTTGACCGGCGAGTTATCATTTGCAAAAGATCTCCGGAAAAAGAGCCCCCGTAGGGCCCGTCAGGCATTGCAATGCTGGCCTGACGAGGAGCATAGCCCTATGATGAAGCATGTGAGTGAGGGCTCTTTCTTCAAGTATTTTGACTCCCAGAGACCTGTGATTTATGGATACATACCTTTGCTATGGAACTGTGTATATCTTTTTGATGTTTCCAATCTTGTCAACAACAGAGACTTTCCTTTAAATTTTGCCCACTTCAAAGGCAAAAAAGAGTATAAGTAGTGGACCCAAAACCCCAGACTTTTAGATTACTTCTGGATCAAGAGGAACATCTGCCAAGGAGGAGAGCTGAAAAGGAGTACTGCCCCTTTGCCTGTGAGTGTGCTTTGCTGGGTTGGCCTGCTTCTGCTGGAAAGACAGGAGAAGAAACGATGTATGGCCTCACTTGCGAGTAAGAAATCTACACTTTGCTGACTATTCTGATGCATGCTTGCCCATGCCGCTTTGCTTTTGACGCAAATCAGGTACTTTGTATATGAACAACGCATCCATTGATTTCTAGGGATTAAGACTCTTTTTACTTTAAAAATTCATAGTTTTGCTTGCGTATGTTGGATTTTTGTTGTTTTGGTCTTGTTTGATTTTTGTCATTTTGATCTTGTTTGATTTAGATAAAGATTGGCTATTTTTCTAAACTGGTGTTGTGTCCATTTCGTAGTGTTTTCACTGTGTTACTCTGTGTGTTGGTACTAATACTTTACACATTGCCTCTGAGATAAGCCTAACTGCTTGTGCCAAGCCACCAAAGGGGTGAACAGCGGTTATCCTAGGTGTGAATCACCCTTAACCTGACTACAGTGAGGG
This sequence comes from Pleurodeles waltl, assembly GCF_031143425.1. Taxonomy (NCBI): domain Eukaryota; kingdom Metazoa; phylum Chordata; class Amphibia; order Caudata; family Salamandridae; genus Pleurodeles; species Pleurodeles waltl. The sequence goes on from NC_090440.1 coordinate 764,710,280, forward strand.
TCCCTGCTTGGAGAGTGTGCAAACTGACTGCCAACCAGAGACCCCATTTCTTTTTTTTTATTTCTTTTATTAAAGGTATAAAGCAGTACAAATATATAGTGAATATATTCACAATTTTTCCTTTTTCACATTAAATATTTCTGTAATAGATATATACACAAATGCAATCTGACAGCAATTTCTGTCTTATGAATTAAGAGTGGTGGAAGATAGAGAGAAAAGAGGAAGGGGGGGTTAGGGGAGGGGGAGGGGGAGGGATTGCTGAGTGTGAAGACTATTGGATGTATAGGGGAGGGGGAATTATTGTCCCCATGTCAACCGTAACTCTCCGTCCGTCGTGGCTTCTCACTCGGAGACGGTCAGTTTTAGGGTTTGGGCCTTTTTTTGTGATGTAGGATAACGTGAGGGTAAGGGTTCCTGCCTCTATTGGGGGTTGGTGCCGAGAAGAGATTGTATAGGAGAGGGAGTGATGAGGCCGTCCATAGCGGCTTATTCATTATTACAAAGCCTTTTCTAAGTTATACGTTCTTCTTGCGTGTATTGGTGTCCTGGAATAGGTTATGTGGAGGGACCGGGAGAAGATGTTTGCTTATTCAATCCAGAGTCTAATGTGGTTACCTAAGTGGGACAACTGGAAGGTGAAAGAAGAAAAGAGAGAGAGTGGGGTGAGCAGCCACATAAGAGAGAAGAACAGAGGGGGAAGGTGTAAGGAAGTAAGGTGTTATGGGTTATAAGGGAGTCATTATTTCTCTCAAACCGTTGGTCATTGGCGCCTCCGCCAGCTGCTTTATGACTTTATCAAAAATGGATGCCAAACTTCCTCAAATTGCTCTGTTTGGTCCTGTAAGTTATAGATCACTCGTTCATGGGTGGCTGTTTGATACATTGCAGTCATTCATTCTGTCGGCGTGGGGGCAGTACTAGCCCTCCAGTGCCGGAGCACACATATTTTGGCCGTTGCAAGTGCAGTGTGTAATAACCTTTTTTGGGCACGTGTTAGGGAGGGAAACAGGCGTATGTCATGCAGGAGAATAAGTGGTGGAGGGGTCGGATTTGGGATCTGGATAACATCCAGCAGGGTATGGCGTACTGCATCCCATAGGGGCTGTATCGCCGGACAGTGACATAGGATGTGGAGTAGATCGCAGTGGGGTTCTATACATCTCCAACACTTTGCATGCGTTAGCAGTCCTGCCCTAAACAGTTTAACGGGGGTCCAGTACCAATCTTGTAAAACTTTAAATAGGCAGAATTTCAGTTGGGCTTCGCGTACTCCCGTGTCAAGGGCTTCTAGTATGTCTGACCATTCTTCTTCTGTGTAGGTTAACCCAAGTCTATCCTGCCATTTTAAACGTAAACGTTCAAGGAGGGGTTGCGAGTAGAGATGATTTGTTAGTTCGGCGTACAGGCCCGCCATAACGCCTTTGTGTCTGCCCCATTTCTGAAGATAAGTAACAATGGGTGAGGTTTTACACGTCCATGGGGGAGCCCCTAGCGAGCTGAGCATACAATGTTTGAGCTGCAGGTATCTCCATTCTTGATTACTATGGATGCCAAACTCCTCCTGGAGAGAGGCGAAAGTTCGTAAATTATTTCCGTCTATTATATGGGATATATTATGGATTCCTGCCTCTGTGCTGAAGGATGGTCATATAATAAGCGTACTTTTGAGATGAATTGTTCCCCTAGGCCAAAGTGTTTCATGGTGGTGAATAAATAGGGCCATTCGATGCGGTCGAATGCTTTCTCTGCGCCTAAGGATAATGCAAGGGCTTCGTCGGGCATATTTAGAGCTTCCAGTAGTGTATGATAGAGAGTGTGCATGTGGTTTCTGGAGGTGCGGCCTGGCACAAACCCCACTTGGGTGTTATGGATCAAAGATGGTATCACTTTATGCAGGCGTGCTGCTAGAATGCTGGCTAGGAGTTTGATGTCTCCATTCAAGAGGGAGATGGGGCGGTAGCTGCCGCAGAGGAGGGGATCTTTCCCTGGCTTAGGCAGAACGACAATTGTAGCCCTATTGGATAAAGCTCCTAGGGAGCCTTCCTGGCATGCTTCGGTTAGTGCTCCATGGTCTGCATTGATTGCCTCTTCCCCGGCCCATTTATAGAATTCCGCAGGGAATCCGTCCTCTCCTGGAGATTTATGATAGGGGAGGTTCGTTACAACTTGTGTTATCTCCTCTCTGCTTATATCACCGTCCAAGAGGGTTCTGCCTGCTTCCGACAAGCGGGCAGGTTGGCCGTCCTAAGAAATGTCTCTATCTGTGTCTGGTCAGACGGCGTTTCCGGCGTGTAAAGGTGTCGGTAGTACTTAGCAAACTCGTTCACGATATCTTGTGGACGAGTTAACACTGCCCCAGATGGGGATGTTATGGCCGAAATGGCGGAAGCTGTCTCTCTTTGTCGGAGCTGGGCCGCTAGGAGGCGCCCTGCTTTCTCTCCTTGTTCGTAATGACGGTCTCGCAGTTTTTGTAGTGCGAATTCTGCCTGGGACGTGAAGAGTTCATTGTGTGCTATTCTGGCTTGTTCTAAGGAGCGGCGTAGCCTAGGGGACAGTTGGGTGGTATACTGTTTAGTGAGATTCTGAATTGTGGTCTCTAGGATGGTTTGACGGGCAATTCTGTCTTTGTTGGCCAATGCTCCGTCTCGCATCATATTGCCGCTCAGTGTCGCCTTTGCCGCTGCCCATAAGATCCTTTTGGAGGTCACAGTACCTTTGTTCTCTGTCATATATGTAGATACGTGTGCTCTTAATTGTTCCTTCCCTTGGGGGGAGCGGTATCTGCGCACAGCGAGTCGCCACAGTTTCCGGCCCGGGGGGGACAGGCCTATCTGAATCGAAGTTAGTACTGGGGAGTGGCCTGAAAGGCCACTGTCTAGGATACTGGAATCCAGCACTCCGGGGATTACAGTGTGTGACACCAGAAAGTAGTTCAAGCGTGATTGGGTGCCGTGGACGGCCGATAAGAAAGTGTATTCCTTATCTTTTGGGTGTTGTATTCTCCAACAGTCCACTAGGCCGACGTCCGTCGTTATGTCTGTCAGGAGAGCTCTGTCGTGGTTGTTGCCTATATCAATGGGGCCTGTCCTGTCCAGTATTGCGTCTTGGGCAAGGTTCCAGTCTCCCACGATTATATACCGGGCTATCCCGATTTCTGTCAAGATGCGGTTTAGTTGTAGGAAGAATGTGCGTTTTGAACCGGTTGGTGCATAGACGGAACCTACGCATAAGAAAGTGTTCCCTATTTTTAGTTTAACGAATGTGTATCTTCCTTCTGTATCGCTCCATGTTTTAATGATTGTAATCGGGAGAGATTTTCGCATTAATATCGCCACCCCACACTTGCGAGGTGTGCTGCTCCCAGGTTCTTGGTTCGCTTGGCAGCAGCTATGAACGACTCTCCCTACCCAGTCCCGCTCAAACTTGTCGGATTCTAAAGTATCAAGGTGGGTCTCCTGTATTAAGGCAATGTCTGCTTTTTTGGATTGAAGATAGGACAATATTTTTTTCCGTTTGACATAGCTCGTCATGCCATGTACATTCCATGAGAGGATACGCAGTGGTCGTGTCACTTGAAGAGTTCTTCTTTGGCATCTTTGAACAGGTGTACCGGGTCGCGCTTGTTTCAGTGCCAACCCTAGCAGGGAGGGGGGGAGGGAAGTGCCAACTATCTCTTTTGTTCAAATAAGAGTTCTGTTTGTTATGATACGATGGGTTATGGGAGGAGGGGGTGCAGCTGGCGGGGGTCGTAAATGCACTCTAGGGAAGAGAAAAAGAGAGAGAAGGTAGAGGTTGGAGAGGGGAAGGGAGAAGCGGAGTGGGTAGGAGAAGAGGGAGATAAAAGAAAGGGAAGTGAGAAAAAGAAAAAAAAAAAAAAAAAAAAGGAAGGAAGGGAAGGGAAGGCTGGAGGTCCTGCCTCCTTAGCTAATTCTGCAGACGGCGGGTCTGGTTCCTCTCGGGGCTCAGGTATCGTCGGGATGGTCCCTATCGGTGGGGCAGAGGGGGGCCGGGAGGGGGAAGGCAGTTGACAGTCGTCTATCTGCATGTTAATGACAATGAGATGCGTGGGGATCTTGGTTATGTAACGAGGGTCAGGGGGCAAGTTTAACACTTATTGCCAGTGGGTTGTGATGGTTGTCATGTTTAATCGTTTATATGACTGGGATATGTATTTTTTGGGGTAGGGAGAGTGGGAGGGTAATTAGTTATCCTGTGGATAGGTGGTATTGCCCTAGATTACTGTTAACTGTTTGTGGTGGGTGACAGCCGGTTGGGGGGAGGAGGGAGGGATGGGCGAGAAAAGTTTGTACAGGGTGGGGCTTGGTGCATATTACATGATTTCTGGTGTTTCTGGGAATAGGGAAAGGTGAGGGTGTACAGGGATGATGTAATGGGGGGGGATCCTGTGGTGGTATTGTCGGGCGAGGACAGAGTTTACAGAAAGGAGAGGGTATTCAATTAATGGAAGGTTGGGGCAGGAAGGGAGTGGAAGCAGCAAAGGGGCAGAGGGAGTTATGTCACGTTAGTACCTTTGTGGATAGAGGTGCAGAGAGTTTTAGGTACGCAGTATACCCCGGGTCCCTCTCCCTCACTCCAACATCACATTTTTATCTACTTCAACATTTTTGTAACCTATTAATTCTTATTAACATTATACGTCCTTATGACTATTATTACCTTGTTATGTTATGAACTGTGAATCTGGGTATCGGTCTATGTATCGTACGGTAAGCAGTGAATGCAGCATAGTTCCGTGGTGTGTGAAAGCATTGTGTGGCCTGCCTCCTTGCTGATGTCGTGTCAAGTATTATTACTTCATAATACTGTTATGGGGTGAATAATAAACGGGTATCGACAGTTTAGTAGTGTGGTGCATATTACCCTTATAATCGTCCTTCCTAGAGGGAGTTCACAGATGTCCGTAATAAATGATCTGTGGACGATTGAGTACATCCCGGAAGGGGGTATGTACCTTATTTGTGTTGCGATACCTTGGTGTGTGGGGTCCCGTGTAATTGTGCTGTGCTATATTGTGTCTTCTTGTATAGGTTTAGTGTGTGGTGTTAACAGGTGTATTGATATTCAATGGGTTATATTGTGTTACATGTGTCTCGAGGGATAAATTAGTATATCCTTTTGTGTCCTCATCGCGGCCCCGTGAAACCTAGTCTAAGCTCTAATGGAGTCCGAAAGAGGGGGGAGGGCCTAGTCCTTACGTTGGTATGCGTGTTCTGTTATAAACCCAGGGCGAGTGACAGTTTTTACCCATTGTAAGACCTTATATCGGGTTACAGTGTACATGTGCTTTTGGAATGACAAGTGTAGACTACTATATTAACGATCATAAACAATTATGAAAAAGGCACACATATATATGAACTGATTAGGTACTCATCCGTCCCCAGGGTCAAGAGCTTCTGCGATTGTCTTGGTTTAGGCAAATGTCTTTCTTGTGTGTGGTATCATGTCTTCCTCATAAGGGGGCATAGTCGTTGGTTTCAATGGGGAACGAGATTTGTCCCTTTCCGACAGCTGGGTGTGAGTTACCACTGCGTGCAATACTTGGCCCCTATCATCATGAGATCTGACCATTCTCTCTATGTCTCTGCCTCTTTGTCCGACTCCAGTGTCACATAGGGCCATGTCCGTCTTTTCCTGTCCTGGGGGTAAGTTTCCGTTCCCTTCATTGTCGCCTCCGTTGTCTTGTGAACCGTTTGTGCTGGTAGAGTCCATTGATTGGGGTTGGAAGGAGTCTAGAAATAGTTGCAGTTCTTCGGGATTGTAGAAATCCTTAGACACTCCGTTTTTAGTGACACACATTCTTGCGGGATCGAAGAGGCCGTATTTTATCTCCAGTTGACGCAGTCGGGGTCGTAGAGCTAGGAAGGCCTTTCTGCGGTCGTTGGTTTCCTTAGAGTAATCGGCGGTTATGCGTATGTCATGCTCATCCATTTGGAAAGGTCCATGCTTGCGTGCCGCTTGAAGTATTTGGCGAGTCTGGTTGTGCCGTAGTAAGCATGCGATGATTGTTCGGGGTCTTGAGGGGTTGCCGGAGCGCTTTGGTCCTACTCTATGCGTCCGTTGGAATTCTATTGGTGGGTCGAAATCCAATGAGGTCAGTTTTGGAAGGGCGGATCTCAGGAAGGACTGCACGTCCACGCCTTCTTCGTTTTCCGGGATCCAGTGTAGGCGTATATTATCTCTCCGGCTCCTATCCTCCATGTCCGTTAGCTTACTCCTCAGGTAGAGGAGGTCTTGGTCTCGGTCCCAGGACATGGTGGTCTGTGCCTCTACCAATCCCATGCGTTGTTCCAGTCCTGTCACTCTGGATTGAAGGCTTGCAATTTTAGCTCGCATGGATTTGGTCTCTAGCGTTAGTGAAATTATAGAGGCGTCCATCCCCTCTATGCGGCGACTGACAGTGGTGATTTCCTGTAATATCCGGTCCATTGTTGTGGGATGGCTCTTGTCTGCCATTGTGGTGGACTCAGTTGGAGGTGACGATGTTTGGGGGTTGGTTGTGGTAGAGGCAAGGCGTTTATGTTGAAGTGCTTCCGAGAATAATAACTGTCGTGCGGGCTTACTGGCGGATTTTTGATTCAGTTTGTTACCGGGCATCGCCTCAACAGTCCGCCCAAATGCTCTGCTTAGTATACTATTCTCCCTCCTCTAGATCCAGTTGGGGCATGGGCTTTCTATGACCATTGGTTCTTACTTCTATTCTATCCTTCCCTTTATTTTTGTCTCCTTGGCCTCCTATGTACCTTTTCTCTTATTCGTTGTTCATCGTTTTCTTCCTTTGCCTTTTCCCCCTTTAGCTGCTTTGTCAGAGTGCAGCGACCTGACTTTGTTTTCGGTTGAGGGAGGAGGTTATATCCTTGTCGGTTCCGCTATGATAGAACTAGTGTGGGGGGTTGTCATAGCCCAGAGTAATTATGAGGGTTTAGTCACTTTTCCCTATACCTGGCTCTTTTGTGGTTGTTGTTACATACAGAGAACGATGGGGGAATGTGGCCTCCTCCGAGTCCTTCGCCTGTCGTCTGGGCTGGTCGGGGTAGCACGTGGCTGTGTTCTTGTGGGGAGAGGATTGAATGCGGTGTGTGTGCTTGTCGTCGTCTCTCTGCTCCTCGTCTGTCTCTCTGCCCCCTTTTTTTTCCTCCGCTTTACGCTTTCCTTTCGTCCCCTCCGTGTCCCCTCTTTTGGTCTCTCCACCTCATCCTCCTCGTCCCCGCTTGTTCCCCTCCACCCCTCTAGCGTCTCCTCTGTCTTCTCTTATTCCTTCAATGTTATTTATAGTTTATGGGGGGGAGAGGAGGATTAATTGGGCTTGATATCTCCGTGGGGGGGAGGGGGGTGTTCTGATAGTCTGGTGGTTTTCAGTTTATGGAGAACAGGGAAAGGGTGGCGGGGGAGGGGGGGGGAGATCGTACCTCCGCCTCCGTTGGTCTGCACTTTTTCGGGTGTATTTCTCTTCCGTCGTCCCGGCTCTTCTACAGGGGCCTTCATTTAGAATGCGGGTCCCTGACGCCTCGGCGGATCTCCCCGGGAGTATCCTGTGTAGACTGCTCCTCACAGTCCCGCGGCTCGTCAGTCTGTTCCGCGGCCGCCGTCGTCGCACCATACGCGACTCTCCTATTGCGCGACTCCGCCCCTCCTGCCAGGCCCTCTCCGTCGGAAGGAGGGGACTTGGGCAGGTCGCGAGTTCTTGGCCTCCCGGCTCGCCCTCACGGTGTCTCCAGGCTTCGGTCCGGGGCACAACGGTTGTTGGAGCGCGTGTCGCTGTGCGTAGTATTTTTTCTTGCTATCTCAGCGTCCCCGCCGCCCTCCCGTATTCGCCGCGACGCGGAGCTCTCGTACTAGGTGGCCATCTTTCTTCGTGGCCCGGCCACGCCCCCATAGACCCCATTTCTAACAATGACACTCTCCTTCACTCTGCTATACGCACTCTACCTGACATTGGAGTCTACAATTTGAAACACAAAATGTATTACACATTAAAAAATTTAATTAAATGAAAAAACAAAGGGTTAACCTTTGCTAGTTACAAAAACGTTATTTTTTCTATACAAACAAAATTTTAACTATACAAATTTTAAAAATTCTAAGCTTATACATGTTCACCTTCGTACACAAAGTTGTCAAACTGCTCACCACACATTAACAATAACTTGCGACTCTATCATGCAGTGTTCTCACAAGTAACGTGATTTGAGATGTCATTAGTGTTATCAATGCAAAGATTTCACTTGGTGTAAGTGATGTAATACGCAGGGGTGTAAACAGTGCTTGGAAAAGGCACGAGTTATAGTTAATGTAGTATAGTAAGGGAGGTGATAATGTGCATGGAGGCACACTATTTATAGTAATTTAAAGGTGGTGTGTAAAATATGCGTAAAATATAAAGTATAAGTATGTTTACAATATTTTAAATTTGTGCAGTTTAAGTTTGTATAGAAATAATGTTACAGTAATTCAAAGGTGGTGTGTGAATTATAAATTTAAGGTATACCTATAACATTGTTTGTACCTTTCCCTTCACAACCTTTAATTTTTCTCATTATACGCATTTCAACATCTTCCCCCTGTGTGATTTTTCCCAAATTTCTTTGAACATTTTCTCCTTTTCTTTTTCTTCATTTATTTTGTTGCGTTTTGTCAAATTTCTTTTAATTCTTTCATTCATTTTACATGATCACCATAATCCCAATAAACATATCAGGACAATCAATAGACCCCCTAATATTTTTGCAAGAACCCCGTTCCAAATACTACTAAACCAATTCCCTACTTTGGTAATCCCTTTCCCAACTCTTTCCCACATTCCAGGTTCCTTCAGCTCCTTCAAACTTGCACTATCTCTGGTTAGATTAGTAAGCATACCTCTAATCTTTCTGCTGTTATCAGGAATGAACACACAACAATGGCGCTCATTAAGCATCTTACAGACTCCGCCACTCTTTGCTAAAAGAATGTCTAAAGCAAGCCGGTTTTGAAGAGTCATAGCTCTTTCCGCAGCAAGTTCAGTATCCATCAGGAGTATAGCCCCTATGAAGTTTGTCAGCATGTTATCCACAATAGTAGACAACTTTTGAATCTTTATGGAGTTTAAGATAACCCCTACTGAAGGAATTATGGCTCCAAATATGTCACCAACGACAGCAGCCGCTGTCTCTCTCTTTTGTCTAGTATGTTGTAATTCAGACATTTTAGGAATTTGCTTTAAGTCATCAATCTGATAATTCTTTGGGAAAATTACTCCCAAATAACATGTCCCATACCATCCTTTAGGAAGACGGTAGTAAGCATTAAGCCCACATATATAATAGATCCCAGGGATCGCTGGATCCTGTCCATTTAACATGAACGTCCATTTACTCTGAAACAAAAACACATGCCTGCATTCAGTCGTTCTCACAAAGAAAGTGTCATGATCAGATTCCGGCCTATATATACAAAGCCTACCTACATGTAATGCATCTACAGCTAATTTGCCCTGCGCCTTTATTGCAGTGTAAGCATAATCATTTGCAAGCGTGCGTTTTTCTAATCCCTTTTCTAGTCTTTCCCTTAATGCCTTTCGTCTATCATCAGTGTGATCTAAGAAGCTTTTTTCTACAGGTGTTAGTAAGCAGGTTAGATTATTGCGGTGCGCATAAGCTGTCCCAAATGTCAGTGTCGGCTCAAAGAAACCCCTAACTAATTTTATGCTATGTTCTTTTTTAATTTATTTAGAAACTCAATCACGGGCCCAAAGGAAAACACTACATCTAAATTAGAATAGAAGTATTGCACATGTTCTTGATCATAGGATCTTGTTAACAGTAAACTACAGCTTATCCCGTATGTTAATGGTAGACTATGGTAAGTAACCCCTTCTTGTACTGATGAAGGAATCTTTGTGCACACATAACAATTCTTTGCATCCATTGTGTCAACATACTCATTCAGCAAGCGATAGAAGACATTAGTAGATAGTTCCCCTTTTGGATTAGATCCCTCATGCAAGTATTTTGCATCCTGCTCAAACTTCTCCCATGGTGTTAATGTAGCAGTCTCAGGATTTTAAGCATTGTTAGTCACTTTCTTATCCACCAATGGCATTCACACAATCACACCTATAATTATTATTACACATACAATAGCCAGAATAGCACTCAACCAACCACACATGCTACCCTTATTACTATTACCTCTAGTGTAACTCATGATCTGAAAAGAATCAGATAGCAGAATAATACAAAGCAAACAATTAAACTTGAGGACGATATAAAGCTCTCTTTTTTTTTCTGTGCAAAAGTCTCACTCTTTCAGTTTCAGTATTTACAGCGTTTCACTCATTCCAGGACCCCTTTGTCAAATCAGGTTAGCAGCTTGTCATAATCGGTTTTTCAAAAGTAAATTCAGGTTATCAGTATCACATCCGGTAATTTATCAGTCTCTTTTTCTCAGCTTCTCAGCTTTCAATTTTAATTTCAACTTAACACAGTCTCTTTCTAAGGTCGAATTCAGGTGCCGTAGTATTGACCTGGTACCTCCCGATCAAAACAGAATGCCAAGAATTCTTGTTGTCATTCAGCTGATGTTGCATATGCCCATTCAGGACCTGCGTACCTTCTGTTTGCAACTCTCTTTCTTTTCAGTTTACGTTCACTTTGCAACTCTCCTTCACTGAGATCCTCCTTTCTGGTTGTGTCAACTTCTTCCTCTATTGTTTCACTAGGGACCACTTTCTCTCTTGCAGCTTGTGGCCTCGGCCAGTTATCTCCTTTATGTGTTTTCTTCCTGCTTGGCCTTTCAGAATGTTGAACAGCACCCTCCTCTTATGCTATGGTGTTTTCTCTTGATGGCTCTGCAAACGGCTCAGGAGGAGTCAGAACACTTTGACCTCCCTCAGCCTCTTCTCCCTCGCCTTCAGGGTCTGTTACGGGCTCGACCTCAAACCTGTATCCATCTGTTTCTGGGAGAACCTCTCTTTGCGTTGGTTCCCCTGTTACCTCAGCTGAGATAAGCTCACTGTCACCCCTCTGGAACTCGTTTTGAGTGACTAAGCCGTCCTCAGCGGGCTCTCCTTCAGTCTCAGTTCCCCTTTGAATACTCTCCGGCCCTGAGACTTCCTTCTCTGCAGCTGTTGTTTTGGACACTTCAAGTTCCTCATCAGTTGGCACGTCACCTTCTTTGTGTGACTGGCATGTATCCAATTCGGAAGGCCTGCACATTTCACAGCAGTAGTTGTTGTCAGTATTACTTGATATGGCCCCTTCCAACGCGGCTCCAGACACAATTTCCTCACGTGTTTCTTGACAACCACCCAGTCACCGGCTTTCAGGGTGTGACCTGGATCACTTATCGGTGGCAATGTGGTAGCCTCCACCTGGTGAGAAAAAGAGCGGACCACGTCAGCCAGACCCTTGCAGTAGTCCAACACCATATCATCTGTGATATTCACAAGAGCATTTGCAGGTACTGCGGGCAATCGCATAGCTCGGCCCATTAGAATTTCGTGTGGAGATAGTCCTGTTTTCTTGTCAGGTGTGTTTCTCATTGACATCAGTACTAGGGGTAATGTATCTGGCAACTTCAAATTGGTAGCTGCACACATTTTTGCCAATCTCGACTTCAAGGTACCATTCATTTGCTCCACTAGTCCTGATGCTTCAGGGCGATAGCTACAATGCAGCTTCTGCTCAATGTTTAATGCAGCACACAAGAGCTTAATCACCTCATTGTCGAAGTGTCTGCCCCTATCCGATTCTAAAGAGATCGGGAATCCGAAACGTGGTATTAACTCCCTAAGCAGCAGCTTTGCTACGGTGAGACTGTCATTCCTACGTGTAGGGTAAGCTTCAATCCAGTGACTGAAAACGCACACAATCACCAACACATATCTCAATCCTCCACACGCAGGCATCTCAATAAAATCCATCTGCATTCTGCTAAACGGGCCTCCAGCTCTCCCAACGTGACTCATATTCACCACAGTCCCTTTTCCTGCATTCATCTGCTGATAGATGATGCACCTGTGACAGATAACCTCTGCAGTTTGTCTGAATTTTGGATTGAACCAATCGATTTGAACAACCTGATCATTGCATCTCTCCCTACATGGGCTTGGCCATGGTAAAACCTCGCAAACTGTGACAAAAGACTGTTTGGCAAAACCATTTTTCCCTCCTCTGAGACCCATAAGTCATCAGACCTCTGTACGCATTGCATTCTCTGCCAGGAACGTTTCTCCTCTTTGCTGGCACGTCCCTGTGTAGTGATCTTAGCTCATCTAATGTGTCAACCACTCTTAATGCAAAGTTTAAGCATGTTTCATTTTCAATTTCCGGTAACAATTCCCACTGATCTCGAAACGATATACAGTTCAATGCGTAAAACCTTGCAACTTGATCTGCATATCCATTTCCCATTGACACAGAGGGGGTCATTCTGACCTCGGCGGTAAAAGGCGCCTACCGCCGGTCAGAAATCCTCCATAATTCCGCCGTGGTCGCGGTAACCCGCCACGGTCATTCTGACCCGCAGCAGCCAAACCTCCGAAAATCCGACAGCCACAACAGACCGCCAGACCAGCGGTCGGCGGAAAAGTGGAGGTGACCAAACCTCCACCGTCACGCCAACAGAAATACGCCCATGCCATTACGACCCACGAATCCACGCGGCGGTCTTTCAAACGCGGTTTTCCATTGGCGGTACACACCGCCGCGGTCAGAATACACACAAACGAACAAAACTCAGCCACATTGGCCGATTTGAATTCCACACACCTGATACACATACACACACCACTCCCACACACACAATACAATATAAAACACACACCCACATCACCCACAAACCCCTACGACCAAAAATTCAGAAAGAAGCACTGAGAGACACATCAGCGATCACAGAATACCATCACACAGAGGCACACTACACCATCACCCACACAATATCCACACACAAAACAACACACACCACCACACTCAACACACTTAACTACACATACTCCACCCCACACATCATACACACCACTCCATGGCACCCCAAAGACACCCCCGCTTCTCAGACGAAGAACTCAGGGTCATGGTGGAGGAAATCGTTCGGGTAGAGCCCCAGCTCTTCGGCACACAGGTCCAATACACCAGCATTGCCCGGAGGACGGAGCTATGGCAGAGGATTGTCGACAGGGTCAACGCTGTGGGACAGCACCCCAGAAATCGGGAAGACATCAGGAAGCGATGGAACGACCTACGGGGGAAGGTGCGTTCCATGGTATCCAGGCACAACATCGCCGTGCAGAAGACTGGCGGAGGACCCCCACCTCAACCCCCACAATTTACAACATGGGAGGAGGAAGTCTTGAACATCCTGCATCCTGACGGCCTCGCAGGAGTCGGCGGAGGAATGGATACTGGTAAGTTGAAGCTTCACTACTGCTTCCCCCCCACCTGCATGCCAAATCATACCCCAACCCTCACCCCCATCCTCGAACCCCACCCTCACCCCCACCCCCATCCTCACCCCCACCCTCACCCCCACCACCATCCTCACCCCCACCACCATCCTCACCCCCACCCCCAGCACACCTATTCCCTGCCAATGTCTCACCATCACAACCCACACATCCCAAAACCTAGGCCTGCATGCGTCCACTAAGCATGGACACCCATCACCAAAGCATGCCCAATGCATATACACATCCCCCCCACAAGCCACCCTCACCAAAGCCCCCACACACGAATGCCAGCACTTGGGGACACGGGAACCCACGGATACACCCATATGCCACACATTGAAACTATAACCATACCTCTATACCCCTGCAGGACCCGACCGTCAACACACCGCCACGGAGGGCCCAGAATTCTCCACACCCCCACCCAAGAGGCCGTCAGCGATGACAGCAGCTCTGTCGACCTGGACACTGATGACCAGCCCGGACCATCGGGGACCTCTGGACAGTCGGTTCCCCTCACACAGGCACAGGCCACTACAGACCCAAACCCCTCTGGGAACACCAGCACAGCTCCCACCCAGCGGGCCCATGCCTCTGTCTCCAGGGCGCGTCAATCTGCGGTGTGTCTACCACTACAGGGCACCCAGGATAACCCACCACCCCAACAACAACAGGGACCTGGGGGCAGTGGTAGTGGGCACACCGGCCAGGGGGCAGAGGCCCAGGGAAACAGGGCAACTCGGAGGGCAGCTGTGCGACAGGGGGGGGAAGGGCCCAGGGAACCCACTCTCCACGAGGCCCTCACCACCATCATAGGAGCATACAACCGCTCCCAGGAGACGATGGCGACGGTACTGGGCCGGTTCCAGGAGATCCAGGTACTGCAGGAGGAACACTATCGGGGGTACAGGGAGGACATCAGAGCCCTCACCTCCACCCTGGTTACCATGGTAGGGCTGCTGCAGGACCTCATCAACACCAGGACGGACACTCAACAACAACAAAGGGCCCCTGCCACTAGCCTGGACCAAGAACAGCCAACCACCTCCGCCGGCGCTAGTGGACAGGAGGCCCCCGCACAACAGCAGCCCACCAGACCCCCACCTCCTGCAGGAGAAGAACCACCCCGCAAGAGGGCCCTGAGATCTCGCAAGAAGACAGAGTAGGATGTCAAGACCCCCGCCAGCAAAGGATACCACCTGATGTCATCCCACTGTCCCACATTGTCACCCTGTCCATCCTTGAACTGCCCATGCTCCATCTCTCCACAGGCCTCTGGACAATGCACCTGTGTGACTGTTACTCTGGACTCTGCCATGGACATTCCTTCACCATAGCCCCCACCCACTTGAAACCCCCCATCCCATTTTGAGCACTGAAATAAACACCTATTTTGCACAAAACTATCTGGAGTCTGGCTGTGATTTCAAAATATTGTAATTGACATGACAGTGCAAATATGTCCTTGTACATAGTGAAGTCAACAAACAGCTGCCACAAAGCTGTAGTCCATGGGGAAACGAAGCACAGGACTCCTAGTGGGGACCCCAGATCTGAAATAGGGAGGGAAAAGCCACAACTCAGTCATCATACACTGGGGCAAATAGACAGGCAGCAGAGATGCAGGAGAGTAGTTCACATTTACTAAATTATGTTTGAATTGTTACCTGTGTCCTATTGGAAGTACTGTTCAATGATTCTGTCCCTGTTGTCTGTTTCAGCCCCGTCGTCTTCCTCCTCGTCACTCTCCACAGGTTCCACAGCTGCCACAACACCACCGTCTCGACCATCCTCCTGCAGGAAAGGCACCTGGCGGCGCAAAGCCAGGTTGTGAAGCATGCAGCAGGCCACGATGATGTGACACACCTTCTTAGGTGAGTACATTAGGGATCCACCTGTCATATGCAGGCACCGAAACCTGGCCTTTAGGAGGCCAAAGGTGCGTTCGATCACCCTCCTAGTACGCCCATGGGCCTCATTGTACCGTTCCTCTGCCCTGGTCCGGGGATTCCTTACTGGGGTCAGTAGCCACAACAGGTTGGGGTACCCAGAGTCCCCCAATAGCCATACACGGTGTCTCTCTAGCTGTTCCATCACGTAAGGGATGCTGCTATTCCTCAGGATGTAGGCGTCATGCACTGACCCTGGGAATTTGGCATTTACATGCGAGATGTACTGGTCAGCCAAACACACCACCTGGATGTTCATGGAATGGTAACTTTTTCTGTTCCTGTACACCTGCTCCCTGTCTCTTGGGGGAACCAAAGCCACATGGGTCCCATCAATGGCACCAATGACGTTGGGAATATGTCCAAGGGCGTAGAAATCACCCTTCACTGTAGCCAATTCGCCCACCTCAGGGAAAATGATGTAGCTCCTCACGTATTTCATCAGGGCAGACAACACTCTGGATAACACCTTCGAAAACATGGGCTGAGACATCCCAGAAGCAATTCCCACTGTTGTCTGAAATGACCCACTTGCCAAGAAATGGAGTACTGACAGGACCTGCACCAGAGGGGGAATCCCTGTGGGTTGGCGGATGGGGGACATCAGGTCGGGCTCCAGCTGGGCACACAGTTCATGTATAGTGGCACGGTCAAGCCGGTAGGTCAGGATAATGTGGCGTTCTTCCATTGTCGACAGGTCCACCAGCGGTCGGTACACGCGAGGATTCATCCGTCTCCTCGCCAAACCCAGCGGACGGTGCCTAGGAAGGACAACATGGAGCACAGAGTCAAGCAACCCACAGGTACGTACTCACAGCTTGCACAGTAAACGATTCTCTATGCAGTGAATGGCGTGTCTGAGTGGCTATGCAAGGCCTAGGCCTGTGTGACGCAGTTGAAATTGAGCCATGTGGACCCTCGAAATGGCGGCTGCCTGACCTGTGAAGTGTGACAATGGGATGTGAGGTCAATGCGCTGGCGTGGCACACCGCGGCGGTCGGCAGTCGAAGACCGCGGCACGAAGCCGCATTGGTTAACATTGAAGCCTATGGGTTTCAGGAGCCAATGGCGAAGGGCGCCGGCGGTGGCGGTACGCACCGCCGCGGTACGCACCGCCGCGGACGTGACCGCCATTTCCTATCTACATATCCACTTGCGACTTGAACTTTCACAGGAGAGGACCTATACTGCAAGTGTTGCTGTGACCTCGGTCTGGAAGGGACAATGGCAGCTGCGACTGGGGAAAGGGCCCCTGCCTTCACTGGAGAGGAGTTGGAGAAACTTGTGGATGGGGTCCTCCCCCAGTATGCGCTACTCTACGGTCCTCCAGACCAACAAGTGAGTTTAATTCAATATGGATTTGGGGCCACTGGCTGGCTTGGGGGCCTGGCGGGGGGCCTGGCGGGGATGGGGGGCATGTTGGGCCTGGCGGGGGGCCTGGCGGGGATGGGGGGCATGTTGGGCCTGGCGGGGGGCCTGGCGGGCATGTTGGGCCTGGCGGGGGGCCTGGCGGGAATGGGGGGCATGTTGGGCCTGGCGGGCATGTTGGGCCTGGCGGGGGGCCTGGCGGGGATGGGGGGCATGTTGGGCCTGGCGGGGGGCCTGGCGGGGATGGGGGGCATGTTGGGCCTGGCGGGGGGCCTGGCGGGGATGGGGGGCATGTTGGGCCTGGCGGGGTGCCTGGCGGGGATGGGGGGCATGTTGTGCCTGGCGGGGGGCCTGGCGGGGATGGGGGGCATGTTGGGGCTGGCGGGGGGCCTGGCGGGGGGCCTGGCGGGGATGGGGGGCATGTTGGGCCTGGCGGGGGGCCTGGCGGGGGGCCTGGCGGGGATGGGGGGCATGTTGGGCCTGGCGGGGGGCCTGGCGGGGATGGGGGGCATGTTGGGGCTGGCGGGGGGCCTGGCGGGGATGGGGGGCATGTTGGGCCTGGCGGGGGGCCTGGCGGGGATGGGGGGCGTTGGGCCACTGGCAACGAAAATGCAGACAAACTTGAACGTGGTATTTCTCCTTCCCTGTACGTGTCACATAGGTCCGCGCCCATGAGAAGATCGGGATTTGGCGTGCCATCGCCAAGGAAGTCCGGACCCTGGGGGTCCACCATCGACGGGGCACCCACTGCCGCAAGAGGTGGGAGGACATCCGCCGCGGGACCAAGAAGACCGCCGAGTCTCTGCTGGGGATGGCCTCCCAACGTAGGCGGGGTGCCTGCCGTCAACTGACCCCCCTGATGTTCCGGATCCTGGCGGTGGCCTACCCTGATTTGGATGGGCGCGTGAGGGCAGCACAGCAGACACAAGGGGGTGAGTACAAGCATTATCTACTCTGTTGTCGCGCAGTGGAGGTGTCTGGGTGGGGGAGGAGGGCTGTGGGACCCCCTAGGCCAGGGCGATATCTGTAGGCTGGGCACCCCCGTAAGCCCCTGTGTCCCCAGCCACCACCCTCAGTAGTGTGTCAGTACAGCCATCCCTGGGCCGTGTCATCCATGGGTGCAGTTGTCAACTCTAGGCGTGTAGGGCATGTTCCACGGAATGCGTAGCGGACCCCAAGTGCGCAACTTAGTGCAGGGGGCATCTGTGTCTGTCATGTCCGCTAACTGTACCGGTGACCCATGTACTCAAAATCTCTTTATTTCTCTCTCCCCCCCCCTTTTTGTTTGTCTTTCTGTGCTTGTGTGCATCAGCATCATCAGGCGGAGGAGAAGTGGCATCGGGGCAGGAGGGAGCTGCATCTCACATGGCCCAGGAGGGCCATGCCACAGAGTCTGACTGGACCAGTGAGACGGAGGGCGAGGGGATCTCCACAACGGGGACGACTGGACCCTGCAGCGACACGGACACGTCCTCGGAAGGGAGCTCCCTTGCGGGGGTGGCACCATCCGTGCCCCCCGCCATTACAGGTACAGCCGCCACCCAGCGCACCATCTCCGCCCTCCCAGCAGCCCCTCAGCGTTCGCCCCGTGCCCGCTCTGCCAGGAAGCCGGGCATCTCCTTCGCCCCAGGCACCTCAGGCCCTGCCCCTGTTACCCCCGCTGCCCTCAGTGAGGAGGTCATTGACCTCCTCCGAACGCTCATTGTTGGGCAGACTACCCTTTTGAATGCCATCCAGGGGGTGGAGAGGGAGGTTCATCGCAGCAATGCGTACCTGGAGGGCATTCATTCGGGTCAGGCTGCCCATCAGCGATCGTTCCAGGCTCTGGCCTCAGCACTGACGGCAGCCATTGTCCCTGTCTCCTGCCTCCCTCTACTAACTCCCTCCTCCCAGTCTCCTGTTCCTCTGCCTGTCCCACCCACACCATCAGACCAGCCTGCACACACCTCAACACCCAAGAGCAGCTCATCCAAACATAAGCACCACAGATCACGCAGACATTCACACAAGCAACATTCCGATGCAGACATGCCAACAGTCACTACCACCTCTGTGACCCCCACCTCCTCGTCTCCCTCCTCCCTCCCTGTGACGTCTACACTCACACCTTCATTCACCTCACCATCAGCCAGTGTTTCCATCACCAGCACACCCTCCAGTACAGTCCGCACACGTGCAGTCACCACCCCCACTGCCATTTACACGTCCCCTGTGTCCTCTCCCACTGTGTCTGTCACCCCCTCTTCCACACCACACAAACGCAGCCACCCACCCACCCAACAGCCATCCACCTCACGACAGCCTCCTGCACCTGCACCCAAAGACAGCAAACTTGTCTCGCCTACAACCACATCCTCTCCCTCCACTCCCATACCCACTGTACCTACCACTCTCCATTGTCCCAAGAAAATCTATCTCTCTACTGCTACCTTCTTTCCTGACCCTGAGCCCCCCCCCCTCCTTCTCGTCGGGGTAAAAAGAGCACCTCAGCCACCACCAGCCCTGCAGCCCCCTTGACAAGGGTGCAGGGGTATTGGAGCCCACCAGCCCGCAGGTCTGGATCTTCGCCCAGCAGCAAGGGGACAGCCAGCCCACCCCCTGGGAAGAGGAGCAGAAGGCGGAAGGGCCGCCGCCGGAGCCCGGATTCGATATCCCCCCAGGACACTAGCCAGCCACCGTCAACAGCCACAGCTCCAAAGGGAGGAAAGGGCCACAGACTCCCGACTAAGGAGGGCAAGGGCAGCAAGGCGGAGAAGTCAGGCAGCAGGCCTGCTGCCCATGGAGGACCCGTCACAGCTGCCCAGGAGGAGCCCGCAACCCCCATAGCCGCTGCCCCGGGAGGAACCGGCACAGCTGCCCCGGGAGAGCCCACCACCCCCATAGCCGCTGCCCAGGGAGGACCCAGCCCAGCTGTCCAGGAGGGCCCCACCACCCACAGCCCAGGTGGGCATTGAAGGAGCACCATCCCCGCTGCCCAGGAGGGAACCACCAGGCAATGAGCAGTTGGCCATAGAATGGCCGCCGTCTCCAGCACCGCTCCGCTGGGGACCGCCGTCTCAAGAACCGCTGAACTGGGCCCTTCAAGGCAAGAACCGCTGAACTGGGCCCCGCCGTCTCCAGCACCGCTCCGCTGGGGACCGCCGTCTCAAGAACCGCTGAACTGGGCCCTTCAAGGCAAGAACCGCTGAACTGGGCCCCGCCGTCTCCAGCACCGCTCCGCTGGGGACCGCCGTCTCAAGAACCGCTGAACTGGGCCCTTCAAGGCAAGAACCGCTGAACTGGGCCCCGCCGTCTCCAGCACCGCTCCGCTGGGGACCGCCGTCTCAAGAACCGCTGAACTGGGCCCTTCAAGGCAAGTACTGCTGGCACTTTGGAAGACGTGGCAGGGCAGGATCTGTCTCGGGCAGGGCTGCAGGATGTCCTCTGGCCAACATGCCTCCTCCAGTGGCAGTGGAGTCTGTTATAGACTGTTTGGACTGTGGCTTTGCTCTCCCCAGGATGGCCCAGTGGGCAGGCCACCCACTGTATGGACTGTTTGGACTGTGGCTTTGCTCTCCCCAGGATGGCCCAGTGGGCAGGCCACCCACTGTATGGACTGTTTGGACTGTGGCTTTGCTCTCCCCAGGATGGCCCAGTGGTCATGGAGTCCCCTCGTGGATCTGGCGTCGTGTACTCAAGTGGCTGAGGTGCCCCCCCTTCCCTTCCCCCTGAGGTGCCTGTCCTTTTTTCTTTCTGATGCCCCTGCAGTGTTCTCTCCGTGGAGTTCTTGTCGTGGGACTGGGCCTTGCCCCTTTGCTCAGCACCCCTGTGGTCCACGGACAGTGGTTGGACTACATTTAGTAGCTGTATATATTTTGTACATAGTTTATTTATTTATTTGGATTACTGCTGTCCATTTTTCAATATATCTGCCCGTTTGAGATCTCTTCTTTTGGTCTTTGCATTATTTCGGAAGGGGGGGGTTTGTGGGTTGTGACAGTGATCTGTGGGAATGCATTGATGTGTGTGTTGTAGTGGGTGTGGGTGGGTGGGTGTGTGCCGGTAATCTTTTCCCTCCCCTGTGTCGTAGGTGCAGTACTCACCGATGTCTTCCGCGCCGCCGGGCGTGCTCCTGGTACAGGAGCAGGTATAGGAGTGCGGGGATGACCTGCAACTCGGGTTCCATACTGCCGGAATCTCGCGTGGTGTATGTGGAGGTGAGCGTTTTCCCGTTCGTAGTCTGTTTCCGCCGTGTTTTTATCGGCGGTGCTCCCGCCCCGGAAAAGGTGGCGGATTGGTGGGTCGTGATAGGGTGGGCGGTACATTGTCTGCCGCCTGGCTGTTGGCGGGGACCGCCGCGCTGTTTGTTTGTTCCGCCGTGGCGGGCGGAGTGTTAATGCGGCGGGCTGTGTTGGCGGTTCCCGCCAGGGTCAGAATTGCATATTTTGGACCGCCGGCCTGTTGGCGGGTTGGCCGGCGCTTTATCACCGACCGCCATGGTCAGAATGAGGGCCAGAGTCTTTTGACTTAACATGAGCATTGCATTTCACCACGGCAATTTCAAGAGGTAACTGAATCGCATGCAACAAATCCTTAATCTTTTCGCCATTTTTCACTGGAGAACCAGAAGAGGTCATGAAACCCCTTTGTGACCATAACTGGCCAAAGTCATGTACAATTCCAAATCCGTATCTGCTGTCAGTATAGATAGTGACTTTCAGATTTTCAGCTGCGTGGGTTTCCTTAGTAAGGGCAATTAATTCAGCCACTTGAGCAGAGTACACTCTTTCGAGCCATGAAGCTTCTAAAATACCGGTGATTGTACACACGGCATATCAAGCTCTCAGTACTCCTACTGAGTCTCTCAAGCATGAACCATCAACAAACATAATGTAGTCATTTTCTTCCAATTGGGTATCTTTAATGTCAGGTCTTGGTTTGGTGCATAGTTCTGTTACCTCAAGACAATCATGTTCTACTTCCTCAGAATCATCAATGTCTGCATTATCAATAGGAAGTAAACTTGCCGGGTTCAATACAGTACATCTCTTGAGGGAGATATTCGGAGACCCCAGTATAATTGTCTCATATTTTGTCAGCCTCGCATTTGTCATGTGTTGCGTTTTGGTTCGGGTTAACAGAATTTCAACTGAATGGGGGACCATTACTGTTAAAGGATGTCCCATCACTATTCCTTCACACTGGGTGAGGCTTTGA